>NC_136267.1:43373633-43724055 GCF_964187855.1 Myxine glutinosa
ACTGTGTCAACGGCAGTAAAACCGCCGTTGTAAAAACCGTAAAAGTAAAACCGTAAAAGACACCGCATCGGCAGCGGTAAACTTCCAAAAACATGATTTTTTTCTCCAGCCTTTTAAACCTTTATTTTATTTTAACTAGTACACCCACTCACATGTTATTATCATTATTATCGCCAATTATTATTACTATTACTTCTCATGTTGTCGTTGAAAAGATCAGCACATGCATGACATTATAACATGTTAAATCAGGACATTGAAAGGATCAGAATGTGTATATTATATGTTAGATCAGGTCATTGAAAGGATCAGAACATGCATGATATTATATGTTAGATCAGGTCATTCAAAAGATCAGAACATGCATGATATTATATGTTAGATCAGTTCATTGAAAGGATCAGACCGTGCATGACATTATGAACACTTAACACATACATGTTTGATCACATCATTGAAAGGATCAGACCATGTATGACATTATAACATTATAGATCACATCATTGAAAGGATCAGACCGTGCCACATCTGGGATGGTGTACATCCTCCCTCACAAAGTCGGGGCCACAACAAAGTGAGAGTGAGAGTGAGAGAGGGCGAGCGAGAGAGAAAAAAAAGAGAGAGATAGAGACAGACAGACAACAGGGAAAGGGCCGGTCCATGGGGACAGATCGACACTCTGACTGTGACCGCGCTGCCCTGACAAATCCGGGCAGCAAGGAAGAATGGGGAAAATTTGGACCCGACTTGCGATGGTGGGGTACAACCACCACGAAGAGGTGTCCCCAATAGTTAGGTTTCCTCTGCATAATAACTATTGTTTTTCCTCGAGTTTATTATTATTCTTCCGCCAGAAGTTCACTTTCAAAAACTTAAAAAAGAAAGTTCTCAGCAACAGTTGGTTCGATTGACACGAAATTTTCACCAAGTGATTGGCTGGACATGTATAAGTTTTTTTTTACTACTAATTATGGCGTCATGGGTAACGTGGTATGGGCGCCACCTTGGAAAACACCTCCAACTTTGCCCCTATATATATATATATATATCTCCGAAACGGCTCAATGGAAAAAAGTGAGTCATGGCTCATTCTAAAGAACTCTGCAATGGGATCAAAAAACATGTTCATTTAGGATATTAAAAGTGATAACGTTACAAAGTCAGAGAAACAAAGTCATTGCAAAAACAGATCCTTGCAACTACAGACCAATCAGCCTTCTCCCAATTATCAGCAAAGTCATGGAATCCATCATTGCTTCGGATATGAAATCTTTCCTCTTTTCCAATGGCTTGATCTCTGATCATCAATTCGGTTTCAGACCAGGTCACTCTACTCTGGACATGCTGCTTCTGCTGTCTCAACAATGGATGGAGGTCGTCAATGCCAAACAGGAAATTAGAGCTGTCTCCCTTGACATATCACGTGCCTCTGATACGGTCTGGCACCCCGCTCTGCTCACGAAACTCTCCTCATTTGGTATCCATGGAAACCTCCACGCATGGCTGGCGATGGCTGGCGGACTTCCTCTCTAGTTGCAGTCAACATGTGGCCCTGAATGGGCTTCTCTCATCTGCTCTTCCTGTTCAGGCTGGAGTTCCCCAAGGCAGTGTTCTGGGCCATGTGCTTTTTCTGCTCTT
The DNA here is from genome assembly GCF_964187855.1 of Myxine glutinosa. Lineage (NCBI taxonomy): Eukaryota > Metazoa > Chordata > Myxini > Myxiniformes > Myxinidae > Myxine > Myxine glutinosa. The sequence continues at coordinate 43,375,272 of NC_136267.1, forward strand.
CATCAATGATCTCTCTGACTCTTGAAAATCCTCTCTATCTCTTTGCTGATGACTCCACTCTCTGCCGCTCCATTCCCCATCCCTCAGATCGGCAGTCTGCAGCCTCCTCACTCTCTGCAGACCTGGACAAAATCACAGACTGGGCAAACAAGTGGAACATGTCTTTCAATCCTGACAAATCTCACACTCTTACGATGTCTCTCCGAAAAGACTGACTGGACAACCCTCCCATCCACTTTCTGAATAATCCTCTCCAAGAAGTTCTGTCACTCAAGCTTTTGGGTCTCACTATCTGCCATGATCTTTCCTGGGAAAACCACATTTCAAATCTGGCCTCCAAAGCCAGTCGCCGACTGGGCATCCTCCGTCGTGCGAAGTCCTTCCTTGGCACACCTGAGCTCCTCACCACATACAAGGCTTTCATCCGCAGCTCAATGGAGTACTGCTCTCCCCTCTGGGCTGGTGCTCCTACCTCACACCTAGCTCGTCTTCACGCTGTTGAAATAGAGGGGTCAATATATGGTTGAACCCCCAAAAAATTGATACAAAAGGTTTTTCAATGGATTCTGGTACCATTGGGCATGCTAAATAACATACTAAAAATCTAGAAACATCTGCCTTCCGGAAAGGGGTCATTTTCAAGATGGCGTCCAAGATGGCCACCGGGAGCTTAAAATGGCCATATCTCAATTATTATTCAACCTAGAAAGGTGGTTTTGGTGTCTAACCCTCGGTTTTAGGGCCCAAGGAATCCAATTGAATCAATAAAATTACCATCAGTTAATTATTTATTGACAAGTCCAAGATGGCATCCCAAGGTGACATCCTGATCCACTAAAATGACTCTGTCGAATTGTAGTCAACCTAGAGAGATATTTTCAGTGTGTATACCTAGGTTTAAGGCACCCAGGAAATCATCAAAATTACTTAAATAAGCACAAAGTAATCAGGTAATCCAGTAAGCCAGGTTTACCAGCCCATTAGGCATTTGTTGTCTTATACAGTTAGTCGCTATTCATCGTCATCCTCTTGACTCCTCTGGAAGAAACTTGTTATGTGGATTGTCACATTCTTCAAGTTGGCACGGTCCACAGGCAGTAGTACTCATGGTAGTCCATATCGTCTACAAGAGCAGCGGAGTGTCTTGCAGGCAGTGGAGCAGTTACAATGAATGACCTTCAAGAGACTGTCTGGAGCAGCGTTCATTCTTGACATAAGTGGGGCAAACTGATTATCCTGCAGGCTCCGCCCCCATTTCATGGCATCCATACCCTCTTCTTTTCCCATCCACACCATGATCTGGTAGTACGCTCTACGACAGTGAAGTTTGGTAGCAGATTCAGTTGGGGGCAGATGTTCGGGTGTTACAAAAGACAAAGCAGAGACAACCTTCTTGCTGAAGGTGTTATATCGCATTGTTGCAAGGGAATCTTTGCACTTGCCACCAAAGAGGATAGCCATTACTCGGCATCCAAGGTCATCGATCACCTCTGTGGTCTGGTTTGGGATGGTGAATGTGTTGGCACAAGACCGAAGGACAGGGTCTCCTTTTACAAGCTTCTGGAAAGCAGTCTTTTTGCCAACACCAAAAATCCGAGAAGTCGTGAAACTCTGAGTCGAAGTCGTCCGAGAAGTGTGAGGAAGTTAAAACGTCACTTGGGAAGTTTCGATAAGTCACATGGTTTGGCCGCAATAGATAATTGAACGAAAATCTTAATGGGGAATATGTGTTTAAAATTTCAACATGATTGGTTGTACGGTCTGGAAGCTAGAAGTGGTTATTGTTGAAAGAAGAAGAAACGCAACACTTTTTCTTCTCAGGCCATCTAACTGATTGGTTTCCTGCATCGTAGCTTTGCATACCGTTGGTGATTTTGAGAGATAAGAACATGAGGAGAAGAATAAGGGAAGTTGGAAGTGTGTGGGATTTGTAGTTTTTAGGTTATCGTCGAATAAAGAAATTGCGTCTTTGCCATGGGGCTTGCCTTAGTTTTCACTTGGCGTGATTAGTACAGGCTGGCCGTACGGGCTTGTTTCAACTCGGATTTGAATTCGGTTTTGGATTTGGTAGTGGCTCGAGGGTGTTAACACTTGACCACCACAAACCCGGTGCAAATCGGATAAATTTTGACCGAGTTACCTCAGGTGGCGAGGGGGTAATTATTTAATTTTTCACTTGGCGCGATTCGTGCAGGCTGGCCATACGTGCTTGTCACAAGTCGGATGTGAATTCTATTTTTACTTTTCATGGAATGTTGAGGGTTGTGCAGCCGTTGATAACTTTGAATTGGTCAAAATCGGTCAAACAGCCTCTGAAATACCCCAACGGTACTCGAACCATGCATGCTATGTGCTGTGAATAAAGATGTGTGCAGGAAATGTCCGCCAATGCTATATATATCACTGCATGCTATTGTTGGTTGTTGGAATGTATAATGAGGTTGTGACAGGCCAGCTGACGTGAGTGTGCTGATTACTACAACAGGTAGGCTAAGGTAAGCTGTGTACCAAATGTCCTCACACCCTCATCTCAGCTCCAATCCACGGGTATTTTGTGAAGTCGCTTACATCAATAACTTTCACACTAAATCATACCTAAAGTGGTATCAATAACTTTGGACTCCACGGTGACAAAATCCGTTAACTTTTAATAAAATTGGCTGGTTTTGCGTTTGTGGGGTAATATAGCGCTTGGGGGGCGAGGGTGAAAGAAGGGTTGTATCAAAGTGGGGTTGTATCAAAGCGGGGTTGTATCAAAGTGTGTCCGATGAAAGCGGAGTTGTATAAAAGTGTGTGATGAAAGCGGGGTGGTATCAAAGTTTATCTGATGAAAGGAGGGTTGTATCAAAGTGTGTTCAATGAAAGCGGGGTTACATCAAAGCGGGGTTGTATCAAAGCGGTGCTGTATCCAAGTGGGGATGCATCAAAGCGAGGTTGTAACAAAGCGGGATTGTATCAAAGTATGTCCGATGAAAGCGGGGTTGCATCAAATTGGGGTTGTATCAGAGCGTGTCCGATGGAAGCGGGGTTGTATCAAAGCGGGGTTGTTCCCAAGCAGGGTTGTATGAAAGCGGGAAGGCAGAGGAAACCGGTCATCATTGCCAGCAGTTATTAAAGTAGCAGTTCTAGTTGTAATTGAAAGTGTTGAGGAGGATGGAGTCGGGTGTTGGTGCCACCACTGTGGGTTGTGAATTTGGTTTCAGTGAGTCGTCTGTGAGGATGATTGTTTCAAAAAAAATTAAATAAAACCATCCAGTCAGTCCACGGTCCCGTAGGTGCTACAAAATTCATGAGATCTCGGAGCAGTTTAATGGAGAAGATGGAGAGGCTTTTATCCCGTCCAAGTATCCTCATAAACACAATGCTTTAGAAACCCCGTTCTGCATGAAACTACTGTTGCGCAAATCTATTGGGAACCTATCCTATCCTTCACGCAAACTGGGATATTACTGTACTTGAACATTGTAGAACACAAATCACCTTCTTATCACTTCCATAAACCTCCAGTTTAGCAGTCCTTGGACTAAATATTACACCATCTCGACCAATTAAAAAGTATGCAAACAAAGTATGGATGGTCACAATAAATTATCATGTGAAACCATCGCTACAGTACATATTTCTTTGAATAATAGTATGAACAGGTATCATATGTATACTAGCCTCGGCTGGGTGTTAATGTCATGGATATAACTAGTGAGGTACCCGTGCTACGCACGGGTGGGGAGGCCAGAAGCAAACAGACAATGTAGAAACGGCGAATGCTAAAGCATGAAACCAATAAATTCCACATTCCTGTAGCACCTTCAGTCGCACGTCAGACATGGACAGCAAGTTCGTGAAGGACTTCCATGAAAAACGGACCCGTTTGCAAACAAACGGGTACTTTTGTTCCATACCCAGTCAATGGCGAATTTCCATATGGCGATCCGCGAATTTCACGCTTAGAAAGTAGAAACCGTCACGGCATTTCGTCATTCACTTGAACTCAATATCTCTTTTTTCATTCCAAACAGCATAACTCCAATCACAAATTAAATAGCATTCATATAAAAAAAACTAGAACGCCACTCAGTAGAGCGCATACTCCCGCCGTGGGTGGCCGCTGCTGAGCCCTATCTTCCAATGGTAAAAAATCCTTCAAAAAATTCCTGGATCCGGAAAAATATCCTGAGCTTCACCAAAAACTAATCAATTCTTCCTTATCCCAAGGGCAATCATCCCACCAACTTTCATCCAAATCCTTTCAGAACTTTTCCAGATATCTTGTTCACAAACACACGAATATACGAACACACATACACACACACACACACACACACACACACACACACACACACACACACACACACACACACACACACACACACACACACACGATCGAATGCATTACTCCCTTGCGGGAGTAATAAACTTTTCACAACATTCGTGACATAAACAAATATTTAAATCCTGATGTGAAATTTTGCACGGTTGGGTGAATACAATTACAAATTCAAAATCGTAATTGTATTCACTCAATTGATACTTTAACAAAATACTGTTTTAAATGACGGTTTTATTGGGATATTATCAAACCAGCTCATTGCCGTAATCTGTTCACTTCCGGATTCGCGAAAGGTTCGTAATTCATCAGGATTTTCCTCAATTCCGCAATGAAATGTTCATGAAATACTGTTCAGCCTTTTTAATTTTCATGTCATGTTATTTTGGTGAATTATCGGAGGATTTTCCTGCAGGGGTTCCAGGAAATCGTTGCAATCGGTGCAGCCGTTTTTGCGGTACCCGGGACAATAACGTTATGCAGGAGTCCAAACCTGAAAATGCCGGAGACCAAAGCTGAAATTGGAAAAACAATATAGCCTATTTTACCCCCAGGGGGTCCCAGGATTACCCACCCAAAATGTTGTTGCGATCGGTTCAGCTGTTTTTGCGGTACCTGGGAACAGACGGACAGACGGACATTTGGTGAATTATACTAAGACTAGTGGGGTCACCCGTGGGAATCCCACGGGTATGGACGTGTGTGACATTTGGACATCTTGATTTACATGCTGCACATTAAATTTTACAAAATGGTTAAAATGGTGTAATGAACACAATTTATTTATTTCACATAATATGTGACCCCTCACTCCTCTCCACCCTCACACCTCTCCAATGCCACACCTCCTCACCCTCCTCTCCAATACCTCCCCACACTCCTCTCCAATACCTCCTCACACTCCTCTCCAATACCTCCTCACACTCCTCTCCAATACCTCCTCACACTCCTCTCCAATACCACCTCACACTCCTCTCCAATACCTCCTCACCAATACCTCCTCACACTCTCCAATACCTCCTCACACTCCTCTGCAATACCTCCTCACCAATACCTCCTCACACTGCTCTCCAATACCTCCTCACACTGCTCTCCAATACCTCCTCACACTGCTCTCCAATACCTCCTCACACTCCTCTCCAATACCTCCTCGCACTCCTCTCCAATACCTCCTCGCACTCCTCTCCAATACCTCCTCGCACTCCTCTCCAATACCTCCTCGCACTCCTCAACAACCCCTCACACTCCTCTACAACCCCTCACCAACCCCTCACACTCCTCTCCAAGCCCTCACACTCCTCTCCAAGCCCTCACACTCCTCTCCAAGCCCTCACACTCCTCTCCAAGCCCTCACACTCCTCTCCAAGCCCTCACACTCCTCTCCAATACCTCCTCACGCTCCTCTCCAATACCTCCTCACGCTCCTCTCCAATACCTCCTCACGCTCCTCTCCAATACCTACTCACGCTCCTCTCCAATACCTACTCACGCTCCTCTCCAATACCTCCTCACGCTCCTCTCCAATACCTCACGCTCCTCTCCAATACCTCCTCTCCAATACCTCCTCACACTCCTCTCCAATACCTCCTCTCCAATACCTCCTCACACTCCTCTCCAATACCTCCTCACACTCCTCTCCAATACCTCACACTCCTCTCCAATACCTCCTCACACTCCTCACCAATACCTCGTCACACTCCTCTCCAATACCTCCTCACACTCCTCTCCAATACCTCCTCACACTCCTCTCCAATACCTCCTCTCCGCTCCAATCGGCCCTCACTCTCCGCTCCAATTGCCCCTCACTCTCCGCTCCAATCGGCCCTCACTCTCCGCTCCAATCGGCCCTCACTCTCCAACTCCTTGCTCCTCACTCTCCAACTCCTAGCTCCTCGCTCTCCATCCCCTATCGCCTCCCTCTCCAACCCCTCGCTCCTCGCTCTCCAACCCCTCGCTCCTCGCTCTCCAACCCCTCGCTCCTCACTCTCCAACCCCTAGCACCTCGCTCTCCACCCCCCGCTCCTCTCCAACCCTCCTCATCGTTGTTGCAGCAGCATTCTGTGCGGTTCTCCCGTCTCGTGCGGTCTCTGTGCGGTTCTTGCTTCATCCTGTTCAAGTCTGCATTGACGTTCGTCGACGGACTCGTTCGCCCGTCTCATTCGTTTTCTTGCTACATCCTGTTCAAGTCTGCGTTCTTCATCGACCGTCGCATTCATTTTGGAAATGGAAGTTTCCACGCAACGCATGACTTGTCACGATCCTCAAGAGGAAGTGTCTCGTAATTATCAAATGACAAATGGCAAGTAAATTACATTGTGAAAATTAAAGATTTCAAATAAACCTATTTAAAGTGTATGCGCACATAACTAATAAAAGAAAAACGAAGAAATATCTCTCGGTAATTTCCTGAAACATATTTTACTTCCGGATAATAATGTTGAATGAAATAAGAAAGAACGAAGATATATATGTCGTTTTTGTGCCGACTCTCATAAAAGGTAAAAGTAATATATCTTAACGGAAAAGAAAAAGCGAATTTTTATGTCGACATTTATGCGATGTTGACATTTTCCCCGAATGTTATTTTAGCCGCTGTATTTTCGTGTATCATCGTGGCGCGATTTTTATAAATATATCTCTGCATTTTCCCATGTGTGCGTGAATGTTCTCAATTATTTCTGACACCGAGTCTAAAACCATCGATAACAATTAAATCAGATGGTGAATTCGAGATAAAATCGTGAGGGTGACTCTCAATGAATGGGCTTTAGTTTACAGGCCTTTGAGAAATCATTTCGTTCTATAAATGGAAACTTTCTTGGGATTCTCTTCCCGTTTTTTTTCAACCGAGTCTAACACTATGTTAGTGACTTTTAAAAATGAAATGATATATCGAATTAGAATTGAAATAAACCTGTGTGAGAGAGAAAGACAGCATGGGCCTATCTAAACAGGCCTCAAAGCCATTCGAGGTAATAAAATGGTGGATATTTGTTTACATGAAGCCTCTCCAAGAATGGGTGGAGCTATGGGTGGAGCTACTCTGCAAACGGACTAAGCCCACACCCCCGGACAGAGGACAGAATCACCCTCGCCTATTATAATATAGATGATCGTGAACAAGTGAGCTGGATTTTTATTGACAATCCAATACTGACATGAAAATTACCTTTGGACAAGGCCATATTTAATTTTTAACACTGTTGGCTTCAGCGAGATTTGAATAATCACCCCATATATTCCATTCCAATTTCTTCAAGACAACACCACCCCCAACAAACCCCTGGTGATGCTTCGGCATATTCTCAAATGTAATAAAGCAATCACGAGGTCATTGCAGTGAACTGTTCATTTCTATCCCAAAGCACAGGGGAGGGAAGCAAGTCTTCTGCTGGAGCAAAATTCATGAGAAAACACACATTACAATGACTAAAAGTTTGTTTTGAATATGTTTGCACAAAACAGAAGCTAGAAGTCACTGCAAAGCACTCAATTTGCCTCCTAACACAACTACAAACAACAACAGGCATTTTAAGGCCATTTCTCTGCTAGAGCGAGGGTAAGCCTTGCGGGCCCCATGCCAATCTTCTCCATTATACCCTATTTTCTACATCTCCCCTTGTTAACCCCCTTGCACGCATTTCTTCTTCGACCATCTTTAGCCAAGTCTTTCTCGGTCTTCCCTGTCCTCGACTTCCTTCGACATTCATTTCCATCACTCTTCTCCATCACTCAACTCAATTCATTTCATTTCCATCACTCAACCAGTCACTTTCATCCTTCCTCAACACATGACCAAACCATCTCGAACTGTTTCTCTTCACAGCATCCATCACAGGCTCTATTCCCATAATCTTTCGCAATTCATCATTTGTCTTCCTCTCTCTCAACGATACTCCACACATCCACCGAACCATTCACATTTCCACCCTTTCCAGCCTTCGTTGCTGCTCTACATTAATTACCCATGTCTCGCTCCCATAAATCATAACACTTCTGTTACGGATTTATGTGAATGTATGTGAATTACTATTCAGGTCTTTGCTTATCAATGTGTAGTCGATTAAAGGTTGTTGTGATTAAAGGGTCAGGAGCCCTTCTGGGAAAAAGGAGACCGGAAACGGAAGAAGAAAAGACACGAGGTCCTGGAGAAGCGACGATCTTTTTCTTCTTCCTCGCCGAGCTCCGACGAGAGTTGGTATCGATATTGAGCAGCGTGGAGGACGCTGCGTTTGAAAGCCCGTCTGACAAAAGGAGTTACCTGCGCGGGGTAATTACCCCTTGACACGTCAAGTTGCCGTGGGTTCGTGCACGGAACCAAGCGTCCGGCACAGTTCGCCTCACCGTCTACAAGGACGCGTACGGGTCGCACCTTGGGCCTCGCGCGCGTTGCAAGCCGTGCTTGGTTTTGCCCCGTTGCTTGGCAAGGAGGTGTGCGCTGCAGCAGCTGTCCCCGGTACGAGACGTGCACGTTTGGAGCACGTCCGCCCGGGGTTCGTTCCACCGCCCGTGTGCGGAGAAGAGAGACATTGTGAGGGACAGTGGCCCAAGTGGTCGTGAGTGGGGACAGGGGGGGGACACATATGTAAGATGGCCATCTTAGTGATTGATTGTTGATTGTTGATGGTTGTTGATTCCTTGGGGGAATATATTATTGATTACTCCGGATCCTTGGTGTGGGGTTTCTTATTGACTGGAATTCATATTGATTGCGTTACGAAAGCGTATAAATCATATATCTTTCTGGCGGGGTGCCTCCCACGGTCCGGGGGTCACCGAGACCAGGTAGTTACCGGGAGGACCACGTAACAGAATTGGGGGCTCGTCCGGGATAAAAAATTGTATAACATAATAAAATAATAATTTTTATTAATTAAAATTTATTAATTAATTATTAATTGGTAAATTTTTGAGAAATTGTGGTAAAGTCTTGGGTGAAGGTTAACAGGTGTTAACGATAGTCACCATGGCGTTTGTTGCACAGAACTTTGCGGTAACACCTAGTGAGGCACAGTTCCGAGCGTTACTAAAAGCGGACCTCTTGAAATTGGCCAAACATTTTAACTTGGAGGTCCGAACTAATTTGAGGAAGGCAGAGTTGCAGACCACGGTGATACAGTCTATGGTGGGATTAGCAACATGGGACGAGTTAGCCTGGCAGTGGCTACCCGAAGAACCAGAAGACGTTGAGCTCCGGAAACTGGAGTTGCAATTACGGAGCCAGGAACGGATCAAAGAAGAAGAAAGGAAAGCAGAAAAGGAAAGAGCAGAAGAAGAAAGGAAAGCAGAAAAGGAAAGAGCAGAAGAAGAAAGGAAAGCAGAAAAGGAAAGAGCAGAAGAGGAAAGGAAAGCAGAAGAGAGGAGAGAAGAGAAACAAGCAGAGGAAAGGAGAGTGGAACGAGAACTCCAGGAAAGGTTAGCAGAAGAAGAAAGGAAAGCAGAAAAGGAAAGAGCAGAAGAAGAAAGGAAAGCAGAAGAGAGGAGAGAAGAGAAACAAGCAGAGGAAAGGAGAGTGGAACGAGAACTCCAGGAAAGGTTAGAAGGGAGAAAAGCAGAGGAGAGGAGAGCTGCCAGGGAACTCGAAGCAGAGGAGAGAAAAGCCGAAAGGGAGTTGAAGGAACGTGATCTGGCGCTTCAGCAAGAGATTAAATTCAAGGAGCTGGATTTAATGAGAGAACGGGGAGAGGTACCACCCTTGCTGACGGGGTCGACACCTAGCCAGAGCACCTGGGATGTGGGCAGACATGTGAGGCTGGTTCCACCCTTCAGTGAAAAGGAAGTCGCTAAATTTTTTCCACACTTTGAGAAAGTGGCTCGACAGTTAAACTGGCCGGAGGAGGCCTGGACCATACTAGTGCAAAGTGTGCTGGTGGGTAAAGCTCAAGAGATTTATTCGGCGCTACCAATGGACCAATGTGCAGATTATGAGGTATTGAAGAAGCACATCCTCAAAGCCTATGAGTTGGTTCCGGAAGCTTACCGGCAAAAATTCAGGAATGCCAGGAAGAGGGAGAGTGAGACCCATGTGGAGTTTGCTAGAGTGAAAGAAAATATGTTTGATCGGTGGTGTGAGTCAAAAGGAGTCGGGAACGACTTCGAAGCATTGCGTGACCTGATGCTGGTGGAGGAATTTCAACAGTGTGTCCACGAGGACATCAAAGTGTACCTGCAGGAAAAGAAAGTACCGAAGTTGTGGGACGCAGCCACCATGGCAGATGATTATGCCTTAACACACCGGATAGGGGTCCACAAACCTAACTCCTCGCCTAGATCTCCGCAGGGGAGGTGTGGAACAGCAGGTGCGGAGAACGACAATACATGGCGTCGGCCTCGAGATGAATATGGGGACAACGCTGATATCCGAACTGTTCGAAATCAGGGGGCTACGGGCCCAAGACAAACTTATTTTTCGGGGGGCCCGAGGCAGACCACGAGTTTTTCCTCCGGGCCTACTTGCGCTTTTTGCAAGAAACCTGGACACTTGATGTCCAGTTGTTACCTCATGAAAAGGGAAAACCCAGAGCGGAGTCCGACTATTACCACTCCGAATGCGATGGCAAGCGTAAGAAATCGCCCACAGAAGAGTTACCAACCATTTATTTATGAGGGGTTGGTCTCACTCAAGGGAGACTTGACTAACCCAAGACCGGTTAGGGTTTTGAGGGACACAGGAGCCCATCAATCCTTAATGCTTGAAGGCATTTTGCCATTGTCAAGGAGTACCGCAACTGGTGATAGTGTTCGGTTACAAGGGATCGGTGGCTGTGTTAGTGCCCCACTTCATGTCATCCATTTGGAATCCGATTTGGTGTCAGGACCGGTCACCGTCGGTTTACAAGCCACGCTTCCTGTAGAGGGAGTGTCTGTGATTATCGGGAATGATTTGGCCGGGGGGGCAAATTTATGGTAACCCGAGGGTTGGTAAAGAGCACAGCAGGGAAAATAACACCACACCAGCTCGGGATGGCGACAAAAGTTCCACGTTATTTGTCGGGGGACTGAACTTCAACACAGAGGAAGAAGTTCTGACCTCTGTCTTCAACAGATATGGGCCGCTGGTGGAAGTGCGGGTGGTAAAAGACAGGGAAACGCAACGGTCAAGAGGGTTCGGCTTTGTCACGTTTGCAAGCACAAGAGACGCCAGGGAGGCAGAGAAGAATTGGAATGGTAAGGATCTGGAAGGTCGGACCATAACAGTAGGGAAGGCATTTCGTAGGCGTCGAGAGGTCTACAGAAGAGGACCACTTGGCGGTAGTTTTGGTGTGGGCAGCAGCCGATATTACTATGGAGGCTCCCAGAGTTACGGCACCTCCCGAAAGAATGAATGTCAGAGCACTGGCCGAGAAGGAGACCGCCAGTCAGGTAACGGCTGGGACAAGGGGTCCCACCGTAACTGTTAGGAGTCTGGAGAAGTTGAAGCCCTATATACGGTGGAGCCGCCGACCCGGGGCTCCTACACGGACTAACCGTGAACGCCACGTTCTTAAAGGCGTCCAGGTAGTGAACTTTCCTGCACGGACTAACCGTGAACTCCACGTTCTTAAAGGCGTCCATGTAATGAACTTTCCTCCCCGGACTAACCGTGAACTCCACATTCCTTAAGGCGTCCATGTAGGGAATACTCCGCTGGGCCTCCCGAAAAAGTGCTATAGAGAGGTTTAAATTTGGGGGCTTTGGTCACCACCTCTTAACCGTCATTCAAGAGAAACTGGAAGTGGTTGACGCTTGGTCCAGAGGGAATTAATCTCGGGGATTGTGTGAAATTTTGTTGCTTTATTTTTAAGTGATGACTGTGCCCAGGGGGAACTGATGATTTGGGGGGGGGGGGGGGGGGGTGAGTTATCTGGTTTGTTTATCCAAGTTGGCCGGCAAAGAAAGTTTTTGCTGGGTTCAAACTTTCTTTCTTGAAGGGGGGGAGTGTTACGGATTTATGTGAATGTATGTGAATTACTATTCAGGTCTTTGCTTATCAATGTGTTGTCGATTAAAGGTTGTTGTGATTAAAGGGTCAGGAGCCCTTCTGGGAAAAAGGAGACCGGAAACGGGAGAAGAAAAGACACGAGGTCCTGGACAAGCGACGATCTTTTTCTTCTTCCTCGCCGAGCTCCGACGAGAGTTGGTATCGATATTGAGCAGCGTGGAGGACGCTGCGTTTGAAAGCCCGTCTGACAAAAGGAGTTACCTGCGCGGGGTAATTACCCCTTGACACGTCAAGTTGCCGTGGGTTCGTGCACGGAACCAAGCGTCCGGCACAGTTCACCTCACCGTCTACAAGGACGCGTACGGGTCGCACCTTGGGCCTCGCGCACGTTGCAAGCCGCGCTTGGTTTTGCCCCGTTGCTTGGCAAGGAGGTGTGCGCTGCAGCAGCTGTCCCCGGTACGAGACGTGCACGTTTGGAGCACGTCCGCCCGGGGTTCGTTCCACCGCCCGTGTGCTGAGAAGAGAGACATTGTGAGGGACAATGGCCCAAGTGGTCGTGAGTGGGGACAGGGGGGGACACATATGTAAGATGGCCATCTTAGTGATTGATTGTTGATTGTTGATGGTTGTTGATTCCTTGGGGGAATATATTATTGATTACTCCGGATCCTTGGTGTGGGGTTTCTTATTGACTGGAATTCATATTGATTGCGTTACGAAAGCGTATAAATCATATATCTTTCTGGCGGGGTGCCTCCCACGGTCCAGGGGGTCACCGAGACCAGGTAGTTACCGGGAGGACCACGTAACACTTCTCACACATGCAGCATACACCTTTCCCTTCAGCTTCAACGACACTCCCCTCTTTGTCAGCACACCACTCAGTTCCCGAAACTTCTTCCATGCACATCTCACTCCAGCAACCGTTTCCGAGTCTGATCCACCTTCTCCATTCAGCATGTCTCCTAGGTAGCAAAATGTTTATACACCTTCGAGCTTCATGCCGTCTCCAAGATCCAACTCAACATTTCCTCCATCTGCAGCTCCCTCTGTGCACACCGTACACTTGAATGCAGCTGCCACACTGGTTAATAACCCCATCAGACCACTACATTTTTTATGAACCTGCTCAGCGCACATTGTACATTGAATGGAATTCACTCTAACACCCTTCCTGCACACAGCAACGGCCACTTCCCAGTTCTTTCCACCTCACCACATGCTTTACCGCCTGCCATCACCTTCGTCTTTCCGATATTCACCTTCAGACCTTTTGCCTCCATACATTCCTTCCACTTGTTCATCTTCTCCTTCAGGCCACCCATACTCTCCCCAATCAACACCAGATCATCTGCATACAACAACTCCCACGGTAAACCCTCCTTTACGTTCCGAGCGAGCACCTCCATCACAGCTACAAATAGTAGTGGACTTAGTACCGACCCCTGATGCACTCCCACCTTCACCTCAAACTCACCACTGTTCCCGTCCTTCGTCCTTAGAGTTGTGCGCTCTCTCGTACATTGCCATCACTACTCTGATCAACCATTCCTCCACTCCTAACTTCCTCAATGCCCATGTCACTACTTCGCATGGAACCCTATCGAATGCTTTCTCCAGATCAACAAATCCAAGAAACAACTTCTTCCTCTTCTCCATGTACTTCTCCTGCAAATGCCTTACAATAAAAAGAGCGTCTGTCGTTCCTCTTCCTGGCATAAATCCAAACTGCATTTTGCCGATCTTCATTTTTGTCCCCCGTCGCACAGCATAGCGAAAGGGGGACTGTGGCTTTCCCCTCCGTCCGTGTGTCCGTCCGTCCGTCCGTCCGTCCGTCCGTCCGTGCGTGTGGGCGTGCGTGCGTGCATGCGTAAGCGAAGGACCGCATTCAAATTTGGTGTGTGGGTGCAACCCACGTCAAAATCCAAGATGGCCGTCGCCATGTATGTCTGATGCCATGTATGTCTGAACCTTGTGAGATGAATATCTTGAAAAATAAGCGAAGTACCAACTTCTAATCTGGTGTGTGGGTGTATCTAGGCATAAGGAAGAACGCTCTTGAAAATTGGGTCGCCACGTCAAAATACAAGATGGCCAACACCATATATATGTCTGAACCTTGTGAGCGAAATATCGTGAAAAATAAGCGAAGTACCAACTTGTAATCTGGTGTGTGGGTGTATCTAGGCACATGGAAGAACGCTGTTTAAAATTGAGTCGCCACGTCAAAATCCAAGATGGCCGCCTCCATGTATGTCTGAACCTTGTGAGCGAAATATCATATCATAGCATGTTTTCTGCGTCTTCCACTTTGTCAACTCGCATCACTTCACCGACGGGGGACCTAGGCGTAAAGCTTGTCTTCTTTATCCTCCTCTCCAACACCCTTTCCAATACCTTCATGCCATGCTCTAATAACTTTATCGCTCTACACGAGCCATAGCCCAGAGGGTCACATATCCCCTTGTATAGAGGGATGAGGGTTCTCAGTTCCCAATCCACTGGAATGCGGCCTTCTTTCACCACCAGATTACAGATCTGTCACTCTCTTCACACCCCAACTTCCCGCTGCCTTCAACATATCTCCCACAACTCCCGTCAGCCCTCCCGCTTTTCTACTCTTCATTGCTTTTATCGCCTCCTCAACTTCCTGCTCATTTATCTTCTCTGCCGGTCCTAAAACTAGGTTACTCTCGATGTTGCCGTCCCATTCATTCTCTGCATTCAACAGCATTTCCATATATCTCTTCCATCTTCCTTTAATTCCATCTGGGTCCACAACGATTTGTCCCACTTCATCCTTCAAGCAACTCACACCCATCACATCGCACCTCTCTTTCGCTATCTGCTTTGCAATCCTGAATACCGCTCTCTGACCCTCTTCCGAATCCAAGCGTTCTCCGAACATTTTCCTATGTGCCTCCTGCACATTTGCTACCTCTTTCTTTGCAGCCTTCGTGGCTGCATTATAACTTTACATGCTCTGCCTCTTCTGCCCCTGTACCCTTCACCTTCTGCCACTCCTTGAACTTCTTCCCCTTCTCGTCCATCCTCTTTCCAACTTCAAAATCCCACCACCATGTTTCCGAGTGCCTCGGTGGTCCTTTTGTCCATCCACATACCTCACCAACGGCTCCCAACAGACTATCTTTCATTGACATCCAACCACTTTCAAGCTCAACCACATCATCCTCTACCATACTCAGCCTCTCTTTTAATGCCTCCCTCACTGTCACCTCTTTCAACCTCCACACCTTCATTCTCGGTTGGTACTTCACCCGCCGAGCTCTCCTCGCACCTTTCACCCTTATGTCGCAGACAACCAAGTGGTGAATTCAATGTTAAGTCAAAATTGTAAAAACAAAATGTGTGATGCACTAATTTGTATTGGCATCTCCAATCAGTCAAGGTTTCGTATGGATCACTATCATGTTTTTCGTGGAATTGTCCCCACACTTTAGATAGAATAATATTCATCTTTACAAGAACAATAGGCTTCCAGTGGGAACCTTACTGGAAGCCTAAAAAACAAAAAAAAGGGGAATGGACATTTAAGGATACATTATATCTGTGACGAATCATGTACTTGTTATAATACATTCAAATCATGGAATTGAGCATGGCAGTCACAGTTGGAATTGTCGATTGTTTATATCTTTGTGTTCTGCAGAAGGTTACATCCAAAGATTTAGCATTTCTGAATTGAATGCAACATCGGGACTTGGACCGGCACGTGAGGGGGAAGCATGTCATGGTGGAGCTTGGACCTTAAGAGACTGTTTCCACAGCGAAGCATGAGATCATTTCTCCGTTCACTGAGAGAAGGTATGTCATACAAATCAAGTTGCTGTTTGCATAGCAGGATATGTGGATTTGTGATGCAACGGAGGACACGCTCCTGGACACGCTCAAGTTCATCTTTCTGAGCAGCGGTCAGACTAGACCCTCAGACAGGTGATCCAAACTCAAGTAGTGGGTGAATGTATATTTTATCGATGGTAACCTGATCGCCAATGCCAGCTCTACTTTTCTTAAGGACGCTTCGTATGTCCAACCGATGAACAGCATGAGACAACATCAGTTGAACCTGGCTATTCCACTTTAGGTCCGCTTGTATTACTATTCTAAGAAGCAACAATGAGCTAACCCTCTCAGGACAGGTATTATCAACACACAACTGTACTTCCAGAGTGGGATTCTTCAAAAAGTACATCCGCATCACTTTTCTAGCATGGCTCTGATATCATTGATCCGATACCATTCACTCAGTGCATCAACATGCACTTGCATTGAGCTTTGCTGGGACTTGGGAATCAATTCCAACATGCTCAAGTCATACACATATTTCCATTGATACTGTGTAGATTTGTTCAGGGTGCCGGTGATGACTCACCGACTATTCGAGAAAAGACACCTTGGAATGTTTAAGCTTCATCAACTCATGCCAGTAGACAAGTCCACAGATTAAGATCCATTCGGGAAGGGTACACTTTGTGATTCAATGCACCATATGCATAATGACATCAATATGAAATTCCCACCCACACTATACAAAGGCCATTGGTAATAACTGCACAAATTAATTCTGAGCTCAATTACAGTGCACCCATGTGAAGTCAGGTGCAATCAACTTGATTTCGCTTAATAATCACACCTGTGCTTCAAGGTGTATTTAAGCAGAAAACAATAACGTATGCCTTTGGCTCCACCAAAGCCATATACTTGTGCAGGGCTTGCTAACTAATGTGGCCAATAAACAAAACGGAGAGGTTGGTTCATTAACCTTTGTGGTATTAAGTGTTTTTCATAACCAAAATAACAAGCGAATAACAAGTAGTCAGATAAAGGTTCTGTTGCTACAAGCTCAATCCGCTTCACCAAATGGGTCAAATTTACACATATTAGGACATCATTGTAGACAGATTGTGTGACCGCCAAGTTGAAAATCAAATGGCTGTACCTTCCATTGCAAGGAAAGACGGTTGGGACAAGAAACACATGATGACTAGACAAGTGTTTTGGTATTTTCTTTACCATAAAACATACAAGCAGTACATTTGGTTCCTTGAGGGTTTTGGGTCTGCATAAGCCCTTGTGTAAGCAGCACCGAAGGCTGGAAAGGGTGGAAATGCGAATGGTTCGACGGATGTGCAGAGTATCGTTGAGAGAGAGGAAGACAAATGATGAATTGCGAAAGATGATGTGAATAGAGCCTGTGATTGATGCTGTGTAGAGGAACAGGTTGAGATGGTTTGGTCATGTGTTGAGGAAGGATGAAAGTGACTGGTTGAGAAGAATGATGGAAATGAATGTAGAAGGAAGTAGAGGACGGGGAAGATCGAGGAAGACTTGGCTAAAGATGGTGGAAGAAGAAATGCGGGCAATGGGGTTAACAAGGAGAGATGCAGAAAATAGGGCAAAATTGAGAAGATTGTCATGGGGACCGCAAGGCTAACCCCCGCTCTAGCAGGGAAAATGGCCTTAAAATGCATGTTGTTGTTGTTGTTGTTGTTGTATAAGCCCTTGTGATGCTGCCAAGTAGTAGTGGAAACAATACGGTCGTTGATGCTGCGGTGAATGCGTAACCCATGCCGTTGCTTTTTGAGATATTTATCAACTATTGAAGCTCGTGATTTGTGCGATCATTATAGCATGCACACCACTGCTTTGCCCTTTTAACGAAGAGTCATGTCATTTGTAAGTCAGGCAAGTGCAGTTTACTAAAGTGAAAATGGCATTACATACCATATTACTTATGTTGTCCCTGGTGTTGGGCTAGCGGCTAGGGTGCCGGCTTAGGATCCTAGGATCCTGGGTTCGAATCCCGGTCAATCGCTGAATTAACGCCAGGGGGGTTGACTCAGCCTGTCATCCTTCCGAGGTCGGCAAATTGAGTACCAGTTCACTGGTAATTCCCTGCTTGTCGTTAAAGGCGGCAAAAAGGGTTGGCATCAGGAAGGGCATCCGGCCGTAAAACATTGCTTCAAAAAGGGGACCGAAAAACAACAACAACCACAGTTCCCGAAAAAGGCCAACCCCCGCTTGCGGGGAAAAATGGCCTCTAAAGGTGGTTTTATACCATATTACAGGACATGAAGATCAAAGTACTCTGCGGATTTAAATGATGTACGCTGCATCAGCGGCACGGCTGTACTCCCAGCAATGATGCAACCAGCAGCCACAGGCTGCATATGAAATAATAAATAAGTAAAAGGGAAGACAATTTGGCTTCACGGTGAAAAAAAAAATGAAACAAATAAAAATGTCATGTTACACTCCAGGAGAATGAGCTTTCTACCTTCTCTGATAATTAAATCAACACATAGGGGTGCTGGTCATGCGGTTAATTTCGCCTTTATAACCAAGTTGCCAGGACGGTTCAAAGGTAGCGTCGTCATTGTCAAGCTGTCGCCTCTGGATTTAATTACTGACCAAACTATAAACTGTGTCCCTGGCTCTTCTTCATTGTGTTGCATCAATGAGTATGCTGTACTTCAGAGCAACGCTAAGCCTGATCTCCTGCCTGCTAGAAGCTGGTGCATTTAAAGATCGCATGGAGCACTTCAAAATTGAGTAGGCCATTGCATGACAGCAACCTGAGCAAATTCCAAATTCTTACCTTCATGTAGAGCAGCCTGCATGGATTTCCAACGTGTCCAACACTGGTTTTCAGCCATGCAAGCGTTCACATGTAGAGTTGTGGTTGCTTTGTCACCTCCACCACCGAAGGTGGGCAGAGGTTATGTTTTCAACCCAAGTTGTCTGTCTGTCTGAGCAGGATATCTCAAATAGTTGTGCACAGATTCAGACGAAACTTAGTGGACAAGTTGGGTATGTGCCAAGAACAAATTGATCAAATTTTGGTTCAGGTCTGCAGATCCAGTCTATCAGTGGGATACAAAACGTAAACTGTTCAGCATGGCGAGGGTATGCGCTCTACCGAGTGCCGTTCCAATTATGCTCTGTAATAGAGCCTGGGTAAGTCAACCAAGTCACCAACAGCTTTCTTGCTTGCAGCAAAGACTATCTGCATGCATGGTGAAAGGATCTTTCGTTTCAGTATATATAAAGCCCTTAATTGATACTTTGGGCAGCCTTTCTGTATCGAGAAATCTAGGCTCATGGAAGAGTGAAACAACAAAGGGTAGCAGGTTCACAGACTGACAGAGAATCAAAAGGGAACAAGAGACAAAGACCACACACAAAGTGGATCGGTGGCAGAAAGGAAAAAGGTGCGAGTCAGCTCGAGTAGAATAGAGTGGGGGTGGGTATTGGAGAAAGCATGAGATAATGAGGGGCAGGGAACAAGACAACAGATACAGAGTGTCAGTTTCACAGACAAAGGAATAAATAGGGAGATCAAGAAATGGAGGTGAGCAATCAGCTTCGAATTGTGGACAGTAGCCAGTTGTGGGAATGTGGAAAAACACATTTGACCTGGTCAGGTTGGGGGAGGAGAGAAGAACAAGATGGTGGGTGGGAGTGAGGGCAGAAATGAAATGACAGAAAACTGAGAATCCACCAACCTGCTTGCAGTATGTAAAAAGCAGACCATGAGATTCAGCCTTATGCTGAGATATGTCAAGCCAAGGGAGCAAGATGGAAAGGTGCTACACCAGCGAAGAGGAGAGCGAGTCCATGATATTTTGGATGAATACCTCCTCATACTGTGTATAATGAGCTCTGAGCAGCTCACAATAGGCAAAATTACGAAATCCCAATGATGACCACCTAAGGATCCAAATGATGGACTTCAAGCTGCACCTAGACTACAATCCAAGATGCTGTGCTAGGTATAAAACACCATATCCTGCTGTGCTAGGTATAAAAAAAAAATCACGTATGACAGAAGAAATCAAATTATGCAGCCAAAAGTGCATGTACAGATGAATAACTTTGCAAGGTCCGACATAACTGGATAAAGATGCATGAAACTGAATGATAAGCAAAGAGTTGAACATACTTTTCAAACTTGAACATACTTTTCAAACCAACTACATACAAAGGTTTTCCCTCGTGTCTTGTTCTCAGATGTTCATGCAGAACATCCAATTAAATTCCCTAACTTATTGGGTTCTGCAAGGTATTTGTGATGCAGAATCTTCCAAAAGCAACAAAATAGGTACCGTGCATGCTTGTCAAAGATTGTTTATTCTGCACGAATATACCAATTGGGCCAAACACAATTAAAAAGTGCCACTCCGGCAGAGTAAAGAGCGCAACATGTGAGAGCATGTTATTCTCCCATTGGATGATGCAAGGCCACTCATTATCTCCACCACTGAAGGTGGATGGAGGTTATGTTTTCACATCTGTCTGCAAAAATAAATAATAGAAAAAAACCCAAAGCCAGCGACCTGTCTGAGGTGAGAGCAGCTGGCCTTGTGCTTCGGCCTCATCATGGAAAGCGCCAATAATGTTGGGAGTTTTAGATTCCAATTAATCCAGAGGTGGCAGAAGTCTCAACAGTTGAAAACAGAATCTGCAACAATCATTAAAATATCTATAATTACAATAATGGAAAGTAAAGTCGATTACATCACCAAGAGGTCTGACTATTATCATCTTCAAACATATGGCTATTCTTTTCCATATACAGTACCTATAGAAGGTCTACATCCCCTTTAAAAAATTTCACCTTTTGTTGCCTTATAGCCTGGAATTAAATTGCATTAAACCAGGCTTTTTCCACCTTTATTTACACATCGTAACACAAAAATTCCAAGTGAAAAACAAATTCGACAAATTTCAGAAAATTAATTTAAAATACAAAACTAGAATATAATAAGTTCAACCCCCCATGATGCCAGTAGTCTGTAGCTCAAGCCCTCATGATGTTCAGGAATATTTTTTGCAAACTCAAGACCCATAATGCTCAGGAATGTAAAGGTTAGGGTGCAAAGAAAACGTACAATATCGAGAAGCCTAAAAACAGAGAGCTCAAGCATAGTACTGCAAATGTAAAAGAAGAAGACGAAGAAGAAGAAGAACCACTCCACTCCTTTCACATCTTCAGACGTATCGGGCTACAAAGGCAGTTTTTCCTTGGCGAGGGGGAACAATCCTGGACGGGTTGCGACTCCGACGCAGGATACTAGAATGGCTCATTCTTCCCAGTAAGCTGGTACTCATTTTGCCAACATCGAAAGATTGATAAGCCGAGTTAACCAATCTGGTGTTATATTAACGGAACGACAGTAGCTCAACCCCAAGACCCTGAAACCCCAAGGCAGCTACCTTAACCGTTAAGCCAACATGCTACCCCAAGTTAATGTCCAAGGTAAATTGGTGACACAATCAAAAAAGCAGTTTTATAAAGATGCGTGGAAGCATTACAAATGGTTGATTATCACAAAAGCATGCCAAAACTAGTACGGCACTCTTCAATGCCGTGACGTCGACCAATATGCCTCCACCCACATTATTACATCATTATACATACATGTACCAAGTTTAATTTAAATCCCTTCAGTAGTTCTCAAGTATCACATTTTTACCTGACATGACCTCTGACCTTTGATGCCGAAATCTAATGAGTTCATCTTTGCATTACAATATATACTTATGCCAAGTTTGGTCAAAATCCCACCATTGGTTCACAAGTTAGTGCAGTACCAAAATATTTACCAAATGGGACCTGCCACCTTTGACCTCTTGACCCTATAATCAAATCTGTTTGTTTTTAAATCATTATACATACTTGTACCAAGTTTGACTTGGTTCACTTCACCCATTTGTAAGTTATCGCGGAAGCAGAAACCCATCACGTATGGACAGACGGACAACCCGAAAACATGCCTCCGGCAACTTCATCGGCAGAGGCAGAAAGTACATGTTAAAATAGTGATGATTACTATCTAGTCCTGGGCGATCAGCACATGCATCTCATTTCACAAAATAGTGGCTGAAAAAAGAAACACGGTTTTGTAAAGTTCTCAAAATATGCAACAACATTCCACATCCACATATATTTCAACTTGACAGAATGAACAAAGAAAAGAAAAAACTAATCAATCTGTGCACCATGAAACTTGGTGATTGTAACTGGAAACCTGCCATGTGCCTCCTTTGATGTTTTACTTGGGTGTTTGTTTTTGCCAGAGCCCTCATCAGCACTGCACCAGTGAGGCAAACCAAGCAAAGCAAGCTGTGTGCTACAACAATCAAAGGGCATCTGTACGGACACCACCCCTAGATGACACACTGCATGACACCATGGCTAAGCTCATAAATCAAGAGCAAATACCTGCAGCAGAGGCCTACACAACAACGGGTGTATGCTCGGATTCATCCATACAAATTGCAAGCCCATGTGAGTCGCGTCACTGTCCCTTGTCAACAAAAACCCTGTGTAACCTTTTAACAGCAAACCAGCAGCCAGCTACTCAGCTCCAGCTGACCGGAAATTTTAAGGCCCAAATCGGGGCATAACAATACCGCTTCTTCCGTCAATTGTTGACCTGGTAGATACACAATGATCTGGGGAGGTGAGCCCTGTGCATGGCCATTGGCTGATCTACCAAGCTTAGCAAAAGAGAAAATGGAGGTACTAACCATTCTGCCCAGTTGTGGGAGACATCTGCTCCTGTGCTGTGATGTGCCCAGTGCCCTGAGGCCCTGTCATATTCTTAAGCGGCAATGGCTGTGTAGAAGCCACGTTTGTTCCCAGTGTATTGTATGCTTGTGCTGGGGCTTGACAATCGAGCTGGTACATGGAATACGACATCTGTAAAAACAAACACGATGTGAATTTGGACTTTATTACAATCCGGTGAACATCAATAACTTTTTTTATGATAATTAGGTATACAATGCTTGCTTCATATTCCTAACACAACAACAACAACAACATGCATTTTAAGGCCATTTTCCCTGCTAGAGCGGGGGTTAGCCTTGCTCATTCATGACAATCTTCTCCATTTTGCCCTATTTTCTGCATTTCTCCTTGTTAACCCCCTTGCCCGCATTTCTTCTTCCACCATCTTTAGCCAAGCCTTTCTCGGTCTTCCCCGTCCTCTACTTCCTTCTACATTAATTTCCATCACTCTTCTCAACCAGTCACTTTCATCCTTCCTCAACACATGACCAAACCATCTCAACCTGTTCCTCTTCACAGCATCAATCACAGGCAATATTCCCATCATCTTTCGCAATTCATCATTTGTCTTCCTCTCTCTCAACAATACTCCACACATCCATCGAACCACTCGCATTTCCACCCTTTCCAGCCTTCGTTGCTGCTCTACGTTCATTACCCATGTCTCGCTCCCATAAATCATAACACTTCTCACACATGCAGCATACACCTTTCCCTTCAGCTTCAGCGACACTCCCCTCCTCATCAGCACGCCACTCAGTTCCCGAAACTTCTTCCATGCACATCTCACTCGAGCAACCGTTGCCGAGTCTGATCCACCTTTTCCATTCAGCATGTCTCCGAGGTAGCAAAATGTTTTCACACCTTCCAGCTTCACGCCGTCTCCAAGATCCAACTCAACATTTCCTCCATCTGCAGCTCCCTCTGTGCACACCTTACATTTGAATGTAGCTGCCACACTGGTAAATGACCCTCTCAGACCACTACATTTTTGATGAACCTACTCAGCGCACATTGTACATTGAATGGAGTTCACTCCGACACCCTTCCTGCACACAGCACACGGCCACTTCCCAGTTCTTTCCACCTCACCACATGCTTTACCACTTGCCATCACCTTCGTCTTTTCGATATTCACCTTCAGACCTTTTGTCTCCATACATTCCTTCCACTTGTTCATCTTTTCCTTCAGTCCATCCATACTTTCCGCAATCAACACCAGATCATCTGCATACAACAACTCCCACGGTAAACCCTCCTTTACGTTCTGAGCCAGCACCTCCATCACAGCTACAAATAGTAGTGGACTTAGTACCGACCCCTGATGCACTCCCACCTTCACGTCAAACTCACCACTGTTCCCGTCCTTCGTCCTTACAGCTGTGCGCGCTCTTTTGTACATTGCCATCATATTCCTAACACAACTGAAAATAATTGTTTACTCGCACCACCTCCAAAGCCCAATGATTTTTGTTTCATTATGTTTTCATTCCCCATTAAATTAAAAGGCAATTCTTGAGTACTTTGATCAGTAGTGCTTTTGAAACAACAAATGTTCCATTTTCATGATTTCATGTAGTTCTGTTGTCATTCGCAACAAGTGTCTGCAACAAGAACGTGCATTTGGAAGTGAAAAAATACATGTAATTTGACAGGAATGTATCAATGGCTACGTCTCTGCCCACGCTACATGTCAACCCACTCACGTTTGATCTCAATTAAAGGTCACACAAAAAAAATTAAGATCACATGAGAGAGAGTACAAGAGAGAAAATATAGATAAGTAGAAAAGAGGAAACATCAGATGCTTTTTGCGAGAGCTATGATTTGCAAAATCTATATTATAAAAGGAGCCATGTCTGTATGTCTGTTTGTCGTGTTATAACTTGAAAACGGATTAATGGATTTCAATAAATCCAACTACGGTGGATTTAGGTAACTCCCAGGAATGTTTGTGATTCAAAAAAAATAAAAATAAATTTTCCTTTTTTTATGGGTACATGGACACGCGTGTCAAAACTGCAAATGGCAACACGTGACTTTGGCTATCCCTGCATTTATATTTTGTTTCATTACATTTCGGTTATGTTACTATTAGTGAGAAGGATCTCCCAGGAATCCTTTTTTTTTTCTTCCCCCATGGATTAGGCATCGCAGCAAAGATTGGTATTTCCGTCAGCGAAGCGACAGGTCTTATATTGTAGTAGTTTTAAAAATCACATGATCCCAAAATATAGAACCTAAAATGATAATATAGAACCCAAAATCGATTCAGTTCATCTTTGCATCGCTGACCAGACTTACGCCAAGTTTGCTTGCAATCCCTTCTGTGGTTCACATGTTATCGCGGTAACAAAGGTTTTCAATTAAAGGTCACATGACAATAGACTTTTTGAAACTAAAATATAATTAGTTCATCATTGTATCGCAGCACACATTTGCACCGAGCTTCATCAAAATCCCTGAGGAGGTTCACAAGTTAACGGGGGTAACGATATTTTGCTACGCATGCATGCAGGTATGAACGGGCACACAGCCAGACTGATGGACAACCTGAAAACATAATGCCTCCAGTGTCTTCACCTGCAGGAAGCATAAAAATAACTTGGAAAAGAGAAAAAGAGAAAATCACTTGTGGAAAAATATTCATTTGAATATAAAGTGTTTGCGAGTCATTTTCACTTTCAAACACTTTGTTGTAAGGTAGGTCAATAGTGGTCAAAACACAGACGCTACCTCACAACAATTGCAATTAGAATGGTGCTAAACTTATTTAAAAGACACAAATCATGACCTCCCTCATATGGGCAGAATATGAGATTTAACACGATCTGCCAGACGAACAAATAAAATGTCGGCAATTATGCAAGTTTCAAAAAAGAAAAACGACATCTCTCATCCACAATTGCATTTATGTCACACTAACGTGGATCAGCTTGCTGCGCTTGCCTCACGTCGCCACAGAGGCACAAGCTTGTTTTAAATGAGGATAATGACTACGTGAATTGCTGTGTTGTCATGATTCACATCAATCATAATACAAACAATTATTTTGTACAAATTTATTTGTAATAGTCTTGATATTATTTATTTCTAATCTAAAAAGATCCAAGTGGTCTAAAGCTCAAAATGGTCAAGGGTCCAAGCCATCTAATCGGTCTGATCTGAAGGGTGTAAGGGGTCCAAATGGTGTTACGGTCTGAGCCCTAAGCCCTAAGGGATCAAAATGCACTTAAGAGGTGGAAAATTCTCAAGGTTATAGGGGCCTAAAGGGTATAAAAGATCTAAAGGGTGAAGGGATCTAAAGGTGTCTAAAGTATTGAAAGGGTCTTAAAGATAAAAGGGGTCTTAAGTGTACAGGCAGTCCCCAGGTTACGAACGAGTTCCGTTTTTAAGTCTGTCTGTAAGTCGAATTTGTATGTAAGTCGGAACAGTTACGTACGGTTCACATCTAGCATCAATTAGTCAAATGTTTGTCTTAATATATAGTATATATTTTCCCTAAAACATCTATAGGTATTAAAAACATGAAAGAAACATTTCTTAAACTGTTTAGATAGAAAAGAAAAGATAATGATTAAAGGTTAACACTTACTCTCGTTCCAATTGATGTCTTGCAAAGCTTGAAATGATCATACCTTGATATATCTCTCCGAGATGATGGGCCTGGTGTTGGAGAGGATGGACCTGGTGCTGGAGAGGATGGACCTGGTGCTGGTCAATTTTCTTAAAGTAAACATCGATATTTTGCTACGCATGCATGCAGGTATGAACGGGCACAAAATATAACAAAATATAAGCCTGCTTCCAATTTTCAGCTAAGTCATGGAATCCATCATTGCTTTGGATATCAAATCCTTCCTCTTCTCCAATGGCTTGATCTCTGATCATCAATTTGGATTCAGACCAGGTCATTCTACTCTGGACATGTTGCTTCTGCTGTCTCAACAATGGATGGAGGTCCTCAATGCCAAACAGGAAATCAGAGCTGTCTCACTTGACATATCACATGCCTTCGATACGGTCTGGCACCCAGCTCTGCTCACCAAACTCTCCTCCTATGGTATCCATGGAAATCTCCACTCATGGCTTGCAGACTTCCTCTCTGGCCGTTGGCAACGTGTGGCCCTGAATGGATTTCTCTCATCTCCCCTTCCTGTTCTGGCTGGAGTTCCCCAAGGTAGTGTTATGGGCCCTGTGCTATTTCTGGTCTTCATCAATGATCTCTCCGACTCTCTGGAAAATCCTCTCTATCTCTTTGCTGATGACTCCACTATCTGCCGCTCCATTCCTCATCCCTCAGATCAGCAGTCTGCAGCCTCATCATTCTCTGCAGACATGGACAAAATCACAGACTGGTCAAATAAGTGAAACATGTCTTTCAATACTGACAAATCTCACACTCTTACGATGTCTCTCCGAAAAGACCGACTGGACAACCCTACAATCTACTTTCTCAACAACCCTCTTCAAGAAGTTCTGTTACTCAAGCTTTTGGATCTCACTATCTGCCATGATCTTTCCTGGGAAAACCACATTTCCAAGCTGGCCTCCAAAGCCAGTCGCTGACTGGGCATCCTCCGTCGTGCGAAGTCCTTCCTTGGCACACCTGAGATCCTCACCACATACAAGGGTTTCATCCGCAGCTCAATGGAATACTGCTCTCCCCTCTGGGCTGGTGCTCCTGCCTCACACCTAGCTCGTCTTCACGCTGTTGAAACCAAAGCGTTCAGAATCATTGGAATCTCCGGTGATGAAGCTAACTCCAGAGGCCTTTCACTCACTCACCACAGGCAGGTTGGTGGTCTTTCCGTCTTCTACCGACTCCTCTCTGGCCTTGCCCCCCCAGCTCTCTCTGGGCTCTGTCCCCCAAATATTCCTACAGGTCGCACAAGATCTGCCTGCAACCCTCTTATGGTTAAACTGCCAAAATCAAGACTCTCTGCTCACCTTCACTCCTTCATTCCTCTTTTCTCCCGCCTCTGGAACAAACTCCCTCACTCTCTTCAATCCCACTCCACCCTCCAGGTGTTTAAAACAGCAGTTCACCACCATCTCATATCTTCCCTCATCCAGAACCTTGATCTTTTCTACCCCCGCTAATTTCACCCCAAATCCACTTTTTTGAACTACCAACTTTTGTCCGGGAAGTCCTTGGTGTCCTTGTGTTTTATACTTCTCCCACCCCCCCCCCCCCCTTCCTACGCCTCCTCCCCCCAAGCCCTCTCCCTCCCACACATCTCCCTGCTCTCAAATGTTATGTTTGTGTGCTTCCCCTTCTCTCCCCATCTTGTCTTCCGCTCCCTCTTTTTATATATTTTGTTTTCTGGTTGATTTGTTTGTGAAATAAATGTTAGCTCTTTCACGAGCCTCCATTCAGTATACAAGTACATAAAGTTTTAATTAAAACAAAAGCGGCGTCGATGTTACACAATGCCTAGATGCAGCTGTGCCTATAACGTCGATGTTATAGGCACAGGACATTCCTATTGATTCGATTACTTGATGTTATTTTTGTGCAAAGTGAAAATATATCTCGGCAATTTCCCGTGTGTGGCGACGAATTTTAAATATATCTCGGCATTTTCCCGTCTGTTATTTCAGGCGGTGTATGACTGACCATGCCGCGATTTAAAAAAAATATATCTCGGCAATTTCCCATGTGTGGCGACACGTGAACGAAGCTATGCTCCTCTCTCCACATTATTGTGACGACGTATAAATTAAATATTTCATCGTGACGATTGTCATCAAGTGGACGAATTTTTAATATATCTCGGCATTTTCCCATCTGTTATTTCGGGCGGTGTATGACTGACCGTGCAGTGATTGTAAAAAAAATATCTCAATGGACTTGAAGTTACAGGCCTTTGAGAATTCATTTCGTTCTATAAAGGGCAACTTTCATCAGATTTTCTTCCCGTTTTTTTTCAACCGAGTCTAAAACTATGTTAGCGACTGTGAAAAATGAAATGATATATCGAATTTGATTTGAAATAAAACTGTGTGAGAGACGAAGACACCACGGGCCTACAAAACAGGCCTCAAAGCTATGCGAGTTAATAAAATGGTGGATATTTGTTTATATGAAGCCTCTCCCAAAATGGGTGGAGCTATGGTTCCCAGAATGGGTGGAGCTTTGAGGTTTTGTCTTCTCTGCAAGAACAAGAAGAACAAGAAGAACAGCAGAGGGCACTCTATTAGCAGCGTCTGCGACGCGGCTAAAAAAAAAAGATGGCTTAAACAGAGCTTTTCTCATATTTCTCTTGTCTACCGCTCCCCTTATTATATACTTTGTGTGTCTGTTTGATTTTTTCTCTGTGAAAAATGTTAGCTCTTTCACGAGCCTCGATTCTGTATACAAAAAAAACAAAAACAAAAAAAATTTTTTCCTTTTTTAAATCATAGGCTTTACGGAGGTCGGTTCGTAAGTACGGGCGTTCGTAGGTCGGGCGGTCGTAAGTCGGGCGTTCGTAACCCGGGGACTGCCTGTATTGGGGTCTAATGGGTCTTACAGGTCTTCAAGGTGTTATGGGACTTTTTGGTCTTACAGATCTTTGCGGTCTTTAAGGAACTTTTGGGTCCTTGGGGTCTTTGGAGTCTTCAAGGTCTTGGGGATCTTAAAGAGTCTTCAAAGGTTTAATAGGTGCCAGTCGACTAAAGGGTCGAAAGATACATTCCAATGCAACATAATTAATAGACGTAAGTGTAGTCAGGACGATGCAACTAAAGTTCAGACAGCACGTAATTAATACGTAGACATATTGTCGACGGCTTCATGGATGGCTTCACCTACCCTGTTTTTTGCTTATACAGTGGAACCTTGACTTACGAGTTTAATCCGTTCCGTGACCGAGCTCGTAACTCAAATTGCTCGTATCTCAAATCAAATTTCCCCATTGAAATGCATTGAAATGCTATTAATCCGTTCCAGCCCGCCAAAAACCACACCAATTTTTTTTTAAATATACAGTATATATAAAAATATCTCGCGCTTTATATTTCACCTGTATGCAGCATACAAGTTGGCAGGATGGCCTGGACTGGAGGTACGCACACTTGACTCTAAAGTCTAAACTGTCCAGCCTGGGTTTGAATCCCGACCCAGCTATAACCTGTCATGGGTGAATCACAGGCAGGGTGATTCATCAATGGGTGTACCGCTAAACTGGGCGCCCCGTTTGCGTCCCATTAGTTGTTGGATGTTAAGGATCTCACCGTGTTTTCCACAAAGAGAAGGCGAGCTATCGCCGGCACTCTGAACAAGTTGACGGCAGAGATACTGTACTTGCACGGCATGATAACCACGTGTCGCACGATCTCTTGTCATGGTCCACAAGATTATCACAGAGAGGTGCAGCTTCCAGCGTTTCGAGATCTGATCCAGGCCTATCCAACGAGACCGGTCCCAGCGTTCTAGGCCCGGTGGTTGTCTCAGACGGACCCGACAACGGCAGTGTTCGTTTTAACTCGATTCGATTCGAGCGCCGACGTGCCGGCGAACAAAACCGGTCATATCTTTTGAACGCGTGGCTCGATTTTTACAAAATAAACTTTTTCTTGAAGGTCTGAACCGTGCGCTCAAAACGATACCGAGTTTGACCCTGAGAGAGCCGTTTTGCGCCGGCAAAGGCGCCTTGTGTGACGTGAGGACCACGTCGTGCTGCATAGATTATCATAAATTATCATATCATTATCGGCGGCGTTATATATCATTAGCGCTATACGACAGAGATACTGTACGTGCACGTCAAGATAACCACGTGACCGGAGCCCACCTGGCGGCGTAAACTCAAAATAACCGAAATGCGAAAACTAAAATGCAGCGCTATACTACGACAGAGATACTGTACGTGCACGGCAAGATAACCACGTGACCGGAGCCCACCTGGCGGCGTAAACTCAAAATAACCGAAATGCGAAAACTAAAATGCAGCGCTATACTACGACAGAGATACTGTACGTGCACGGCAAGATAACCACGTGACCGGGTGGCGAAAGCTCGTAACTCGGATCTCGGCTCGCATCTCAAAGCAATAAACTGCCAGAGTGACGGCTCGTATCTCGAAAAACTCGTAAGTTGGGGCACTCGTAAGTCGAGGTTCCACTGTATATATATATATATATATATATATATATATGCAAGTGCTTTACATACAAAATGCAGGCCGATGGAAGAGAAAGATGCTCTAGAGGGTAAAAAGGCAATGCACTGATGGGGCAGTGAGTCAACAGCCAAATGTAGCTAGCAAGTGAATGAATGAACAGGATAAAGAGGAGAGATCCGAATAATCCCTTCATATTATCGAGTGCCTGATTCAAGTACGAGAGAGAGAGAGACAGAGACAGAGACAGAGTCAGAGACAGAGAGAGAGAGAGAGAGAGAGAGAGAGAGAGAGAGAGAGAGAGAGAGAAAAGGACACACAATGACCTGAAAATAAATGGATTAGGTTGGGATAATATGGATGGAAAATATCGCAGCTATGGATGTGGGATGGCATGAGATGGCAGTGCACTGCCAAATTGGGACCCACTGGATAACATGCACGTGCACGCAAGTACACCAATTACCCCGTGTGTAAACAGGTGAAACACCCAGATATTAGACCAATTTATGCAAACAGTTAATAATTTTCAATGTATTTCCTGGTGTTGGCTTAGCGGTTAGGGTGCCGGCTTGGGATCCTAGGATCCTGGGTTCGAATCCCGGTCGATCGCTGAATTAACGCCAGGGGGGTTGACTCAGCCTGTCATCCTTCCGAGGTCGGCAAAGTGAGTACCAGCTTGCTGGGATGAATGATCACGGTGTGTACCCCGATTTAGAATAGGTACACCGTATCCCTGCGCATCGTAAGAGCGTGACCATGGGTTGGTGTCAGGAAGGGCATCCGGCCATAAAAAACATTGCCTCAAACAGGGAACCATGATTGTCATGGAGCCCGCAAGGCTAACCCCCGCTCTAGCGGGGAAAATGGCCTTAAAACGATCATTCATTTCCCTCCCCTCCTCCATTGCCCTCCTAACTTTCTCACCGCATCTACCCCAATTCTCTCCATTCTATCCTTTGTGTCCTACATTTCCTTTTCTCAAATCTTATCTTATCTTATCCCTTCCTCACTTCCTTCTGTGTATGTAATATATATATACTATATAGTTCCGTTGAACTTGGGGCTGACTCAGAAGAAGACCTTTGTTGGTCGAAAGCTTGTCGACAATTAAAGATCGACGTCCTGAAGCTACGTCCGCGTCTTATTTACTCTAACGAATATATATATATATATATATATATATATATATATATATATATATATACATACATATATATATATATATATATATATATATATATATATATATATATATATATATATATATATATATATATATATATATATATATGTCAATGGCCCCCAAACCAATGGACACAGAAAAACAAATTTCAACCAACCAATCCAAGTGAAATTTCATTTCTACACTTATTTTTATATTTTTACCCTGCACACAAATCAAAAAACTGAGTGAAGCAATTGGTTCACTTTGTCTCTGCCTGGAGACGTCAGTTCATGATCGAGGACCAACTTCTTTTCAATTGGATGTTATATTTTGAACATGAATCGGAACCTGAATCGGAAAATGAACCTGCATTTCCGGCAGTACTTTGGCTCTGAATTTGGCAAATTGCACAAAACCTTGTCCCGATCATGCAGGCACAGAAAAGAGTAAGATAATTGTTTATACTCTGTCTGCCTATCTGGCAGTCAAACAAAATTGAAAATCATTTGAAATAGGAAACTTACTGTTTTTAGGAACGCCGAAGGACACAATCAACAGGCATAGGAATAACGAGCTTTAGACAAAATTGCAGCTCGTAGGAAATATTGATCATGCTCATTGACACAGATCTTGTACAGAAATGAGAACAGAACGAGGCAAAGGCTACCACTTGAACCCATGACCAGCCCCTTTCCACAGCAAATTTTCATATAATGCACATTCCATTTTGGCCATTCTCACCTGTATAGTTGGAGACATGGCTGTACTTCTCACTCCTTGGACATTCTCAACTATCGGTCCGCCCTGCAAAGGCCAAAGAGGGTTGCAATGCCCCCCGGCAGCATCCATGGGTCTTTGGGACACAGGGGATGCCCAGCTGCCAGTTGGAACATGGTGTTCACCAGCAGAATGCCCTGGCAGATGAGCGATTGATGGAACACCTTGTTGCATCTTCCACTGACGAGCTTGAGTCCCCAACGTTGGCTGTACCTGACGGTGTCCCTGCATCCGTGGAGCATATTGGCAGGTCAACCGACCTTGCTGCTGTCCATGCTGCAAGCCTTGTGGATGATTAGTGTGTTGCTTATTTCTTCGGTTTCGTGATGTCGTGCCCTGCTCCGGTTTGAAACTCATCTGCACGGGGGCACCTTGAAAGAATGGCGGAATGGTTGCATTAGGCCAGTTTGCCCAGGTTACCATCTGATTGTAACCTGCATTCTGTCCGAGTTTCTGCAGTTGCACATGATGCCCTGGTTCACCTTGCACAGGCTCTATCTGTTTGCAAAAGGTGGCTGGATTTGAACAGGTGACAAAATTGTTGAATGATCTGGCATGAGAGAAACCAACTCCTTGTTGGTCATGAATGTCTGTTCGAACCTCTTTGCTCAAAACGCAGTTTGCCTTTCCTTGTCCCAGATCTTCAGTTTCCTAATGTGACATGGGTGGTTTAGAGCACAGCATATGATAGACAGGTTAACCATGGCATGCAAATGCAGTGCACTTGCTTTTGTACAAGCATGTCAAAAATAACAAGCGTTACACGCCTAGGTCCCCCATCGGTGAAGTGATGCGAGTTGACAAAGTGGAAGACGCAAGGCGGCCATCTTGGATTTTGACGTGGCGACCCAATTTTCAATAGCATTCTTCCTTATGCGTAGATACACCCACACACACCAGATTAGAAGTTAGTAGTTCGTTTATTTTTCAAGATATTTCGCTCACAAGGTTTTTTGTATACTGAATCAAGGCTCGTGAAAGAGCTAACATTTATTCCACAAACAAATCAACCAGACAAACAAAACATACAAAAAGAGGGAGCGGAAGATAAGATGGGGAGAGGAGGGGAAGCACACAAACACAACACCTGAGAGCAGGGAGAAGCGCGGGAGGGAGAGGGCCTGGGGGGAAGAGGGCCTGGGGGGAAGGTTCAAACATATATTTGGTGGCGGTCATCTTGGATTTTGACGTGGCGACCCAATTTTCAATAGCATTCTTCCTTATGCCTAGATACACCCACACACCGGCTTAGAAGTTAGTAGTTGATTTATTTTTCAAGATATTCTGCTCACAAGGTTCAGACATTTACTTTTCAAGATATCGCGCTCACAAGGTTTAGATATGGTGACAGCCATCTTGGATTTTGACGTGGCGACCTAATTTTCAATAGGGTTCTTCCATATGCCGAGTTGCACCCACACACCAAATTAGAATTCGGTCCTTTGCTTACTTTTATAAAGATATTGCAGTGCACGTACGAAGGCACACACATGCACGGACGCACACACGGACGGAGGGGAAAACCATAGTCCCCCTTTCGCTCCGCGGTGCGACGGGGGACAAAAACATATGATGATGATATCTCTGGGTCCCCTGCACAAATGTAAGGGGTGATCTTAAAATAAAATGTAAAGACACAATCTGTACTTAGTTAATTTTACAATGATTACAGTGAATAATATCCATTCTTGGAAATATGTCTACTTTGCAGGACAAGGAAATTCAAACCAAGTTTTTCCAACTTGTAGCGTCAATGCCTCATTTGTCATTTCATACATTCCATGGTGGTGTCATGGGAATTTTAAAATAAAAGAAAACTAGAACGTCACTCTTCGACGTCAGGACGTCAACCGATAAGCCTCCTCACATATTATTACATCATTATTCATACTTGTACCAAGTTTGATTTCAATCCATTCAGCAGCTCTCAAGTTATCACATTTTTACCTGGCATGACCTCTGATCTTTGACCTCTTGTTGGCATAACCTGAAATAAGTTTTTTGTTTTTTTTCCCCCTTTGTTCATCTTTGAATCACATATACTTATACCAAGCTTGTTCAAAATCCCATTACTTGTTCACAAGTTGGTGCAGCAACATTTTTTTACTTAACATGACTTCTGACCTTTGACCTCTTGACTCCAAAATCTAATCAGTTCATCTTTGCATCATATATACTGTTGCGGATCTCGAACGTCGGCTCTCCCCTTATCAAGGGGGGGTTAATCCCCTTGTTCTTTTATCTTGCCGACGCGAGTCCTGGAAGTTATAACGTCCTTCCCGGCGCGGCGTTAGGTAGGGTTTGTTAGGCCTTGGGGTTCACTACTACCTAATTACTAACGCCGACCGGAAACGAGGGAATAACTCCCGCTCGAACCACGGATATGATGGGAAATGCCGAGCGGATAGCAATCCGCGATCCGAGCTGTTAACAAATGACTAAACCCGATTATGGCGGTTTCGATTGTGCCACGTTTACCCAATGGAGAAAAGACTGATGCGATCGGATGGAGAGGAAACCCAGAAAATAGGAAGAACAGATTGGTTTATTAATTATGTACAAGGAAAGAAGAGGAAACGAAAGAAATGTACAGGATAGGAAGAGGAAGAAGAAGCACACAGGGCAGCCTTAAACAGTCTTATTCTTAATACCCCAGGACAAACGGGCTCGTCTCACATACACATTCACACGGGGATTGTAGATGGTAGATGGTCACCAGCGCTTCCAGGCTCTAGCCCGGCTCGGGTCCAGGCTCCGGTGCAGGCTCCGGTACAACGGACGAAACCAGGCAGGCAGCTTCGCGTGTAGTGGAACGCGAACGGACAATTATATAACGGGGGGAAGGCTGGTGTCCTAGCGGCGTATGTAATAAGTGCACGCTCGTGCCAAACGCCCCCTCTCTCCAATGTCCTGCTTTCGCACAAGGTTCCAACCAGAGTCCTTTCACAAGCGCGCTCTTCTAGTCAGTCCTTCAAATCACAGTAGTCCTCCAAGTCCTTTCACATGTATGCTCTCCCAATAGTCCTTCTCAAATGCCAACCTTCCACTCGAGTGCTTCGCGAGAGTCCTATGAAAGGGCTTTGCGTTCGCGCTTTTATAAGTCAAGCAGCGATCGCTCCACGAGCCCAAAAGCCACGCCTATCAGGCGATCCTACCTCAGCCCTGGTTGGCTGGGCATCGCTTACCGGCCAAGCCCTGATGGTGGGTTGACGTGGCCACACCTTCTCCCTGGCGTTCCGCCCCCTTTTTCCGGGCCTCACCTCGTGGCTTATGGCGGTGTTGGGCGGAAGCCCAGCGAGGTTGCGAACGCTGCTGGCAAGGCGCGTAACAATTGGGAGGGCCACGGGGCACAGACAGCAGGGCGCGCCTAATGGCGTCGCTTGGAGAGGGAAGCTGGCAAAATGAATGGAATGGGGCCTACTTCTTATTTGATTGACACAACGCAGATTTAACTATTGGAAACAGGGCCTTATCTATACACATACTAATGAAATAACTGAAGTCCTATGGTGGCCTACGTGTTGCTTGTGGCCTACCTATGGGGTGCAACCTTTAACCCTTTCATGATGTCATATTTACAAAAGTGTGGGTTCTCAAAACCGCAACAATACTTATACCAGGTTTGGTGATAATCCCATGACTGGTTCACAAGTTAGCTCGGCAGCATAATCTTTACCTGACCGGACGTTTTTTTTTTTTTGTATACGAGATCGAGGCTCATGTAAGAGCTAACATTAATCACAAAAAGACAAGCCGACATATAAAATGTATAATAAAGGGAGCGGGAGACAAGATGGGGGAGAGATAGAGAAGCACACAAGTACAACAGTAGAGAACAGGGACATCGGAAGATCTGTGGGAGGGGGAGGGGTTGGGGGGAGGAGGCCTGGGAAAGCGGGGGGGGGGGGGGGGGGGTGAGCGAGGTATAAAACACATGGACACTACTAGGACTTCCAGGAAAGAAGTTGGAATTTAAAAAAAGTGGATCTGGGGTGAATTAACAGGGGTAGAAAAAATCAAGGTTTTGGATGGGGGAAGATAAGAGATGGTGGTGAACAGCTGTTTTAAAAACCTGGAGGGAGGAGTGGGATTGAAGAGAGTGAGGGAGTTTGTTCCAGAGGCGGGAGAAAAGAGGAATGAAAGGGTGAAGGTGAGCAGAGATTTTTGATTTTGGCAGTTTAACCGAAAGAGGGTTGCTGGCAAATCTTGTGCGACCTGTAAGAATATTTGGGGGACAGAGCACAGACAGAGATGGGGGAGCTAGGCCGGAGCGGAGTCGGTAGAAGACAGAAAGACCACAAACCTGCCTGCGGTGAGTGAGTGAAAGGCCCTCGGAGTTAGCTTCATCGCGGGAGATACCAATGATCCTGAAAGCTTTGGTTTCAACAGCGTGAAGCCGATCTCGGTGTGAGGTAGGAGCACCAACCCAGAGGGGAGCGCAGTATTCCATTGGGCTGCGGATGAAAGCCTTGTATGTGGTGAGGAGCTCAGGTGTGCCAAGGAAGGACTTCGCACGACGGAGGATGCCCAGTCGGCGACTGGCTTTGGAGGTCAGCTTGGAAATGTGGTTTTCCCAGGAAAGATCATGGCAGATAGTGAGAGCCAAAATCTTGAGTGACAGAACTTCTTGGAGAGGATTGTTGAGAAAGTATATGGGAGGGTTGTCCAGTCAGTATTTTCAGAGAGACATAGTGAGAGGGTGAGATTTGTCAGGACTGAAAGGCATGTTCCACTTGTTTGACCAGTCTGTGATTTTGTCCAGGTCTGCAGAGAGTGAGGAGGCGGCAGACTGCCGATCTGAGGGATGGGGTATGGAGCAGCAGAGAGTGGAGTCATCAGCAAAGAGACAGAGAGAATTTTCCAGAGAGTCGGAGAAATCTTTGATGAAGACCAGAAAAAGCACAGGGCCCATAACACTGCCTTGGGAAACTCCAGCCTGAACAGGAAGGGGAGATGAGAGAAATCCATTCAGGGCCACACGTTGACTGTGACCAGAGAGGAAGTCCGCAAGCCATGCGTGGAGATTTTCATGGATACCATAGGAGGAGAGTTTGGTGAGCAGAGTGGGGTGCCAGACCGTATCGAAGACTCTTGACCCCAAAATCAAATATGTTCATCTTTGTATCATAATACATACCTGCACCAAGTTTGACTAAGATCACTTCAGCAGGTCTCAAGTTGTCGTGGTAACGAAAACCTATCACAGATGGACGGACGTATGGACATACAGCTGGACAGACTTAGTCGGGAGTACCCCTCTCACTTTATCGGAGCTCGGGCCAGGGTACGTGCTGGATGGATTATGTGCACCGGAGTAAGCCTAAAGTAAATTCTCATCGACTGGCCTTCGGTGGCCACTTCAGGCCAGTATTGGGGTTGGAATCAAAGGTAGAACTGGGTTTGGAACCTCTGCGTAGGCCCAGGAACTGTTAAATGTCGATTTTGGACTTTCGGTGACATCCACGTTCTCTGCAAAGAATCAATTTTATAGTAAGATTCACAACCTCCACTTCTCCACCACGAACATTTGCAGGAAGCTTTAAGAGAGGTTAAAAGGTTGCAGTTTAATTTGTCTATTCTCATCAGTTGGATCATCATCCTTTGTACATTAAATACCTGTACAACCTCACTAAAAGTGCTGTTCTATTAAAAGTGGCAACATTTTTGTTATTCCAAAAGCAACTACATTTCCAGCAAGTATGTTTGCAAATATACTCATGCTCTACCAATGTTTCTAATACGAGCTGACTGAAAAGCTGACAGAACAAAGATGAGCAGTTTGGATCGAAAGGCAAATTGAAAAGGGTGGCAATAACTTTGAAGTTTTAAAAAAGGAAATGCAAGTTATCTTAAGAAACTCCTATCCATTTAAAAAAAATTATTAATGGCAATCGCCCCAAACAAGGCATTAAGCCACTCAAAGTAAAAGGCTACAGGAAGGTTAGATAAAGTTAAAGCAAAACAAATAAAATACAATCCAAGACACAACCATAGAAGTACCAAAAACATTCACAAAAAAGTCTGGCGATAGAGGATGAAACTTCAAAGATGTGGGAAGTAGGAATTAATTTATCTCTTAAAGCTGCATTGATTATAGGATGATGGAAGCATGTTACAGGAAGTGATTTTCAAAGTGAGATAGCACATGGGAAAACAAAAATAGATGCCTCGCATTTCGTTCTACACTTTGGATCAGCCAAAGTGTGCGGATGTGAGGGGCGGCAACTATGCGTTTCAGGAGCTTATCAAGAAAGGATAAGGGTCAGGCTGGGGCTCCAGGCCAAATGTGGCAAGAGTACTCCATGAGGGGACATATAGTTAGTACAAAACATACAAGTACAAGACAGCATCAGGAGGTAAATACCTCTCCGATCGATAAAGACAACCAACTCACTTGAAAGCACTTTTGGCAATACCAGAAATGGACTTCTCCCAACTATGGTCAGGGGAGATGTCAAGACCAAGAAGACAAGGTTCAGATGATTTTGGGAAGGTTGAAGACATGATATGCACAGAAATGAAAGGCCTGTTTCTAAAGTGAGGCATGGACAACAATTTACTTTTCTTTGCGTTGAAGGTTTTTTTTTTTTTTTTTTTTTTTTTGTATACAAGATCGAGGCTCGTGAAAGAGCGAACATTAATCACACAGAAAGACAAACAGACACATAAAACAAATAACATCGGGAGCGGTAGACAAGATGGGGAGAGAGGGGGAAGGACACAAACACAACATTTGAGAGCAGGGACCGAGAGACATGGAGACATCGAGAGATCTGTGGGAGGGAGAGGGCTTTGGGGGGGAGGCATGTGAAGGGGGGGGGGGGGGTGGGTGGGCGAGGTATAAACATATGGACACTGCCAGGATTTCCAGGAAAGAAGTTGGAATTTCAAACAAGGTGGATCTGGGGTGAATTAGTGGGGGTAGAAAAGATCAAGGTTATGGATGGGGGAAGATAAGAGATGGTGGTGAACAGCTGTTTTAAGCAGCTGTTACCAGCCAATCATGGCCACATTTCAGCATTATTCTCTAAATCGTTGTCCATTCTCTAAATCAACCTCATTATGAGTAGTGTTGAGTGAGTCAGCAAATGCACAGTGAATGAAAGAGTCATCAACATGCATGGTGAGCTGAGACAATATTATCAGGACGATCATTGATATTGTTACTGATCGCGGTTTAGATGTTATGATGGGCCGAGCGGATGGTCCAACCGCGACCGAACAGTTATTCCCCGATTAGAACCCGATTCCACCCAAACGTTGGCCGGATCGCACCGCAGCTATTCAATAGGGAAAAGACAAAGGCGACACGGATGTGAAGAAGAAGAAGAAGAAGAAGACAAAAAGGTTGGAAATACTACTAAATTTATTCCTACTATTTACATGCTCAAAGTAACCAAGGAGAAGGAAAGATAATAAAATAATATACAGAAGAATCAGAGACACAGTGCAATTATTAACTTATACAAGCTTAATTAACCCAAGGACAGAACAAACAAAACAAACTCACGTACACAAGAAGGGTGGAAAGGCAGGAGGTGGATGGCTGGAGGGAGAGGAAGGTCCAAGGGGGTCCTGCAGCACAACCGGCGCGTTTAGCAGCCGCCGTTCCTTCACGGCCCTGCTCCAAACCGCCGTTCAGGCCCCAAGCTGCTGTTGTGGCTGCTGTGGACGTCGCGTGCTTTCCCAGGACTTGTCTGACTGTCTGGTCCAACCCTCAACTCTTTCTTGGTCCACTCACTCCTCACCACCGACTCCTCACCGCAACCAACGCAACCACTGACCACCACCACCGACTCCTCACCGGAACCAACGCAACCAACTGACCACCGACTCTACTGACTGACTCACTCCCTGACGACCAACTCTTCCTCACTTGCGCGCGCGCCTTTATAGCGCCTCTAGCGATCAAGCCGCCGGCCTTCAGGACACGCCCATCGGTGTGCTCACCTCGGCCCTGGTTGGTCATGCGACCCTCTGGCTCCGCCCTTGATGACGACGGGCGGGCACGCCTTTCTTCTCCGACCCGAGCGCTTGTTCAATGGTGGTTTTGGAGGGGAGGTAATTGGCAATCGAGGCTCGGCAATGACGAGAGGGGATGTGATTTGAAAGGGAGATTTTGGGGATGGGAATGAAAGGGGATCTATTCTCTTTCACTGGTGCAATGGAGTACTTCAATTAATGGGAGACACAGCCTTACCCTAAAACACAGAATAAGAGATAACTATCAAACAGGGGTATTCTATTATTTGGCTGACGTGTATGCTTGTGGACTAATTATGGGATGCCCTTTCACCTTTACACAGCTCCGGAGGTAGGGGGGCGCAGAATAACAATAATAATAATAATACAGCACACAATAAAAAAAATACAGTCCTCAGACGATCATTGATATATACAAGGAACAAAGTGGGGCCAAGGACAGAGCACTGTGAACACCAGAGCAAGTAAGAGAAAATTGACCCTCAAGTACCACCTTCATCTTGCGATTTGCAAGTTAAGCTGAAAGGATTGTATGCATCACTCCAGATACGCCATACGACTGAAGCTCATGTAGCAGACCTTTGTGCCACACCTTGTCAAAGGCCTACAATATATCCTAAGCAACTAATCTAGCTTGAAATAATCAGTAATTAATGGCAGCAAATCGTCAATGGAGCGACAATGGCAAACGCCATACAGGTAGTAAGTGAGAAGATCATTGTCCTCCGGGTGGCTGAGAGGTTGGTGATTGATGAGGTATTTGAACAGCTTACTTATTAAATACAGGAGCAGGCTGATGGAGCGATAGTTACTTGGCTCAGAATGCTCACCAGCACCCTTAAAACAAGCGTTACGCCTAGGTCCCCCGTCAGGGAAGTGATGTGAGTTGACAAAGTGGAACACGCAGAAAACATGCTATGATATGATATTTCGCTCACAAGGGTCAGACAAACATGGAGGCGGCCATCTTGGATTTTGACGTGGCGACCCAATTTTCAATAGCGTTCTTCCTCATGCCTAGATACACCACACACCAGAAGGTACTTCGCTTATTTTTCAAGATATTTCGCTCACAAGGTTCAGACATATATATGGTGGCGGCCGTCCTGGATTTTGACGTGGCGACCCACTTTACAATAGCGGTCTTCCTTATGCCGAGATACACCCACACACCAGATTAGAAGTTGGTACTTCGCTTATTTTTCGAGATATTCCGCTCACAAGGTTCAGACATATATATGGTGGCGGCCATCTTGGATTTTGACGTGGCGACCCAATTTTCAATAGCGTTCTTCCTTATGGCGAGATACACCCACACACCAGATTAGAAGTTGGTACTTCGCTTATTTTTCAAGCTATTTCGCTCACAAGGTTCAGACATATACATGGCGGCGGCCATCTTGGATTTTGACATGGCGACCCAATTTTCAATAGCGTTCTTCCTTATGCCGAGATACACCCACACACCAGATTAGAAGTTGGTACTTCACTTATTTTTCAAGATATTTCACTCACAAGGGTCAGACATATATATGGTGGCGGCCATCTTGGATTTTGACGTGGCGACCCAATTTTCAATAGCGTTCTTCCTTATGGCGAAATACACCCACACACCAAATTAGAAGTTGGTACTTCGCTTATTTTTCAAGATATTCATCTCACAAG
The DNA here is from genome assembly GCF_964187855.1 of Myxine glutinosa. Taxonomy (NCBI): domain Eukaryota; kingdom Metazoa; phylum Chordata; class Myxini; order Myxiniformes; family Myxinidae; genus Myxine; species Myxine glutinosa. The sequence goes on from NC_136267.1 coordinate 43,417,812, forward strand.
TGTCGGACATACATCATGGTGGCCATCTTGGATTTTGACGTGGCGACCCAATTTTCAATAGCGTTCGTCCTTATGCCGAGATACACCCAAACACCAGATTAGAAGTTGGTACTTCGCTTATTTTTCAAATATTCATCTCACAAGGTTCAGACATACATGGCGGTGGCCATCTTGGATTTTGAGGTGGCGACCCAATAGATACACCCACACACCAGATTAGAAGTTGGTACTTCGCTTATTTTTCAAGATATTCAGGTTACAAGGTTCAGACATACATGGCATCAGACATACATGGCGGCGGCCATCTTGGATTTTGATGTGGCGACCCAATTTTAAACAGCGTTCTTCCTTGTGCCTAGATGCACCCACACACCAGATTAGAAGTTGGTACTTCGCTTATTTTTCGAGATATTTCGCTCACAAGGTTCAGACATACATGGCGGCGGCCATCTTGGCTTTTGACGTGGCGACCCGATTTTAAACAGCGTTCTTCCTTGTGCCTAGATACACCCACACACCAGATTAGAAGTTGGTACTTCGCGTATTTTTCAAGATATTCATCTCACAAGGTTCGGACATACATGGCGGCGGCCATCTTGGATTTTGACGTGGCGACCCAATTTTCAACAGCGTTCTTCCTTATGCCTAGATACACCCACACACCAGATTAGAAGTTGGTACTTCGCTTATTTTTCAAGATATTTCGCTCACAAGGGTCAGACATATATATGGTGGCGACCATCTTGGATTTTGACGTGGCGACCCAATTTTCAATAGCGTTCTTCGTTATGGCGAGATACACCCACACACCAAATTAGAAGTTGGTACTTCGCTTATTTTTCGAGATATTCATCTCACAAGGTTCGGACATACATCGTGGCGACCCAATTTTCAACAGCGTTCGTCCTTATGCCGAGATACACCCAAACACCAGATTAGAAGTTGGTACTTCGCTTATTTTTCAAGATATTCATCTCACATGGTTCAGACACACATGGCGGTGGCCATTTTGGATTTTGACGTGGCGACCCAATTTTCAATAGCGTTCTTCCTTATGCCTCGATACACCCACACACCAGATTAGAAGTTGGTACTTCGCTTATTTTTCAATATATGCAGGTTACAAGGTTCAGACATACATGGCATCAGACATAGATGGCGGCGGTCATCTTGGATTTTGACGTGGCGACCCAATTTTAAACAGCGTTCTTGCTTGTGCCTAGATACACCCACATACCAGATTAGAAGTTGGTACCTCGCTTATTTTTCAAGATATTTTGCTCACAAGGTTCAGACATATATATGGTGGCGGGCATCTTGGATTTTGACGTGGCGACCCAATTTTCAATAGCGTTCTTCCTTATGCCGAGATACACCCACACACCAAATTAGAAGTTGGTACTTTGCTTATTTTTCAAGATATTCATCTCACAATTTTCAAACATACATGGCGGCGGCCATCTTGGCTTTTGACGTGGCGACCCGATTTTAAACAGCGTTCTTCCTTGTGCCTATATACACCCACACACCAGATTAGACGTTGGTACTTCGCTTATTTTTCGAGATATTTCGCTCACAAGTTTCAGACATATATATGGTGGCGGCCATCTTGGATTTTGACGTGGCGACCCAATTTTCAATGGCGTTCGTCCTTATGCCGAGATACACCCACACACCAAATTAGAAGTTGGTACTTTGCTTATTTTTCAAGATATGCAGGTTACAAGGTTCAGACATACATGGCATCAGACATACATGGCGGCGGCCATCTTGGATTTTGACGTGGGTTGCACCCACACACCAAATTCGAATGCGGTCCTTCGCTTACGCACGCACGCACGCCCGCACGCACGGACGGACAGACGGAGGGGGAAGCCATAGTCCCCCTTTCGCTCCGCTGAGCGACGGGGGACAACAAGGACAGCAGAAGCCACTCTCCAGGATGAAGGAAACAACGAGTCAGCCACGCACAAGTTGTATAGCTTGGCAAGAATCGATGACAGTTCAGGGCAGCACGTTTTCAATTCAATCACGGGGATACCAGCAGAACTAGTCACTTTCAAGGCATCCAACGTATGAATAATTCTCACAACCTTCTCAGGAGTGATAAAGGGAAAAGGAACATCAGTCTGTTTGAGATGGAAAATCAGGAAGTGGTTATCCCTGATCATTAAGAGTAGAATTAGAAGCAAAGAGATCATCTGCAAAGAGATTAGCCTTATCCATAGGTGAACTAACAACCTCAGGTCTTTGAAAGAAAGGCGGTATAGAAAATGTAGTGCGGTTGAGTACACTGTTGGCAATCCACCAAAATTATTATTAACCCTCTGGCAAAATTACCCTCTGCCCCCTCTCCTTTCATTTCTCTCCCCTTTAGCCCCACCTCCCCACCCCCCTAATCCACCCGCAAAACAGTCCCCTTTATATTGGAAAGGATACTTGCTGCTGAGATTCTGAAAAGCACATTGTAGATCCTGGAGAAATTTGAACTTAAACAGGATAAACGTTCATCTTGCACGACTGATTGTGCTGCTGCGATGACTGGACATCAGAGGCAGGTTTAAATTCACTTCCGAAATGTCTTGGTCAGACCATCAATGCATTTCACTGCATCATACATAAGAAGAGTCTTTATTCCAAGTTGAAAAGCATTAATGAGTTGGAAGAACTTATGTCACATGGTGAAAGGTATCAATCCATTTCTGACCAGCACACTATGCTTTACTAGAAGAATTGAAACAAACTCTTCTGATGTTTCATATTTCAGCAATGTCAGATGAAAGAGTGCAGTATTGCAGTGATTTGTCAATCTGCTGTTACTAATAGGTGACGTTTTTAAGAAAGTAAAATAAATATTTAAAAAAAGGAACAGTGTGCGGGCTTTATTTGTGATAATAAATAAATTGTCACCAGTTTCATTCTTTATTGAAAATATTAAAGTGGCTTTTTATCTCCAGCAGTCCATTCCATTATGACGTTTCAAGGACACTAGATTTGGCAGAAGTTTTGGAAATTCATCGCGGCACTTTTAAAATGGAATGCATCTCAGTGAATGCTTCCCAAGAAAGCCATTTTTCCACTTCCACAGAGGTGATAAGCCAACGGAATTGGTGCAGAAAATCGCTTCATGTGCCGATTATTCTGCAGTCCACAGACATGCAGTTTTATATGAATGTTTGCTTCAAGTTACTTGTATAAGATGTCATTTTCTGAAGTGAATAGGCGGAAGACAAATAAGCAACAGAAATGCTGATATGAAAATGGAAGTTCTGCTGAGAATTGCAGTTTGCCAATCATTTGAATTTTTTTCAAAGTTCAGATTTCCCAGTTGACTCGTTTTTAAACTTTTGCTAAATTTTCTCTCAAAATTTCCACCTTCATTGTATTATTGCTTGAAAATCGTAAAATAATCACAAGTTTAATGTGTGTGTGTGTGTGTGTGTGTGTGTATACATATAATTATATATATATATATATATATATACATATATATATATATATATATATATACAGTGAAACCTTGACTTACGAGTTTAATTCGTTCTGTGACCGAGCTCGTAACTCAATTTGCTCGTTTCTCAAATTAAATTTCTCCATTAAAATGCAATGAAATGCTATTAATCCGTTCCAGCCCCCGAAAAACCACACCAATTTTTTTTTAAATATACAGTATATATAAAAATATCTCGCGCTTTATATTTCACCTGTATGCAGCATACAAGTTGGCAGGATGGCCTGGACTGGAGGTACGCACACTTGACTCTAAACTGTCCAGCCTGGGTTTGAATCCCGACCCAGCTATAACCTGTCATGTCGGTGTTTCACAGGCAGGGTGATTCATCAATGTGTGTACCGCTAAACTGGGCGCCCCGTTTGCGTCCCATTAGTTGTTGGATGTTAAGGATCTCACCGTGTCTTCCACAAAGAGAAGGCGAGCTATCGCCGGCACTCTGAACAAGTTGTGGCCTGGCATGCTCTTCTCCTCTGCCGTTATATACGTCCTCCTCGGCATCTTTTTCCAGAAGAGCCCTGTCTCGTCACAGTTGAAGATTTGCTGGGGGATGTATCGTTCGGCTTCTATCAGTTCGGCAAAAGTTATAATAAAATCTTCAGCTGCCTTCACATCCGAGCTTGCTGCCACACCATGCCTGACGACGGAGTGAATGCCGGTCCTCTTCTTAAAATTATCAAACCATCCCCAACTGGCTTTGAATGACTCTTCCGATGCCTCGTCCGTTGATGTTCCCGCCGTCTGCTGCACCAAATCCCCGTAAATGTCTCGGGCCTTCTCACACATGATGCTCTCGGTCACGGTATCTCCTGCGAGCTGCTTCTCCGTCAACCACACAAACAACAACTTCTCCATCTCTTCATGGATAGAGGTCCGGAGCTTTGAAATAATTGCTTGGCTTGGCTTGGCTTGGCTTGGAAATAATAACGCTTGGCTGGCGTTATAGCCTTTATCGACTCCTTCCGCTTCAAAATCGTACATATCGTAGAAGTACTACGATCGTACTGCCTCGCCAAGTCGACAACACGCACACCTCGCTCATGTTTTTCGACGATTGCGTGTTTTATATCCAAGCACATCATCCTCTTCTTCTTAGCACTGCCCTTGGCACTCAATTTCTTAGGACCCATGGTTAAAACTAAGAAATTTTCCAAAATAACCAAAATGCGAAAACAAAGCAGCAGCGATATACGGCAGAGATGCTTGCACGGCAAGATAACCACATGACCGGAACCCACCTGGTGGCGGGTGGCGTAAGCTCGTAACTCAGATCTCGTCTCGCATCTCAAAACAAAAAACCGCCCGAGCGACGGCTCGTATCTCGGAAAACTCGTAAGTTGGTGCACTCGTAAGTCAAGGTTTCACTGTATATATATATAATATATATATATATATATATATATATATATATATATTATATATATATATATATATATAAATATATATATATATATATAAATATATATATACATATATAAATATACATATATAAATACATATATACATATATAAATATATATATACATATATAAATACATATATACATATATAAATATATATATACATATATAAATATATATATACATATATAAATATATATATACAAATAAATCTATATATATAAAACACAGTGTGTGTGTGTGTGTGTGTGTGTGTGTGTGTGTGTGTGTGTGTGTGTGTGTAATGTTACCGATAGACTCCTAAACGGAGAGGCTTACGTGCTTGATATTTGACATAGACATGGCCATTGAGCATGGGACGAACATGGTCGAACTCAAAATATTTGACGATCCATATTTTTTATTCATATTTACCTCAGCGCATTTCAGCGCACGGAATCAACGGAATCAGAGCAGGTGGGCGCTGATTCGCTCAGAGCGATCACGTGATGACGCGATGACGCTATGACGCGATGAACGATATGACACTATGAACGCTATGACGCTATGACAAAAAAAATCGCTATGACGCTATGAAACGCTATGAACGCTATGACGCTACGACGCTATGAACGATATGAACGCGATGACAAAAAACCGCTATGACGCTATGAACGCTATGAAAAAAAAATCGCTCGCTTTGCCAAGGGGCTCACTCCCCCCCCCCCCCCCCCGTTCCCCTCCCCTCCCCCTCCCCTCCCCCGCCCGGCAATGCCGGGTACTTCTGCTAGTATATATATATATATATATATATATATATACAGTGAAACCTTGACTTACGAGTGCACCAACTTACGAGTTTTCCAAGATACGAGCCGTCGCTCGGGCGGTTTTTTGCTTTGAGATGCGAGCCGAGATCTGAGTTACGAGCTTACGCCGCCCGCCACTAGGTGGCCCAACGAGCGTTCCGGTCACGTGGTTATCTTGCCGTGCAAGCATCTCTGCCGTATATCGCTGCTGCTTTGTTTTCGCATGTTGGTTATTTTGGAAAATTTCTTAGTTTTAACCATGGGTCCGAAGAAATTGAGTGCCAAGGGCAGTACTGAGAATAAGAAGAGGATGATGTGCTTGGATATAAAACACGCAATCGTCGAAAAACATGAGCGAGGTGTGCGTGTTGTCGACTTGGCGAGGCAGTACGATCGTAGCAGTACGATCGAAACATTTTGAAAGGGAGGAAGAAACAAACCTCGTTGGACAGGTTTTTATTGAAACGCCCTGCAAGTGAAAGCGAGGAAAGTGTGGCGAAAAAGGCAAAAGTCATCTCCTCCACCTCCGCCAGCATCTTCGTCTGATCTTCAAGGTAAATACACTTAATAAAACCAGTTTATTTCTTTCCATTGTGGCGGACACGGAAGCTCACTGGCGTGGTGACATCATTCCGCGCACCAAGTGGGCGGCGGCCACGCCGAGGGGTAGGCGTGGCCTCAGGATATACACCGGGCGCGCAGCCCGGAGCGCGCCAGTGTTACAGTGAGCTCTTGAATAAAGACTCTTACAAATTACCGCGTTGTCCGCTTCCTCCTTGTTTACAAGCAGCGCGCGTAACGCCGCTTATTATGAACAGTATATACAAGGTCGTGCTTGTTTATACATTATTTGTTATTTATAAAGTACATTTTTCTTATTTAAAAACACGTAACAAAAAAAATTGGTGTGGTTTTGGGGGGGCTGGAACGGATTAATAGCATTTCAATGCATTTTAATGGGGAAATTTAATTTGAGAAACGAGCAAATTGAGTTACGAGCTCGGTCACAGAACGAATTAAACTCGTAAGTCAAGGTTTCACTGTATATATATACAGTGAAACCTTGACTTACGAGTGCACCAACTTACGAGTTTTCCGAGATACGAGCCGTCGCTCGGGCGGTTTTTTGTTTTGAGATGCGAGCCGAGATCTGAGTTACGAGCTTACGCCACCCGCCACCAGGTGGGTTCCGGTCACGTGGTTATCTTGCCGTGCAAGCATCTCTGCCGTATATCGCTGCTGCTTTGTTTTCGCATTTTGGTTATTTTGGAAAATTTCTTAGTTTTAACCATGGGTCCTAAGAAATTGAGTGCCAAGGGCAGTACTGAGAAGAAGAAGAGGATGATGTGCTTGGATATAAAACACGCAATCGTCGAAAAACATGAGCGAGGTGTGCGTGTTGTCGACTTGGCGAGGCAGTACGATCGTAGTACTTCTACGATATGTACGATTTTGAAGCAGAAGGAGTCGATAAATGCTATAACGCCAGCCAAGGGCGTTAAGATTATTTTAAAGCTCCGGACCTCTATCCATGAAGAGATGGAGAATTTTCGAAACATTTTGAAAGGGAGGAAGAAACAAACCTCGTTGGACAGGTTTTTATTGAAACGCCCTGCAAGTGAAAGCGAGGAAAGTGTGGCGAAAAGGGCAAAAGTTATCTCCTCCACCTCCGCCAGCATCTTCGTCTGATCTTCAAGGTAAATACACTGTAGCGCGATGCTGCGCGCGCTAATGCTTACGCAAGGAGCAAGCGTACAACGCGGTTCATACAAGTCTTTATTCAAACTGCAGCACTAAGCTGCTCAAGGCTGCGCGCCCCGTCTATATCCTGAGGCCACGCCTCTCTCCCCGGCGTGGCCCACCCCCACTTGGTGTGCGGGGTGATGTCACCACGTCAGTGCTTTCGTGTCCGCCACAACACTTAATAAAACCAGTTTATTTCTTTACATTGAAGGAGTATGGACTCCAGCAGAATACGGATAAAAGGATGGCAAGGCACAAACTCGTCCGAGAAGATGTTTATTCGTAAAACCAACTCGGGAACACTAAAAAGCCCGTTTATCGGGCTGCCTTATAGTTATAAAGCAAAACCAAAAACCCAAACCGAAACCGAAAGCCACGCCTCTCAAGCGAGGCGTGCTTCGGTGGTCACGTGATCCACAGGTGTAGCTCATTATACCCGCACGTGCAGGACGCTTTGGCGGTCACGTGACCAGCCACTCTGGCGCCGGGGATCCCCGCCGGTGACGTCACCGGCTGGAGCAAGGAGATTCTGATGCCGGTCTTGCTTGGGGGACCCATGGGTCGCTACAACATTCTCTTTTATTATGAACAGTATATACGAGGTCGTGCTTGTTTATACATTATTTGTTATTTATAAAGTACATTTTTCTTATTTAAAAACACGTAACAAAAAAAATTGGTGTGGTTTTTTGGGGGCTGGAACGGATTAATAGCATTTCAATGCCTTTTAATGGGAAAATTTAATTTGAGAAACGAGCAAATTGAGTTACGAGCTCGGTCACAGAACGAATTAAACTCGTAAGTCAAGGTTTCACTGTATATATATATACTGTATATATATATATATATATATATATATATATATATATATATATATATATATATATATATATATATATATATATATATATATATATATATATATATATATATATATATATATACATACATACATACACATCAGTCACGATGCGATTTCATACCATCAGTGGTGAACCGCCATTAAGGTATCCCATCCAGCTAATGGGATACCTTAATGGATGCTAGCTGGATGGGATACCTTAATGGCGGTTCACCACTGATGGTATGAAATCGCATAGTGACTGGTATATAACCGAAAGGTTTTCAGTCATAAGTGTATGCAGTACTCACTGCGTTGCCCTGATGAGCCCCAAAAAGGGTGAAACTAGGTCGGTAACTGTGAGTTTTACATACACTTATGACAGTATCTGAACTAAGATCAAAATTCTGCTCCGTCAGAGGGTTCTCTTGAGAGCTTGACAGGCAGAGCGTATGTACATGGCAGTGACGTCATTACTTGCGCTCATTGAAAGCTGGAGAACTGAACATATATTTGGATATATATATATTTATATATATATATATATGTATATATATATATATATATATATATATATATATATATATATATATATATATCTATATATATCTATATATATCTATATATATCTATCTATATATATATATATATATATATATATATATATATATATATATATATATATATATATATATATATATATATATATATATATATATATATATATATATATATATATATATATATATATATATGTATATATGATATATGGTTTAATAGGTTTATATACGTGACATATACGTGACGTGACGATACTCCGTTTATATACGTGACGATACTCCATGACAAACAGCATTGTTTAATACAGGTTTAATATATATATATATATATATATATACAGTCATCCCCTCGCTATATCGCGCTTCACTTTTCGCGGCTTCGGTACATCGCGGGTTTTTCTCGCTGGTATATGTAAAATTATATATCGGATTTTTCATTATATCGCGGGATTCTGCGGCCTATAGGTATTTTTATTTTTTTAGATTTTAATTATTTTTGCGGTAAAATAAGCATTTTCTAGCCTAAAAAATTAATAATAATATAGATTAAAATATAACACATTAATTAAAACCTATATTAAAAGAATATTACAGTAAATCGAAAGAAAATACGCATTATAAATGAGTAGACAAAGAATCGCGCATTTTGAAAGTCCCGTATTCTGGGGGTAATTAACTTGTCCATGATTCTGGGGGTAATTAACCCATCCGTTAGGAGGGTTCTTGGACGGTTCTTCGCTACTTTAAGTAATTTGCAAGGTTGATGCCAAACTGTGTCCTGCAGTTTAATGATCAATATGGTTTTAAGAGTCATCATACTTTGGGTAACCTCTAATTTACAATAACTTATGTTTACAACTTAGAGACACATGATCATGATGACGATTTCGATGATGTTGTCTAAAGCTGCAATTAAATTAAATCGCTGAGTAACATGAATGACCGAGGTTGTGAAGGATGGGATTTTTCGGTCATTACCTTTTGATACAGATGAGATATCTGCTTCATCACTGCATCAGATCAGAAATAACCACCCTCCTCACCTCCTCTCCACCCCCCACTGCTTCCTACAAATTAACCATCAGGAAGCTGCTGCATATGCAAGAGGAAGCTAATGCATTTCTTATTAATTTTCAAAATTAATCATCATCTCTATTTTGAATAGCTCATGAAGACTTCTTTATGCTTAGGGCTCAGGTTTGATTAAAGGCACTTTTGTCAATTATTGCCTTTTGCTTTCAAAAACACAATTTGCATCAATGTAAATACTTTGTTGTACTGTACTTGTGTAGTTCCATGATCATATGTGTATGTTTGTTTGTTAATTAATTGCAATTATAAAAGAACTTGCATCAATGTACTGTACAGCTATATATACACGTACAAATATTTTTCTAATACGTAAGGACTAAGGATGGGTCTCAAAAGTGTGTTTAAGAGTGTAGAAAGGGTTCATAAGAGCGTGGGAAAGGTTTATAAGAGTATGGGAAGGGTTTTTAAAGTCTTAAAATATATAAAAATAATAAAATTAATATATGGTTTCTACTTCGCGGATTTTCACCTATCACGGGGGGTTCTGGAACGTAACCCCCGCGATAAACGAGGGATCACTGTATATATCAATTATATATATTTGTGCAGCATCTGTCCTGTCCTGTGTTGTCACTGAACTACTTTCTCAAACTTTTGTGAAATCGTACCAAACTTCTGGAATGCACATATCTCTCCCGTCGGTATGTCCTAAGGGTATTTCTTTTGAAAAATCTTCCAATTATTATTTTTTGGGGGGGAATTTTTTGGGGAAATTTTTTTTTCAACTTCAATTGTATCGACGCTTGGTGAGGCGAGCGTAGCGAGCCGAGCCAAGCTAGTATATATATATATATATATGATCAAGGCACCTCCTAGCTTTAATGGTGAGCACCAGCCACGAATTATGTCTCACACGATAAATACCGCATAACCCGCAAGGAACCAACAGCCTGTCTGCCACCCAGACCATCGTTCCCACCAGTGCAAACCAAAACCAGGGGGTGCGGTGCGATCGGCGGGGATAATAATATCAACGAACATAACAGCGTGACGAGCGCTGTCCCGATCTTCTGTGGACCGAAGTCCTAGACCAAAGCGTCACCTCCGACCCAAAGGGTCTTCTGGAGACCTCAGCCCAGCCACTCTGTCAACAGACAGAGATTTATTCATTGGTCCCCATTGGCTAAACATCAAGCAGAGCCGCCAATCCAGATTTCGGGCTTATTGACCCTCGTCAGGACGGCATACTGCAAAAAATCTAACCAATGAGGACCAAAATCGTCTATTAAGATGATCAAGGCACCTCCTAGCTTTAATGGTGAGCACCAGCCACGAATTATGTCTCACACGATAAATACCGCATAACCCGCAAGGAACCAACAGCCTGTCTGCCACCCAGACCATCATTCCCACCAGTGCAAACCAAAACCAGGGGGTGCGGTGCGATCGGCGGGGATAATAATCAACGAACATAACAGCGTGACGAGCGCTGTCCCGATCTCCTGTGGACCGAAGTCCTAGACCAAAGCGTCACCTCCGACCCAAAGGGTCTTCTGGAGGCCTCAGCCCAGCCACTCTGTCAACAGACAGAGATTTATTCATTGGTCCCCATTGGCTAAACATCAAGCAGAGCCGCCAATCCAGATGTCGGGCTTATTGACCCTCGTCAGGACGGCATACTGCAAAAAATCTAACCAATGAGGACCAAAATCGTCTATTAAGATGATCAAGGCACCTCCTAGCTTTAATGGTGAGCACCAGCCACGAATTATGTCTCACACGATAAATACTGCATAACCCGCAAGGAACCAACAGCCTGTCTGCCACCCAGACCATCGTTCCCACCAGTGCAAACCAAAACCAGGGGGTGCGGTGCGATCGGCGGGGATAATAATCAATGAACATAACAGCGTGACGAGCGCTGTCCCGATCTCCTGTGGACCGAAGTCCTAGACCAAAGCGTCACCTCCGACCCAAAGGGTCTTCTGGAGGCCTCAGCCCAGCTCTGTCTGTTGAATAAATCTCTGTCTGTTGACAGAGTGGCTGGGCTGAGGCCTCCAGAAGAAATGATATCGAACTCAATTCACGGACAGTACTGTATTAAACTTCTGTACGTTTTCCAGAAGTATCTCTTTATTTTGCACATTAGCCAAAAAAAATTTCAACAAAAACAAAAGCTAAATTATGACTGGGATTACAGACAGTAAAATTACAGTTCAGTACTTCGTGTAACCCCCACGAGCATTCAGGAGAGCACGTACACGTCGAGGCATGCTGTTCACGAGATTTGCCAAGGTTTGGACAGGAATCGCTTGCCATGCAGTGACAATAGTCTGCTGCAATTCACGCACAGAGGTAGGCTGCTGGTCCAAGTTGTCGATTTGACGCGTTAATTCTGCCCACAAGTTCTCTATCGGATTCATATCCGGGGACATGGCAGGCCACTCCATATGCTCTACACCGCGGTCAGCAAGAAAGTGTTGGATCATGCGAGCACGATGAGGCCGTGCATTGTCATCTTGGAAGACAAAGTTTCCTCGAAAGGCTGCACGAGCAAATGGAAGTAATGTTTCTTCCAGAATGACCCTGTACTTGAACTGGTTCAGGTTTCCATTCAGAACAACCAGGTCAGTTTTGCCCCTTGCATGAAAAGCAGCCCAAACGGTCACCCCACCACCTCCAGCTTGGACTCTTGGCACTATACAATCTTCGTTGTGGGCTTCATGCACTTGTCTGCGCACTTGGGCGCGGCCATCTTGACGATAGACCAGAAATCTAGACTCGTTACTGAAGGTCACGTGATTCCAGTGTCCTGGCTGCCATTGACGGTGCTCTCTGGCCCACTGCAATCGGCGCTGGCTGTGTTGTCTGGTCAGGCGTGGCTTTCTCAGGGGACGCCTGGCACGATAGCCTGCTTGAACCAGTCGTTGGTTGACTAGCCTTCTGGATGCAGGCACATTTGGCAGTTGCTGCCACTAAGCCCTAAGCCGATTAGCTGACTTGGTACAGCCATTGCAGACTAACCGGTGCAGCTGGCGATCATCTCTCCTTGTGGTTCTGCGTGGACGTCCTGGCCTCGGTATTGGAGTAGGGACACCCCTCTGAGCATTTCGTTTCAGGATCTTTGACACCTGACCTTGAGTGATGCCATACTGCCGAGCAATAGCACGTTGTTTCATGCCAGAATTTCGTAAAGCCACCACTCCATGACAAACAGCATTGTCAAGTTGACGGACCATCTCCAGAGGAAGCGGCAATAACTTTTGTAGACGTGCAGCAGTTGTTTTCCACTAATACAGAACGCAACAACCCTTATATACCCGATTGTGAAGCCAATCGTCAAATGTACCTGTCCTTACATTTTGTCACGCCACCTGTGATATAATCCTGTTATTGACTTCTTGCTGCGAAAGACAATCAGTGACATGGTTCTTTCAACAAATAAATCACCGAAGCATAAAACAAACTCACCAGATTGATATACTGAGTTCAGAAAGTAAACCCATGTCAAGAAAAAAAATATATTCCATATTAAATGCCAAGGCTGTATGTATATGTATATGTATATGTATGTATATATATGTATGTATGTATATATATATATATATATATATATATATATATATATATATACACAAAGAATTAAGTTAAGCACCCCTCCCGTTTTTTTACAACCTCGCACATTACAAGTTTGTTGTCGTCAAAACAGTGTAATATACCCATAATATTGCTATATTTTCTGGAGAAGTGATATTATGGTCACATAAAAACATAACAATCATGCCGTTTGCAATATTTTATTCTGAATAATTTAAGGTGGAATTTTTTGGGAATTTTAGGCATATTTGCACCTCAATTTAAGTATGGAGCTATAGGTCCATCACGGACAGTGTGGATGACGTTTATGTTTTCTAACGTACAGTCATTGTTCTGAGAAGACCTCTAGCGATCTTTGCGTCAATAACGTGTGTAGGACCCACGTGATCGGATCACTGACTCAACCCTACGTCTCATAGACCCTGTGTATCTGCATTTCATCAATGGATAATTGCTAATGTCATACCAATCATTATTTGATCTCACATACCTTAGAATATATGCCAATGTATACATATACACAAAGAATATATATTAGGGGGTGCTTACCTTAATTCGTTGTGTAGGGGTGCTTAACTTAATTCTTTGTGTATATATATATATATATATATATATATATATATATATATATATATATATATATATACATATAAATATATATATATACAGTGGAACCTTGACTTACGAGTTTAATTCGTTCTGTGACCGAGCTCGTAACTCAAATTGCTCGTTTCTCAAATCAAATTTCCCCATTAAAATGCATTGAAATGCTATTAATCCGTTCCAGCCCGCCAAAAACCACACCAATATTTTTTAAAATATACAGTATATATAAAAATATCTCGCGCTTTATATTTCACCTGTATGCAGCATACAAGTTGGCAGGATGGCCTGGACTGGAGGTACGCACACTTGACTCTAAAGTCTAAACTGTCAAGCCTGGGTTTGAATCCCGACCCAGCTATAACCTGTCATGGGTGAATCACAGGCAGGGTGATTCATCAATGTGTGTACCGCTAAACTGGGCGCCCCGTTTGTGTCCCATTAGTTGTTGGATGTTAAGGATCTCACCGTGTTTTCCACAAAGAGAAGGCGAGCTATCGCCGGCACTCTGAACAAGTTGTGGCCTGGCATGCTCTTCTCCTCTGCCGTTATATACGTCCTCCTCGGCATCTTTTTCCAGAAGAGCCCTGTCTCGTCACAGTTGAAGATTTGCTGGGGGATGTATCGTTCGCCTTCTATCAGTTCGGCAAAAGTTATAATAAAATCTTCAGCTGCCTTCACATCCGCCTCACCAAGTCGACAACACGCACACCTCGCTCATGTTTTTCGACGATTGCGTGTTTTATATCCAAGCACATCATCCTCTTCTTCTTCTCAGTACCGTGTTTTCCACAAAGAGAAGGCGAGCTATCGCCGGCACTCTGAACAAGTTGACGGCAGAGATACTGTCCTTGCACGGCAAGATAACCACGTGACCAGAACCCACCTGGTGGCGTAAACTCAAAATAACCAACATGCGAAAACAAAAATGCAGCGCTATACGACAGATACTGTACTTGCACGGCAAGATAACCACGTGACCAGAACCCACCTGGTGGCGTAAACTCAAAATAACCAACATGCGAAAACAAAAATGCAGCGCTATACGACAGAGATACTGTACTTGCACGGCAAGATAACCACGTGACCGGGTGGCGAAAGCTCGTAACTCAGATCTCGGCTCGCATCTCAAAGCAATAAACTGCCAGAGTGACGGCTCGTATCTCGAAAAACTCGTAAGTTGGGGCACTCGTAAGTCAAGGTTCCACTGTATATATATATATATATATATATATATATATATATATATATATATATATATATATATATATATATATATATATATATATATATATATATATACAGACTTGGCATTTAATATGGAATATTTTTTTTGTGGGGGTGAACTTACTTTTCAAGATGCCTTAGAATCAAAAGTTCATTGGAATTATGTTGAAATTATTCTAGATTTTGTTAATGTGACCTTTAAAAGAAACAAAAACCACATTTGACATTTCGAAGCAAATAAATTGATCCTTGAAAGTGATGTAAAGTGACATCGAACTCAATTCACAGACAGTACTGTGTTAAACTTCTGTGCGTTTTCCAGAAGTTTGTCTTTTTTTTGCACATTAGCGAAAAATTTTTTTTAACAAAAACAAAAGTTAAATTACGACTGGGATTACGGACAGTAAAATTACAGTTCAGAATTTCGTGTAACCCCCACGAGTATTCAGGAGAGCACGCACACGTTGAGGCATGCTGTTCACGAGATTTGCCAAGGTTTGCACAGGAATCGCTTGCCATGCAGTTACAATAGACTGCTGCAATTCACGCACAGAGGCAGGCTGCTGGTCCAAGTTGTCGATTTGACGTGTTAATTCTGGCCACAAGTTCTCTGTCGGATTCATATCCGGGGACATGGCAGGCCACTCCATATGCTCTACACCACGGTCAGCAAGAAAGTGTTGGATCATGCAAGCACGATGAGGCCGTGCATTGTCATCTTGGAAGACAAAGTTTCCTCGAAAGGCTGCACGAACAAATGGAAGCAATGTTTCTTCCAGAATGGCCCTGTGCTTGAACTGGTTCAGGTTTCCATTCAGAACAACCAGGTCAGTTTTTGCCCCTGCATGAAAAGCAGCCCAAACGGTCACCACACCACCTCCAGCTTGGACTCTTGGCACTATACAATCTTCGTTGTAGGCTTCATGCACTTGTCTGCGCACTCGGACGTGGCCATATTGACAATAGACCAGAAATCTAGACTCGTCACTGAAGATCACGTGATTCCAGTGTCCTGGCTGCCATTGATGGTGCTCTCTGGCCCACTGCAATCGGCGCTGGCGGTGTTGTCTGGTCAGACCTGGCTTTCTCAGGGGACGCCTGGCACGATAGCCTGCTTGAACCAGTCGTTGGTTGACTAGCCTTTTGGATACAGGCACATTTGTCAGTTGCTGCCACTCAGCCCTAAGCCGATTCGCTGACTTGGTACGGCCATTGCGGACTAACCGGTGCAGCTGGCGATCATCCCTCCTTGTGGTTCTGCGGGGACGTCCTGACCTCGGTATTGGAGTAGGGACACCCCTCTGAGCATTTCGTTTCAGGATCTTTGACACCTGACCTTGAGTGATGCCATACTGCCGAGCAATAGCACGCTGTTTCATGCCAGAATTTCGTAAAGCCACCACTCCATGACAAACAGCATTGTCAAGTTGACGGACCATCTCCAGAAGAAGCGGCAATAACTTTTGTTGACGTGCAGCAGTTGTTTTCCACTAATACAGAACGAAACAACCCTTATATACCCGATTGTGAAGCAAATCGTCAAATGTACCTGTCCTTACATTTTGTCATGCCACCTGTGATATAATCCTGTTATTGACTTCTTGCTGCGAAAGACAATCAGTGACATGGTTCTTTTAACAAAGAAATCACCGAAGGGTAAAATAAACTCACCAGATTGATATACTGAGTTCAGAAAGTAAACCCGTCAAGAAAAAAAAAAAAATCCATATTAAATGCCAAGTCTGTGTATGTATGTATGTATGTATGTATGTATGTATGTATGTATGTATGTATGTATATATATATATATATATATATATATATATATCGATAGATATATATATATATATATATATATATATATATATATAGATATATATATATATATATATATATATATATATATATATATATATATATTCGTTTATTAACACCACTACTTGAATTGTGTCGTCTCAAACCAAATTTACATCACTGAGAGCCTTCGTATGCCTCACCTCAGCCTTCACCTCCATCTACCCTGCACATGAACTACTTTGCAGCACACAGAAAGAAATGTACTATGCTGGAGATTAGCTTGCAAAAGCGGGATTGCAAAAGTGTTACCGTAGAAGTTAAATTCAATGTAATTTGTTGAATGGATGATGGTGAACATGCTGTTGATGTGGCCAGGTTGTTAAGTTTGCCTCCGACTACGGTGCATACTGCATACCATTTATAAAAATAGCCCCGGGTAAGCTGACGGTCATCTATTGAGGGTGTCGTTCAGACCTTTGCTGAATCCAAAATCTGGTAAATGTCACAGAAGTTAGACTTGAGTCAATTTAATGATTACGTAAATTTCAAGTTAAAGAGTGGGATTTGGGAGAACCCCCTTGACAGCCCCTCTGATCTGAAATCAAAAATTATATGACTATGCGATCCTGCGGACCATCGAATAGAATGGCTGTATCGGGTTTCAGAACAACCAGTTGGTAAAAAAGGGATGAATAGGTATCCGAAGCTTCAGAGAGTAACACACCCTGGGAGCCCCCATGATTCGAAATTGAAAAACTGAAGCCCGAGCGATTGTGTGGGAACCTGTCTTGTATTCATGTATCACGTTTTAGCACAATCAGTCGGGTGATAATGGAGGAGTCGCGTAAAGAGCAAAAAGGTTAACACGATGGGACGGACGGACCTCCGGACATCACGACCCATTTTATACGGTCATCTCTTCGAGATCGAGATGAAATGACCTAAAAATGCCGACGTTCATTGTTCGACCGCTTCCAGAAGAGGTAAGAAGAAGGTCAGGAAATTTTTTATCTAAAATGTTCCTAATTTTTATTTAAATGTCAGGTAATTGGTTTTTATTTTATTTATGTGTATTTGAATATAACTGTCATTAACCAAAAAAGGGTAATATCGCAGGTAAAAAGCAAAATATAAAAGGTGAAGTGGAGACGTTGGAAATGCATGCCCTTCCCAGTTATTCATTAATTCTTATGAAAAATATTGCTTTGATTTCCGTCATTTCGATATTCGTTACACTTTTCAGGAACGAATCTCCGACGTAAACCGGGTCTAACAGAAGTTTAAATTTCCTTTGAATTATAAAAGTAAAACCTTTGCTTCTTTATAATTCCATAGTTGTCATATTATGACATAAAGATGATGAACATATCGGAAGCATGTTGATTACTCGTGCTCATTTGGAATTCCAATCTGAAATGATCGCAATGGCAGCATTTGAAAATGTTATTGAATTGATACAAATGTAAAATTGAGCACAATTGAAAAAAACAACAGAATTTGCAAAATTAGTACATTCTTTATCAATGACTGAATGAAAGCAAACATTCCAGCAGTACTTTATCTGAACTCGACTTCAAACTTTCAGCCAAAACTGTAACGACAACTTTCTTCTCCAATTTCCAACCGCTTCACATTGCAAATACTTTGCAGAACTAATCCATGCAGTGGTCGTTTAACAGGGTATAGATATTGTATCAAATTGCATCATTACCTTGTCCCCGGAATCAATGGTCGGTGGTATGCACGAAGCAGTGGAGCCAGTCTGCTTCACATCTTCAGCATATGGATTGCAAAGAAAAGGGAAGTGGTTTTTAATAGTAATAATAGTAGTAATGCATTCATCGTCATATACTGTATGTGCGATACACATACAATGAGAAGTACTTTGATAGTGTGTGCCCAAAAAAATATACAATTGTGCCATTGAAAAATAAATGGATTAATTGTGAATAGACAGCCTTAAAACAACATTTTGGTAATGAAATGAGTGGCATGATTTTAAAATATCCATAACCATGCTTTAGATGCTCACAAAACTTTAGAAAAGATTCATTAAAGGTGTGGATTCCGGTTGGGTAAACGTTGGTATATCTGGATGGTTTAACACGTGGTGGAGAGTGAGTGAAACAGAATCTCCAACTGTACAATGACAGCGATAGGCAAACTTATAAGGCTCAAGTGAAGCAGGAAAAACAGATTTCAGGTACTGCAAAACGAGACGTTCAAAAGATTTCATTATGAATGAAGGATGTGATGGGCAACTGGTCGAAAATCATTAAGGCAACTCACTGGGGAACGCTTTGGCACAGGGATGATGATGGACCTTTTCAAAACCAGGGAATTTTACAAAGCTGAAGTGACCAGTTCAAAAGTAGACTTAGAATGGGCAACAGTTCATCAGCACAAGACCACAGCAGGCTGGGGCTGATACCATCACGACCAGTCACTTTTCTGACCTTAAGGTACATCAGAATGTGTCGAGTGTCATTTTCGGGGATCACAAAAGCTTGAGACATGTGGACAGCATATGGACATGCTGTGCTCACCGGGCGATTGAATCCGCTGTAGAAATGATTCAGTTTGTCGGGCAGTGTGTCATCATTCGTTGGAGATTTCAACTTTGGCTTGTAACAAGTTATCGTGTGGAGACCTTGCCAGTGTTCTTCAGCATGTTATCCTACAGTTTTTCCTATAAGTCACACTTGGCATCTTTGATAGCCTTGCATAACTCGTACTTCGCTTTCTTGTAGTCCGCATCACTTCCTGATCTAAACGGGTCTTCCTTAGCACGGAGTGTGCTGCGAATTGATTTATCGAACCAGTGTGTTCCACTCAAATATATAGTCAATGTTTCCGTTGGGATGGAAATTTCCTGGCAGAATTTTATGTAGTCAAAGATGACGTCAGAGCAATCATCGATGTCAGCGGCATTTTCCGTGAAGACGCTCCAATCCGTGCATGCAAAGCAACCACGCAAGCTCTGAATAGCATTTGGGGTCCATTGAGTCACCAAACGTTTCATGGGCTTCTGGCGCTTCAGTTGTTTGCGGTAAGCAGGGAAGAGACGGATCATGTTGTGGTCCGAATCGCCAAGTGGGGCACGCTGCAGAGAACGACATGCATACTTGATCATCGTGTTGCAATGATCCAAAAGCATGTTCTTTTGCGTGGTACAAGTAACATGCCAATATAATTTTGGCAATCCCTTCTGTAAATTGGTATGATTAAAATCTCCGGCAATGATGGATAGTGCTCCTGGATTTGCGTTTTCATGTAGAGTAATAACGTCCGAAAGCTGTTTTAATGGTGAATGTTGTGCTGACTTCAAGGGTTATATAAACAGGAGTCAAGATTAAAAAAGAAAATTCACGTTAAGAAGTACACAGGACAACAACGAATGATGAAAGTTTCCAACTCTGGTGTGCAGGAATGAGAGGTAATCTTGAAGTCATTCATTCACAAGAATCATTCACAAGGAAACACAATCCAGAACCAGTCTCCTTTTTTACTGATTAAAATGCACGATCAGACCAATGATGCATGAATCCAGAGATCTGTACAGCGGCGTTAGGGATGGATGAATCAAGCCAAGTTTCTGTAATACAGTATACTGAACAGTCTCTGCAGTCCTGTGGAGTATTAATATGGTAGTTCAGCTCAACGATTTTATGGCAAAGAGAACAGACGTTGGCAAGAAAGATGCTTGCCAATGGAGAACATTTGTTTCGCTTGCGCAATCTTGTCAGGACACATCCATGCTTGCCTCCCCACCACCCTTTCGAGCACCAGGATGGCTAGGCCTTTGGTCTGGATCGTCTCAATCAAATTCTGATTTGTCAATGCTTGTCTGCAATACTCACCACAGCTGATACGAATCCCCAGTAGTTCCTCTCTTTCATAAGTGTAAATTCCGATAGAATGAACGATAAAAAAAGATAAGAGGAATAAAATAAATAGAGCATGCAAAGTCGAGTCACCGTACATCGGTGCCATGACAACCCTTGATAATATGGTTGATGTATACATGACGAGTGATGTCCTGAATAAAATTACCTCTCCACACCACAAATGAAGCGTTCCAAAAATGGTGCAGTGTGATCATTATTGGTGAGGATACTGGTCTGGATCAAATCAAGATGAAGGTGGCAGGTGTTTGGGGGTTTGAAGGGGTTTGAATTAGGGGTTTGAAGCCAAAGTTTCTGGAAGTCGAGCAGGTTTCAGGAGAACTGCCTCACTACTAGTGGATTGTTGTGAAAAACTGGCATAATCAATGACTTTCACAGGGAGGGGATAATCAACGTACTTGCCCCATCCAGTATAGTCAACATGTGGTGCCAGTCCACTCATTGTAGTTAACTGTTATTCACTTCCATAGGAAAAGGTGGTCATTCTTAATGGCAGCAGGTCTTACCCTTCTCAAGCTCTTTCTACTGTTCATTTTTTAAAATAATAACAATGAAACGATGAACAGCAGAGAATTTTTTTTAAACGACAAATGTTAACCATAACAATATATCACTTATACAAAACAAATATTTTGTTGCACATCCAGATATTAAGCCTGGTGGTGTGGATTAGATGAAAAAATGTAAAGAATTTGGTGAGGAGAGGGGTAAACAGGAAACACAGGAAACATGTTTCACAGTTGGGGGGGAGCAAAGGACAACGCATATTCAAAAAGCAGAATAACAAAGGGAAAGTGGGGGCATAATTTAAAAACTCATTTTTGCATACTTTGCCACTTTGTGGTGAAGGCCATTTGCTTAGCAAGTGAACCAAAAGAGAGACAAGCAATCGACAAAAGAGCTGCGACTAATGGCCTTGCAGTGTCAATACTGCTCATCACTCACCAGACTCTGGCCAGGTGGGTAGTATTCCGTTCAAGGCCCCCTGGTTGCCACGTTTTAGGACAGACACACACATAGGCTGTGTCCTGTTGCAGCCATTCAGACTGGAATCATGGAGCCAGCCCTGTTGGGCAAACCGTTCACCTGCCCTAAGGCAAAACAATGGCAATATATATACATATATATCTTCTTTTTATGCAAAAATACACACAATATAAAACAAACAACAAATAACACACATCACACATCTTTCTATTTTAGTGGAAATATGCTTTGCAGTTTTTCATTGGTGAAATATTCAAAGAAATACATTTCCAAGGATTCAAACATAGAGCATGAGGGAAATCCATTAAAATGACAGTTTTTGTATTTGTATAACAGCTAGATTCAGTGGTAAGCAAAAGGGGAATGCTGGGTAATGTCGATGGAATCTGTCTATTTAAAAAAATATTCAATCTCTTATAATTCTAAATCACCACATGCTCTAAATTCAAATTCATTCCACCCCTCCTCTATCGTTCTTAAACGGATCGCTAACTTGAAAATCACAATGAACCCAATTTGTTATAAATGTTCGTCTTTCATGAATCATCCACTTTCAAAACTCCCCCTGTGCACCTCCCCTCCAAATCTCCCCCCTTGCCCCTCCCCTCCTAAACTCCCCCCTTGCCCCTCCCCTCCTAAACTCCCCCCGAACCCCTCCCCTTCAAAACTCCCCCCCAACCCCTCCCCTTCAAATCTCCCCCCCCCCCCGACCATCCCTCTCCAATTCTCCCCCCTCCCACCCCCTTCTCAAAGCTGCCTCCTCCCCACTTCGTCTCCCTTCTATCTCATACCCCCACCTCCCCCAACCTTATACTTTCCTCTGCCACCCCTCAAAGAACCCCTCACTGTGCCTCATCCCATCACCATCAAACCTTTCATCCTCATCCTTCCCTTTCTTGTAACTCTTCTGTGATCTCTGACACACTATTAACTGCTCTTCCTACCTCCCCTGCCCATCCTTCATCTGCCCCTACCCCACCCCTCCCCTCTCCTGCACCTGATACTCCCCCTCTCTCCTCATTAACGATATAGACCTCAAACATCTGAGGCCTTCGCTCAAACCTGATTGATCTCTCCATTCAGTTTGCTTCTGACAATCCAGACTTGATCTGCTTAACAGAAACTTTCCTCCTTCAAGATGTCTCTGATTCCTTAATATCTCTTCCTGGTTACTCCCTCCTCCGGTATGATAGACCTGAGCCTCGTCCTGGTGGTGAGGTTGCTATCTTTATCAAAAACTCTCTTCCTCACTCTCCTTGCACTGCCCTCTCTCCACCCCACCCCCAGGAGTACCTCTGGCTACGGCTTCCTCTCCGCTCCCACCTTTTGTTCATATGTGTTCTGTACCGTCCTCCAAACAGGGATGACTCCATTTACCTGTCACTGTCTGACAACATGGAACAACTTCTATCAACTCATCCCAACTCCCTCTTCCTCATATGTGGCGACTTCAACTGTCACCATGCCAGCTGGCTGGGTGTGGGTTCCTCTCTCACCAGCCATGGCACCTCAGCAAAGGACTTCTGTGACTCATTGGGACAGACACAATCTGTCAATTTCCCGACCCGGATCTCAGTCAATGGAGTATCTTCTCTTCTAGACTTGGTTATGACAAACTTCCCTGCAAATGTCTGCTGCTCTTCTTCTGCTCCAATCGGTTCTTCTGATCATGTGCTTGTTAAAGTGGACATCTCTCTGGCCATTCTCAGAGAGCCACCTCAGCGTCGACGAGTCTGGCATTTCACTCAGGCCGACTGGCACGGTCTGCAAGCAGCCATCAATCATCTGGACTGGTCTCCCATCTCCACTGCATCTAACATCAATTCTTCCTGGGAATTCTTCCAAAGCAAACCGCTCTCTCTCATGCACAGATGTATCCCATCTCGTCTTCAGTTGTCTTACCCTTCCTCCCGTCAATGGTACACTGAATCTTGTGGTGAGGCAGTTGCCCTGAATGGCAAATTGGATGGCAAATCCAACTGAAGGTAATCTCAGTTCCTTCCACCAAGTTCGGAACAAGTGTGTGTCTACCCTCAGGAGTGCCAGAAAGCACTATCTCTCCACACTCAAGAATGAACTCTCAAACCTGTCTCCTTCCTCCAAATCCTGGTGTCATCTGGTCAAATCCGTTTCTGGTGCTTGTTCCCCCTCCATCCCCTCCCTCACCTCAAATGGCTACACCGTTGACACCGCATGTGACAGAGCCGAATGCCTCAACTCTGTGTTTGCCTCAAATTATTGTGTCCCAAACCCATCTTTCTCTGTTCCCAAATTACCCAGTCGAACCCAACTGCTCCTGGACTCTGTTTCCTTCTCTCCTGACAAGGTGGAGAAGTTTTTGACAAACCTCGACTCTGATTGTGCAACTGTACCAGACGGCATCAGCCCACCGGTCCTAAAATCCTGCTCTGCACCTCTATCTCACTCTCTCTCTGTTCTCTTCACCCTCTCCTTTGCTCAAGGTCATCTGCCAGCATCTTGGAAATCAGCAAACATTACTGCTTTACACAAAAAAGGTGCAAAAACAGATCCTTGCAACTACAGACCAATCAGCCTGCTCCCAATTATCAGCAAAGTCATGGATTCCATCATTGCTTCAGATATCAAATACTTCCTCTTCTCCAATGGCTGGATCTCCGATCATCAATTTGGATTCAGACCAGGTCATTCTACTCTGGACATGTTGCTTCTGCTGTCTCAACAATGGATGGAGGTCCTCAATGCCAAACAGGAAATCAGAGCTGTCTTCCTCGACATATCACGTGCCTTCGATACAGTCTGGCACCCAGCTCTGCTCACCACACTCTCCTCCTATGGTATCCATGGAAATCTCCACGCTTGGCTTGCGAACTTCCTCTCTGGTCGTAGTCAACGTGTGGCCCTGAATGGATTTCTCTCATCGCCCCTTCCTGTTCTGGCTGGAGCTCCCCAAGGTAGTGTTCTGGGCCCTGTGCTTTTTCTGGTCTTCATTAATGATCTATCCGACTCTTTGGAAAATCCTCTCTATCTCTTTGCTGATGACTCCACTCTCTGCCGCTCCATTCCTCAATCCTCATCCCTCAGATCGGCAGCCTGCAGCCTCCTCACTCTCTGCAGACCTGGACAAAATCACAAACTGGTCAAACAAGTGGGACATGTCTTTCAATCCTGACAAATCTCACACTCTTACTACGTCTCTCCGAAAAGACCGACTGGAAAACCCTCCCATCTACTTTCTCAACAATCCTCTCCAAGAAGTTCTGTCGCTCAAGTTTTTGGGTCTCACTATCTGCCATGATCTTTCTTGGGAAAACCACATTGCCAAGCTGGCCTCCAAAGCCAGTTGCCGACTGGGCATCCTCCATCGTGCGAAGTCCGTCCTTGGCACACCTGAGCTCCTCACCACATACAAGGCTTTCATCCGCAGCTCAATGGAATACTGTTCCCCCTTCTGGGCCGGTGCTCCAGCCTCACACCCAGCTCGGCTTCATGCTGTTGAAGCCAAAGCTTTCAGAATCATTGGAATCTCCTGCGATGAAGCTAACTCCAAGGGCCTCTCACTCACTCACCGCAGGCAGGTTGGTGGTCTTTCCGTCTTCTACCGACTCCTCTCTGGCCTTGCCCCCCCAGCTCTCTCTGGGCTCTGTCCCGCAAATATTCCTACAGGTCGCACAAGATCTGCCTGCAACCCTCTTTTGGTTAAACTGCCAAAATCAAGACTCTATGCTCACCTTCACTCCTTCATTCCTCTTTTCTCCCGCCTCTGGAACAAACTCCCTCACTCTCTTCAATCCCACTCCACCCTCCAAGTCTTTAAAACAGCTGTTCACCACCATCTCTTATCTTCCCTCAACCAAAACCTTGATCTTTTCTACCCCCGCTAATTTCACCCCAATTCCACTTTTTGAAATACCAACTTCTTTCCTGGAAGTCCTTGCAGTGTCCATATGTTTTATACCTCTCCGACCTCCCCCCAAGCCCTCTCCCTCCCACAGTTCTCTCGATGTCCCTGCTCTCAAATGTTGTGTTTGTGTCCTTCCCTCTCTCTCCCCATCTTGTCTACCGCTCCCCTTATTTTGTGTTTTATGTGTCGGTTTGTGTCGGTTTGACTTTTTGTGTGATTAATGTTAGCTCTTTCACGAGCCTCAATCTTGAATACAAAAAAATAAAAAAAAATAAAAAAATAATCTGTAAGGTCAGGCATGCATATATTCACCAGTAATGTGAGGTAGCATATGTATTGTTTTATAATGGAATGTGGTAGAAGGATTATGAATATGTGATAATAAATGAAAGTCGATATCATTGAAGGTAAATATCCACAGTTAACGCAGTTTGAAAGTGAGACTGCATAGCCTGATTGACTGACTGGACACAGCTGAGGTTGAGGATCTACTCATGCAGATCCACATCTGATTTTGTGGACCCAATGTTTGGAGAGGTTCTGTGCTGTAAGAATTTTGAAACCTCTATGAAGAACAGAACACGGCTGATGATTCGGGTCATCAAAAAAAATCAGGCATTGGCTTACAAATCACATATGTTCTTTCGGCATACACTATTTTACCGTGACCTCGCCGTGATCGAGGCAATCGAGGCAAAAAATCAGGCATTGGCTTACAAATCACATATGTTCTTTCGGCATACACTATTTTACCGTGACCTCGCCGTGATCTCGCGAGATCAGGAAGATCTCGCGAGATCACGGCGAGGTCACGTCTTTTCGAAGCTGTTCCATGCGCTCACGCTTTCGAGGCTAAGTGATCCTTCTCAATTGTGTTTTTGTCGAGACTGTATCTATCTTTCGGTGTATGTACCTATAGCGTATCTTTTGGAAAATTTTCGGTGCTAATTTTTCGTTCGTGTATACACAATCGTCGGTTGATGCGTGTCGAGTATTCTGAGGCCTAGTGCTCGTGGGCTTGGCTACCGTACCGTCTCCGACCTTGTGGTTTTGTTTTTCTCTCAGCGATTCATCGAGTGTGCTGCATTTATTTTCGTTCTCTGTTTCGTCCCAGTCGTTCACCCCATGCCTCCTTATTTAATATCTCTACTCAAGAAAAAAAAAAACCCCAAAAAAATATTTCCTTCCCAGGTCTTATTCGTTTATTTGTTGTTCTTTTTTGTTCGTTCGTTCTTCGTTCGCGATCACGTGGTTAGAAATGTATAATCTCTCCCCTGAACAACTATTTTCTCTCATATATTATAACACCCTTTTCTTCTTTTCCTACAAAAGGATGCTTTTGTCTTGCTCACCAAATCTGTTCCTTCCAAAAAATAGATATAATACCATCTCTTACAGTTCCTCCTTTCTACATTCCCTAAACTATCCAGAACTCCACCCCTCCTTCAGTGTCCTCAAACGGATTGTTGACTCGAAGGTCTCAAACTCATTTTGCAAAAAATGTTCGTTTCCCATGAATCGTACACTTTTCAAAATCCAATCTCACCCCTCCCCTCCAAATCCTCCCCATCACCCATCCCTTTCAAATCTCCCCCCTTGCCCCTTCCCTCCCCTCCCTCCTAAACTCCCCCCACACCCCTCCCCTCCGAGACTCTCCCTCGCTCCTCCCCTCCTAGACTCCCCTCTCACCCCTCCTCCTCAAAGCATCCTCCCTGCTTCTTCCCCCTTCCAACTTCCACCTTCATCTCCGCCAACCTTCTGCCTCGCTCTTCCCTCTCCTCAAATAACACCTCACTGTGCCTCACCCAATCTCCATCAAACCTTTTCTCCACCCCATTCTTCCCTTTCTCCAAGCTATTCTGAAATCTCTGAAATCTCTGACACACCTTCAACAGCTCTCCCTTCCTCTTCCTCCTCTTCCACATCTTACCCTACCCCTCCCCTCCCTGTTCTGGACCCGATGCTCCCCCTTCCTCTTCATTAACGGTATGGACCTCAAACATCGGGGGCCTTCACTCAAACTTGACTGATCTCTCCATACAGGTTGCTTCTGACAAACCAGATGTGATCTGCTTAACAGAAACTTTCCTCCTTCATGATGTCTCTGATGCCTTGGTATCTCTCCCAGGTTACTCCCTCCTCCGGTATGATAGACCTGAGCCTCGTCCTGGAGGTGGGGTTGCTATCTTTATAAAAAACTATCTTCCTCACTCGCCCTCCACTGCCCTCTCTCCACCTCACCCCCAGGAATACCTTTGGCTACGGCTTCCCCTTCGCTCCCACCTTTTGTTCATATGTGTGTTGTACCGTCCACCAAACAGCGATGACTCCATCTACATCTCGCTGTCTGATAATATGGACCAACTTCTATCGACCCATCCCAACTCTCTCTTCCTCATATGTGGTGATTTCAATTGTCACCATGCCAGTTGGCTGGGTGTGGGTACCTCTCTCACCAGCCATGGCTCTTCAGCAAAGGCCTTCTGCGACTCACTGGGACTGACACAATCTGACAATTTCCCGACCCGGCTCTTCAGCAAAGGACTTCTGCGACTCACTGGGACTGACACAATCTGTCAATTTCCCGACCCGGATCTCAGTCAACGGAGCATCTTCTCTTCTGGATTTGGTTATGACAAACTTCCCTGAAAATGTCTGCTGCTCTTCTTCTGCTCCAATCGGCTCATCTGATCATGTGCTTGTCAAAGTGGACATCTCTCTGACCATTCTCAGAGAGCCTCCTCAGCGTCGACGAGTCTGGCATTTCACTCAGGCCAACTGGCACGGTCTTCAAGCAGCCATCAATCATCTGGACTGGTCTCCCATCTCTACCGCCTCTGACATCAACTCATCCTGGGAATTCTTTCAAAGTAAATTGCTCTCTCTCATGCACAGATTTATCCCATCTCGTCTTCAGTTGTCATACCCTTCCTCCCGTCCATGGTACACGGAATCTTGTGGTGAGGCTGTTGCCCTGAAACAACTTGCTTTCGTCTCCTGGAAAGCAAATCCAACGGAAGGAAATCTCATTTCCTTTCACAAAGCCCGAAACAAGTGTGTGTCCACCCTCAGGAGAGCCAGGAAACAATATCTCACCGTTCTCAAGACCGAACTCACTTATCTGTCTCCCTCTTCCAAATCCTGGTGGCGTCTGGTCATATCTGTTTCTGGTGTTTGTTCCCCCTCCATCCCCTCCCTCACCTCAAACGGCTTAACGGCTGACTCCGCACGTGAAAAAGCTGAATGCCTCAACTCTGTGTTTGCCTCTAAATCTTGTGTCCCAAACCCATCCCTCTCTGTACCCACCGTAACCAGTCGTACCCAGCTGCTCCTGGACTCTGTGTCCTTTCCTCCTGACAAGGTGGAAAAGTTTCTGTCAACCCTAGACTCTGATTCTGCAACTGGTCCTGACGGCATCAGCCCATGGGTCCTAAAATCATGTGCTTCCGCTCTTTCACTCCCTCTTTCTGTTCTCTTCACCCTCTCTTTTGCTCAAGGTCATCTGCCATCTGCTTGGAAATCAGCCAACATCACCGCTTTGCACAAAAAAGGTGCAAAAACAGATCCCAGCAACTACAGACAAATCAGCCTTCTCCCAATTATCAGCAAAGTCATGGAATCCATCATTGCTTCAGATATGAAATCTTTCCTCTTCTCCAATGGCTTGATCTCTGATCATCAATTTGGTTTCAGACCTGGTCACTCTACTCTGGACATGCTGCTTCTGCTTTCTCAACAATGGATGGAGGTCCTCAACGCCAAACAGGAAATTAGAGCCGTCTCCCTTGACATTTCACATGCCTTCGATACGGTCTGGCACCCTGCTCTGCTCACCAAACTCTCCTCCTTTGGTATCCATGGAAATCTCCACGCATGGCTGGCGAACTTCCTCTCTGGTCGTAGTCAACGTGTGGCCCTGAATGGGTTTCTCTCATCTCCTCTACCTGTTCAGGCTGGAGTTCCCCAAGGTAGTGTTCTGGGCCCTGTGCTTTTTCTGGTCTTCATCAATGATCTCTCTGACTCTCTTGAAAATCCTCTCTATCTCTTTGCTGACGACTCTACTCTCTGTCACTCCATTCCTCATCCCTCAGATCGGCAGTCTGCAGCCTCCTCACTCTCTGCAGACCTGGACAAAATCACAGACTGGGCAAACAAATGGAACATGTCTTTCAATCCTGATAAATATCACACTCTTACGATGTCTCTCCGAAAAGACCGACTGGAAATCCCTCCCATCCACTTTCTGAATAATCCTCTCCAAGAAGTTCTGTCACTCAAGCTTTTGGGTCTCACTATTTGCCATGATCTTTCCTGGGAAAACCACATTTCAAATCTGGCCTCCAAAGCCAGTCGCCGACTGGGCATCCTCCGTCGTGCAAAGTCCTTCCTTGGCACACCTGAGCTCCTCACCACATACAAGGCTTTCATCCGCAGCTCTATGGAATACTGCTCTCCTCTCTGGTCTGGTGCTCCTGCCTCACACCTAGCCCGTCTTCACGCTGTTGAAACCAAAGCGTTCAGAATCATTGGAATCTCCCGCGATGAAGCTAACTCCAAGGGCCTTTCACTCACTCACCGCAGGCAGGTTGGTGGTCTTTCCGTCTTCTACCGACTCCTCTCTGGCCTTGCCCCCCCAGCCCTCTCTGGGCTCTGTCCCCCAAATATTCCTACAGGTCGCACAAGATCTGCCTGCAACCCTCTTATGGTTAAACTGCCAAAATCAAGACTTTCTGCTCACCTTCACTCCTTCATCCCTCTTTTCTCCCGCCTCTGGAACAAACTCCCTCACTCTCTTCAATCCCACTCCACCCTCCAGGTCTTTAAAACAGCTGTTCACCACCATCTCTTATCCTCCCCCATCCAAAACCTTGATCTTTTCTACCCCCGCTAATTTCGGTCCTTTTGTGTTTTACACTTCTCCCACCCCCCCCCCCCCCCCCTTCCCACGCCTCCTGCCCCCAAGCCCTCTCCCTCACACACTTCTCCCTGCTCTCAAATGTTGTGGTTGTGTGCTTCCCCTTCTCTCCCCATCTTGTCTTCCGCTCCCTCTTTTTGTATATTTTGTTTGTCTGGTTGATTTGTTTGTGAAATAAATGTTTGCTCTTTCACGAGCCTCGATTCAGTATACAAAAAAAAAACCGTGACTCGTCAATAAATGGTTAAATAATTATTAGGAACAGGTTTTGGAAAAAAATGATTCTTGTAAATAATAAACAGGTCAAGAGGTCAAATGTAAGGGGATCTGTGGAATGTCAGAAAGGGACCTGGAATAGGTCATTCAAAGCTAATAAATGGGGAGTGAGGGGAGAAGGTGAGTGAGGGGGAGAGGGAATCTATGTCTGCCTCAACAGTTCAACAAGATAAAGCTCCAAATATTCCTGCAGGATGCACAAGGTCTGCCAGAAACCCTCTTCTGGTGGAACTGCCAAAATCAAGACTCTCTCCTCACCTTCACTCTTTCATTCCTCTTTTTCCTCACCACTGGAACAGGCTCCCACACTCTCTTCAATCCCACTCCCCCCTCCAGGTCTTCAAAACAGCTGCTCACCACCATCTCATATCTTCCCCCATCCAAAACCTTGATCTTTTCTACCCGCGTTAAACACCAAATCTATCTCCTTCAAATTCCGTTTTCTTTAATGAAAGTTCTTGTTGTGTCCATCTTGTTTATCCATCCCATGTACCCTGCCCCAGCCCTCTCCTTTCCACAGATCTCCTGATGTCCCTATTCTCTACTGTTGTTGTGCTTCCCTCTGCCTCCCCCTCTTCTCCTGCTCCCTTTATTACATGTTCTGTGTGTTAGCTCTTACACAAGCCTCGCCTGAGTACACAAAAACAAAATCCATAATTGTTTCCTTATAAATGTACAGCTCTGCAATTTGCAAAATAAATAAATAAAATAAAGAATCTGGAATACAAGTGTCAACCAAAGGCCAGCAATGCATTGCCAGGTCAGGTGAATCACATGACATTCGCAGTCCTATTTGTTTTGTTATTTTTGATGACACACAGTACATTGTTAACTCCAAATAATCTGTGTTGAGCATCCATTTAACGAGCCAAAGTGCAATCTTAATAATGAAAAACGATGGCAAAACGGGCAATTCTAATCCATAACTTATTTTCATAATTAATAATTACTGGCTACATTGTCACGTCTTAGAAATGTGCAATTTTCTTCTCAAAAGAAGCCTCAGTTAACATGACGATAACAGGAAGAAAAAGAAATAACTGTCCACTTTGAGTGAAAATTGCAATCATGCTAAAATACGCCATTTGTGTCTGTCTGATGAATTTTTGACGAGAATACATTCTGTCGTTAATTATCCAATCTCAACCAAACTTGACAGGATGACGAAGTGTTACACAATGAAGGTTGAAGCGCATTCATTTGCCCCCCTCCACAAGGGGGTTTTCTCCCCCCGAGTGAGTTTGCCCGCCATTGCCGTCAATGGGCTTGCACATTGACGTGTATATAAATGTTAAAGTAGCTTTATCGTGGCGTATTTCGAAAGAAGATTTATCGTGGCAATTTTCCAAAGACGCTTTTCATAACAAAATTAATGATAATTGCATGTTGTTAATGTTATTACAAAACAATATTAATACTAATAATGTCCCACTTCCCCAAGGCATTTTTCCTGCAGTGATAACGTGTATAAATAGCTTATAGTTATAATGGCGTTTCTATGGGAGCAACGGCTTCTACAGGAAGTAAAAATATTATACACCACAAACACGTATACTTAGCTTTTTAAACAGTCGCTAATGCTCTTTGTAACACTAAATGAAGAAATTTGGAGGAATCCCAACATCCGTGAAGTAAGGTTTACTTACAGAACTGGGCGAAGATCTACTGTATGCCATATAACCCATAAATGTTGGGTTTATAACATGGCCCTTTCTGCCGCTACCGTGGCATTTTTAGTAGCGAACTTTTGGAACCCAATCCTGCTGTTCAACACGAAACTGAAAGGGAGAAGCTCGGGTTACGCACCTTTACCAAGCAGTTAGCTAGCGCTTACCAAGCCAGCCGTTCCTTAACGGTTTTGAATGGAGTGCTTGCTCAAATGCTCAAACCACTTGGCGATCTCTTCACAAGAAACTTAGTAAATGAACACACACCCAATGTTCTTGAGACCCGACCATAGATCGACTGTAATCTACACAAGCCAGGAGACGACGATAGTTCACGAGCGTGCGGTATTCAATGACGAAGGACGGACTGTAACCGAAACAGGCCCAGACAGGCCAGGCCCGGAAATGTCAAAACGAAGATTACTGACCTTGAATAGAGATAGAAAATAATGTATAATCAGTTATGAGGTTAGTTAGCTACACAATACCGAAAATTTGGTGAAAAATGAAATGAAAATAATAATAAATAAATAAATAAATAAATGGAAACAGAAAATGAAAAATCGAGCTCCGTGGGGCTAGACACATGACATTGGCCTAACCAAATATCGAAACCCCCTGTCAGATTCCACCAAACCCCTCAGAGAAGATGTAGCTTGAACTCGATTACCCCCTAAAAAGACATCTTTTACGGGCGTGGCTCCGCCCACAATGGGCACAATACGCCCACTCTGGGCAGGACACAACTAGATCATGATATCAACCTCCCACCCAAGTTTCATCAAGATCGGATGATATCATCGGGTAATTATGCTGCGGACAGATAGACACACACACAGACAGACGCACACAGATGACGAATATAGTGGTCACTTGATAACTCGTGAACCAATACCCCAAAGAGGAATGACCCTTCCTGCCCCTCCCGGAGTCTGCGGGTGTACTAGTATGTTAAATGGACAAATCCACTTTGAATAAATTAAAATGAGGGAATGATTGCAAATAACAGTCAGACCCCAAGGTAGAATTAAACAAAGAGGTGTTGCAACCACTCCTCCCACCACTCCCTGACTCGTATAAAAGTGCCCTGCCCTTCTGAAACCATGCCCAGCCCTTCTGTAACCGTGCCCTTCCCCCATGAAAATATGTAGAGAATACTCCCAAGCATGTCCCCCACCCAACACCACTCCCCTCAAAACTGCCTGGAGCCCCTCTGTGATCTGCCATTTTTGGCTTTTGGCATAAATTCCTTTGTCAGCGACACACATCCGAAATGAATCAATAAATAATAAATATCGTAACCATTTGGGTCGGGATCACACCTGATAACGAGATGGAACCCCTCTTGCTTCCACTCCGAGGCATGGTTAATGCCCCTATTCCACTCACAAATGCCCCTTCTGAATTTGACTTGCATCCTGCTCCCCCCTCCATTGTATTTCAAGCTGGGGATCTGTTATACCTCGTTCACACTGCAATGTCATGTCATGCCATGCCATGCTAAGGGATGTAACCTTTGAGCAGTGCCAAACAGCCAGACTTCCTCTTCTATCTGCATCTCCATCTAAAACAGCACATATCCTGATACATGTTATGACTCAGCCGTTTGCACACATCACAAAAAGCAAAACTTTTTTTAGGCCCACAAAACAATTTGCCTGCCCTTTTCATCTTAGTTTTATACCGCAAAATAGTGCGTAAGTAATAATGTAAGCAAATAATGGGACACAATATGAAGAAACATTTGTCAAATAAACTACTAGACAGTGCAGTGCCCATACCACACAACTGGTTTTAATTTGCTTAGAGGCATCGAAATGCAAAATTAATTCCAAAAATGAACGTTAATTTTACACTTTAAATCACACGATTGCTTAAAATTCAAAGATTAATCAGTTCCGATTCAATGATAACAAAAGGGAAAATTGCTTTGCAATACATGTCCCCGATGGGTGTGACATTTTCTAAGTCCAAAAAGGGCATAACTCTGAACTAGAACGGCACTCTTCGACGTCACGACATTGACCGATATGCCTCCCCACACATTATTACATCATCATACATAGTTGTACCAAGTTTGATTTAAATCCATTCAGCCAATCTCAAGCATCACATTTTTACCATTTTTACCTGACCTCGTGTCCACAGAACTCGGACAGGAAAATCAAATCAGTTCATCTTGCATCATAATCAATACTTACAGTCATGTGAAAAAGTAAGTACACCCAATGTAAAGTTTTGACTTTTTCAACATATTTCAACATACAGCTATTTGATCTTCATTTCAACAATATTGACAGATAAAGGTGATATAATACAACAAATATCATGAAACATTTTACATTTTGTAGTCCATTGTATAATTTATATAAACATAAATTTCGCATGTGGAAAAAGTAAGTACAGCCTTGGCTCTAACAGGTGGTATTGCCCCTTTTGGCAGAAACAACCTCAAGTAGGCATTTCTTATAACTGTCTACCAGTCTCTGACATCGACTGGGGGAAATTTTTGCCCACTCCTCCATGCAGAATTTTCAGCTGTGCGATGTTTGAGGGGGTTCTTGCATGCACAGCTTGTTTCAAATCCCCCCACAACATCTCGATGGGATTTAGATCCGGGCTTTGATTT
The DNA here is from genome assembly GCF_964187855.1 of Myxine glutinosa. Lineage (NCBI taxonomy): Eukaryota > Metazoa > Chordata > Myxini > Myxiniformes > Myxinidae > Myxine > Myxine glutinosa. Next base: position 43,453,173 of record NC_136267.1, read on the forward strand.
GGCCATTCCAGAACCCTCCATTTCTTTATTTTCAGCCATTCCTTGGGGGATTTACTGGTATGTTTAGGGACATTGTCGTGTTGCAAGGTCCACCTTCGGTTGAGCTTCAACTTTCCGACAGATGGCCTCACATTATCCTCAAGCACCCTCTGGTACAATGCAGAATTCATAGTGGATTCTATGATGGTGATCTGCCCAGGCCCTGATGCAGCAAAGCTGCCCCAAACCATAATATTTCCACCACCATGCTTTACAGTTGGTATCAGGTTCTTGTGGTCAAATGCTGTCTTTGGTTTTCGCCAAACATGTCTTCTGGTACTGTGGCCAAATAGCTCTACCTTTGACTCATCTGTCCAGAGCACATTCTTCCAGAAGTGCTGGTCTTTGCCTAGGTGTTCATTGGCAAACATTAGTCTTGCCCTGAAGTTCTTTCTGGACAGCAAAGGTTTCCTCCTGGCACACCTCCCATGTAGATCAAATTTGTGCAACATTGTTCCAGAAGTGCTGGTCTTTGGCTAGGTGTTCATTGGCAAACATTAGTCTTGCCCTGAAGTTCTTTCTGGACAGCAAAGGTTTCCTCCTGGCACACCTCCCATGGAGATCAAATTTGTGCAGCCTCTTTCTAATGGTAGAAAGACATCAACAGTGGCAAGAGCTACGTGTAGGTCCCGTGATGACACTCTGGGGTTCTTAGAGACTTCTTTCAGCATCTTGCCGTCTGCTCTCGGGCTGAACTTGCTGGGGCGGCCTGGCCTGAACAAGTTGGCAGTTGTTTGGAATCTTCTCCACTTGTAGATGATCTTCCGGACAGTCGAATGATTGATTTCAAATTGTTTGGAGATCTTTTTAAATCCCTTCCCAGACTCGTAGGCATCTATAGCCTTCTTTCTGAAGGCCTCAGAGGGCTCTTTTGATCTAGGCATGGTGACGCCACACACTTCAACAACAAAGACCAAACCAAACTAAATGTCTGAGGTTTAAATAAGACAGGTTCCTCCAAGATCTTCTCTAACGATGTTCGAATCATTTGCACCTGAGCTGGTGCATCTGATTCTAATTTTAGGTATTTGAAGTAGTGATAAATGTAGGAGTGTACTTACTTTTTCCACATCTGAAATTTGCATTTATGTTTATTTAAATTATACAATGGACTACAAAATGTAAATGCTTCATGATATTTGTTATATTATATCACCTTTATCTATCAATATTATTGAAATGAAGATCAAATAGCTATATGTTGAAATATGTTGAAAAAGTCAAAACTTTACATGGGGTGTACTTACTTTTTCACGTGACTGTATGCCACGTTTGGTCAAAGTCCCATCATCGGTTTGCAAGATAGTGCAGTACCAGATTTGTTTACCTCATGGGACTTCTGACCTTTGCCCTCTTGATGCTGAAATTTATTCAGTTGGTCTTTGCATCATAATATATACTTGTAACAAATTTACTCCCAAATCCCGTCACTGGTTCACAACTTAGCGCAGCAACAAATTTTTTACTTAACATGACCATTGACCTCTCGACCCCAAAATCTAATCAGTTCATCTTTGCATCATAATATATACTTACACCAAGGTTGGTCAAAATCCGAGCACTGGTTAACAAGTTAGTTTGGCAAAAGTATTTTTACTTAACCTCTGACCGTTGACCTCTTGACCCCAAAATCTAATCAGTTAATCTTTACATGATTTGACATACTTGATCAAGTTTGATTGGATCCCTTCAGCCATTCTCAAGTTATCGCGTTACAATTCTCAAGTTAAAAATCGATTACGGACAGATGGACAGACAACCCAAAAACATAATGTCTATGGCAACTTCGTCGGCGGAAGCACAAAAATACCCTGAAACTCGACCTTTTTCTGGAACATATCATAATAAAGCCATGTACCAAATTTCAGTTCAACATGACAAAGGGTGAGGGCAGAAAGTCTGAAAAACAAAAGGGTTGTTGCAACAGGTTTGTTGTGGCAACAAACAACAGGTTTGCAACAAACAACAGGTTTGCAACAAACAAAACAGGTTTGTTGCAACAGGCAACAGGGGCAGACGGACGGAAACAGAGGGAGACGGACGGAAACAGACAGCCAGATTGATAGACAAACTGAAAACCATAGTCCCCTCCAGTGAAACCGGTAGGGGACTAATAAGGCGTAAAAGAAGTTTGACAGGTGCTCTCTCTCTCTCTCTCCGCTGGTTTCAAATTACATTGCAATAAAAATAACCATCAGGATAAAAACGAACCAAAAATACCATTAACAAGAAGAGGTACATTCAAAGTACACCACCCCCATGCCAAATAAATAAATAACATATCCTTTTGTGCCGGGCAATGCTGCAGCGCAGCACATAGAGATGGAATTGGGAGGGAGCTGTGCACAATAATTGATTAATTGCATAATTAAAATAACTAAATACTCATCCTAAAATAAATAATTTCTTAATCGATTGGCTAATAATATACCTCAACCACCATTACTTCACCCAAATCTGTAATTTTTTGAAAATGAATTAAGCAATGAATCGCAAAATTAAACAAACAATAAGTTAATCGGATGAAAATTGAGGATTTTAGAAATCTGGCCTATGTGACCTCAAAAAATACTTGGTGGTTGAACTTCATGACCAGATATGCAAATTCTCTATAAATTTCAAGTCAATCGGATGAAAATTGAGGCATTTAGAAATTACACAAAGTTGGTGACCATTTAGCCTATATTGACCTCAAAAATACAAGGTGGTTGAATTCAGTGACGAGATATGCAAATCCTCTTCAAATTTCAAGTTAATCGGATGAAAATTGAGGATTTTAGAAATCTGGCCGATGTTGACCTCAAATATAATTGATGTTTGAATTCAGTGAGCAGGCATGCAAGTCATCTTCAAATTTCAGGTTCCTCAAATGAAAATTGAGGGTTTTAGAAATTTGGCCTATGTTGACCTCAAAATACAGACTTGGCATTTAGTATGGAATATTTTTTTTGTGGGGGTGAACTTACTTTTCAGGATGTCTTAGAACCAAAAGTTCATTGGAATTATGTTGAAATTATTCTAGATTTTGTTAATGTGACCTTTAAAAGAAACAAAAACCACATTTGACATTTCGAAACAAATAAATTGATCCTTGAAAGTGATGTAAACTGATATCGAACTCAATTCATGGACAGTACTGTGTTAAACTTCTGTACGTTTTCCAGAAGTATCTCTTTATTTTGCACATTAGCCAAAAAATTTTTTTACAAAAACGAAAGTTAAATTACGACTGGGATTACGGACAGTAAAATTACAGTTCAGTACTTTGTGTAACCCCCACGAGCATTGAGGAGAGCACGTACACGTTGAGGCATGCTGTTCACGAGATTTGCCAAGGTTTGGACAGGAATCGCTTGCCATGAAGTGACAATAGCCTGCTGCAATTCACGCACAGAGGTCGGCTGCTGGTCCAAGTGGGCGATTTGACGCGTTAATTCTGCCCACAAGTTCTCTATCGGATTCATATCCGGGGACATGGCAGGCCACTACATATGCTCTACACCATGGTCAGCAAGAAAGTGTGGTATCATGCGAGCATGATGAGGCCGTGCATTGTCATCTTGGAAGACAAAGTTTCCTCGAAAGGCTGCACGAGCAAATGGAAGCAATGTTTCTTCCAGAATGGCCCTGTACTTGAACTGGTTCAGGTTTCCATTCAGAACCAGGTCAGTTTTGCCCCCTGCATGAAAAGCAGCCCAAACGGTCACCCCACCACCTCCAGCTTGGACTCTTGGCACTATACAATCTTTGTTGTAGGCTTCATGCACTTGTCTGCGCACTCGGACGCGGGCATCTTGACGATAGACCAGAAATCTAGACTCGTCACTGAAGATCACGTGATTCCAGTGACCTGGCTGCCATTGATGGTGCTCTCTGGCCCACTGCAATCGGCGCTGGCGGTGTTGTCTGGTCAGGCGTGGCTTTCTCACGGGACGCCTAGCACGATAGCCTGCTTGAACCAGTCATTGGTTGACTAGCCTTCTGGATACAGGCACATTTGTCAGTTGCTGCCACTCAGCCCTAAGCCGATTAGCTGACTTGGTATGGCTATTGCAGACTATCCGGTGCAGCTGGCGATCATCCATCCTTGTGGTTCTGCGGGGACGTCCTGGCCTCGGTATTGGAGTAGGGACACCCCTCTGAGCATTTCGTTTCAGGATCTTTGACACCTGACCTTGAGTGATGCCATACTGCTGAGCAATAGCACGCTGTTTCATGCCGTAATTTCGTAAAGCCACCACTCCATGACAAACAGCATTGTCGAGTTGACGGACCATCTCCAGAGGAAGCGGCAATAACTTTTGGAGACGTGCAGCAGTTGTTTTCCACTAATACAGAACGCAACAACCCTTGTATAACCGACTGTGAAGCCAATCATCAAATGCACCTGTCCATACATTTTGCCACGCCACCTGTGATATAATCCTGTTGTTGACTTCTTGCTGCGACAGACAATCAGTGACATGGTTCTTTTGACAAATAAATCACCAAAGTGTAAAAGAAACTCACCAGATTGATATACTGAGTTAAGAAAGTAAACCCAAGTCAAGAAAAAAAAAATATTCCATATTAAATGCCAAGTCTGTAGTTGGCAGTTGAATTAATTGCCTAGATATGCAAATCCTCTTAGAATTTCAAGTTAATCGGATAAAAATGGATTTTAGAAATCTGGCCTAAGTTGACCTTTTCGCCTATGTTGACCTCAAAATAGTTGGCAGTTGAATTCATTGACCAGATAGGCAAATCCTCTTAAAATTTCAAGTCAATCAGATGAAAATTGAGGATTTTAGAAATCTGGAAAAAAGTGGTTGACCTTTGGCCTGTGTTGACATTTTTACTTCAAAAATATATAGGATTTTGTCGGATCACAAACTCTACCATTTGGTGTAGTGTCGTGAAGATTGGTTTAAAATTGTGACCTGTAGGCAAGTATAAGTGAGCGGACAGACAAACACACAAACACAAACACAAACACACAGGAGTGATCAACATAGTTGTCAAAAAAAAGAAAATCGCCAAGTAATATAACACACAAGACCAACCAATATACTGGAAAAATCTGCGATTTTTGCAAGTAACAAGCATATAAGCAAACAACAAACGGAGTGAAAACTGAGTACTCCCTTTCAGCATGCGTCATTGCCGGGCCCACTTCGGCGCCCGGCATTGACGTCATCCAGCGCCTGGAGACGGAATAGGGAAGGAGTGGTGTACAATATGGCAAACTCGGCTGATGTTACTGTAAATATGTTATGATGATATGATATGATAAAAATATGATGAAGTATGGTCCTATAGAGTGCAAGTGGACAAGTATTTTCCGAGGCTTGGTTGCGGGGTTCAATGAATCTCTATATCCATGTTGAATGTGTGATTTATGAGAAAGAGGTGGGGAGGTTGAGGTGAAAATGCGGTTTGTGGTTCTAAATGCAGTGTGATTGAGGCACAAGTGCATTGTTAATGAAACGTGGAAAAAAATTGCGGCTACCAAAGACAGCGTAATAACTGCAAGGCCAGGAATTTCTGTTTGAGAAATGCAAAATTAAGAACTCATTTCTTTTTTAAAGCTTTATTAAAACATACCCACTTCCTGGAGGCTGTTTCAGCTGTACATGCTGTGGGAGAAAAACATTTTTGGTACTTTCACAAACATTAACCCAAATATTACAGAGTACAGTGACCTGCAAAAGTATTCACCCCCTATCAATAATGCCACAATTAGATGAATTATGAATTATGCAGAAATAATTTATCCAAATGAACCTTTTTATTCATAACTGGAGATCAATCTAAACACTGTTATAGTTGAAGGAGCATACATGTCAGGAATACCTGCAAAAAACATGAATAAATCAAAATTCACTGGTTGCAAAAGTATTCAGCCCCTTAGGTCAGTACTTGGTGTAAGCACATTTTGCAGCAATGACTGACATGGGACCTTTTGAGTCGGTCTCTACCAGTCTTGCACAGTGAGATGGTGAAATCTTTGCCCATTCTTCATGTGGCAATTGCTCCAGTTCTGCTAAGTTCGATAGGGATCGTCGATGGACTGCAATCTTCAAGTCTCACCATAAATGTTCAATTGTGTTCAAGTCAGGACTTTGACTGGTCCACTCAAGAACATTTATATTCTTCTTCTTCAGCCACTCCAGTGTAGCTTTAGCTTTGTGCTTCGGATCATTGTCCTGCTGAAATGTGAATCTCCGACCCAGTTTCAGATTTATTGCTGACACGCAGGTTTTCATCAAGGATTCTCCTGCACTTTACACCGTACCTTCTATCCTGACAAGCTTGGCAGTCCCTGATGGTGAAAATCAGCCCCATAACATGATGCTGCCACCACCATGCTTGACAGTAGGGGTGGCGTTGACTGGGTGGTGTGCAGTGTTAGGCTTGCGCCAGATGTTACACTTTGAATTAACACCAAAAACTTCAATTTTTCCCTCATATGACCAGAAATTTTCTCCACATACCTGCAGTATCATTAAGATGCTTTTTCGCAAAATTCATACAAGCTTTTAGATGCGACTTTTTCAGTAATGGCTTGTTTCTTGCCACCTGTCCATAGAGACCAGGTTCATGAAGGGAGAGGGATATTATTGATTAATAAACACTGACCTCCGTCCCCAACCCCCACTCCCCTCCCCAATTCCCCCATTTCAAACATAGAGCCTGACAGATCTTTCAAAGTCATTGTTGGATTTACACTGACATCCCAAATTAGTTTTCTGCTTGCCCGGCTGCTGAGTTTGGATGGGCGACTTGATCTGGATAGATTCTGGTTGGTATGGTATGATCTGATATGTCTTCCACTTCTTCATGATGGTTTTCCACCATACTCCAAGACATAAAATGTCACAGCCCCCATGGTTTTAGTAATTTTGCTGTACTGAGTTAAAGGCTGTCAGCCTTCTTTGGTCGGATGTGTGGCCATCTTTGGTCGGATGACAAAACAAAATCCTCTGCATATGTACACTCACGTATTGTCTTTGTGCCAAGTATGAAAAAAATCGGTCGATATATCTCCGAGATATGGTTGCAGACGCATGGACACACGAGACCATATCCATAAGCCCTCGTTTTGGCTCAGGTAGCATCAAAATGTGAAAACTTTGGAGGGGGTGAATACTTTTGCAGGCCAATGTATGTTTTAATCTGTCTGCAATCAATAAGAGTTTTAATATTTCTGCAATCAATAAAAGAGTTTTAATCTGTCCAATCAATAAAAAGGATCCTTACAGTCTGGTTGAAAATTCTCTCCCGGATGCGCTTGTACTCTTCTTCACGTTCCTCAAAGGACTTGCTTCGCTTGTCAAATGTCAGTGATGTTGGCCGGTTTTCTTGCTGGAAAATGAAAAATAAGATGTCGATCCAAATACATCCAGAGCCACAAGGTCGAAGACACCAATGAGTTTTGACATAAACCAATTGATGAGTACTGACCACTAACCAGGAAAAAGTACCTGGCAGTTTGGAAAATAGCCAAAGCAACAAAAATAACAAAATACTTGCACATGAGAATCATAAGAAGGCAGATAAGTCATCATGTTTATATTTTTGAGTAATGATCACAAGAAAAGCCAAACCAAAATCTCCAGTAATGTACGAGTTCAACCCACCGCAAATGAATATCTTGAAGTATTAAGCTCATGGAATGACAAAACACAGCAATGATGCACACGGTAACCGCTTACCTGTTGGCTCCCAGGTGGGGGGCTGTTTCGTTTCAATATCTGTTTCTTTTGTGTGGTGGGACAATCCTGTGACAGACACTCAGCAAGGCGTCGTGATGGCCTGGACATCCAGACAGAGAAATAGTCAGACACAATCGAGGCCCATCAGTCCCAATCCTGGAAATATTTGCCATCATCAGTCAGTCTGCTTTGTTGTATTCCATTACAACAGATTTACATCAACTTGCCATGCATTCAGAAACGCTGCAATAAAAATGGAGCAAAATGTAATTTGTATTTTTTATTCACGACTAAATTTTCTGAATCTATTTTCCAGGTTTTATTGTATCAAATTTAAAGTAGATATATTAACCTGAGATAAGTTTGTAAAGTTCATTATTTTCTTCAACATAGTTCCAAGACAAGAAATAAGCTCAAAATACGGTACCTGAGTCACATTCCTTAGATTCTATCAGATTTTTTTTTTTTTGCTTAACACAGAAGTTTTTGGTGGCCAGGAGAGATAGCCTCGAGATATGCACCCACACCTCCTAGCTGTATACCTGGGGTTTGAATCTCGCTCTCGCTATCATCGGTATCTTGGTGATTTGCAAGCAGGGCAATTCATCAGTGTGTGTGTGTGTGCCATTCCTCAGATAGTCGTTAAACTGGGTGTCCTGTCTGCCGGCATTAGTTGGTGGACGTTGAGGATCCCAGGTGGTGTCTTTCACGAATAGTATAGGAAAGCTATCGCTGGCGCCTTGCCAAACTCATTTTATCGTCAGGCTGGGCTGAGATGTTCGTGAAAAACTGACCCTACGAGAAGGTTGGAAAAATTGTGGCAATGAAAGAACACCAACAAACAGAAGTTTCGACTGATGGAAGAGTCAAATGACAGAGGGCAACAGGTTTGTAGACTGACAGAGAGTAAAAGGGGAACAGGTAGACAAAAACAAAAATGCATGTACACTCGGCAATTGAGAGTAGAAGAAATTGGGAGTGGTTATGGGAGAATGAAAATGATGATGATGATGAGTAGTGACCTTGAAAGAATAGTTGGAGAAGCAAGAAACAGACATTGACAGGGAGATGATTCCTCAAGGAGAGATGAAGAAATGAAGTCGAGCCTCTAGATTCCTCCCCAACACCCTACCATACACCTCCCTAATTCAATCCATGCCCTTCCCTTATTTTTCTAATTTTAAATCATTTTTGTGCAGAAGCAACAAAATACAGAGGAACAGGCAGAAAAGGGAGATGCAAAAAGAAAATCACAATGAGAGACTCAAACCAAAGATAGCTCACATGCAGGTGTTGCTGGTCTTCTGAAGAAATATGGCAGCACCACTCACATCCAGGGAATGTTCCAATCCAAAGAGAGCGGCCATTCGGTGTGCCAGGAGCCGGTAATAGGATATCATTGGCTGAAGTGTATGACTCTGCATGCTGCAGAAGAAACATCAGACTGAGGCGTGAAAGAGAGCATGTTGATCGATGAGTCAGTCTTCAATAAGTATGCTTTCCACCCATCACCTAGCATGAACTGGAGAGTTCATAGAACACGATGGATACCCACATAGTTACTTAAATTTTAATAAAATAATTGTTTTATCGATAGTTTTTTTTTTTTAATCCGAAAGTTTAGTGCTGTTGAAATAGTCCAGAAGAATTCCTGAACACCACACTTATACACTACCCCATTGAACCTTTATTTAAATTGAAGTGGTGCAAAACTGGCACCTTTATTTAAATTGAAGTCGTGCAAAACTGGAACCTTGATTTAAATTGAAGTAGTGCAAAACTGGAAACTTTATTTAAATTGAAGTAGTGCAAAACTGGAACCTTTATTTACATTTAAGTAGTGCAAAACTGGACCTATATTTAAATTAAAGTCGTGCAAAACTGGAGGTTTTTGGGAGTATTATGAAGGCGATTTGTGTTATACAGCCTTTAAGTATGTAATTCAATAATTCTAAAATATGCAATTTGGTGTCTGTCTGTCTGTTTGTCTGACGATCTTGACCGTGACACATTCAGTCATTACTTATCGAATCTCAACCAAACTTAACAGGACTAAGGGTCACACAATGAAAGTTGTAGCACATTAATTTGCCCCCATCCCAAAGGGGGTTTCCTCTGCAAAGGCGGTTTTCCCAGCCAATGGGGTTGCGTGTTGAGGTGCATATCCGTGTTAAAATAGCTTTATTGTGGCGTTTTTCCAAGGCCGCTTCTAATAACAACGCTGATGATAATAGCACAATATTAATCTAATTACAAAACAATATTAATACGAATAACATCCCGTCTCCCCAAGGGGTGTTTCCTCTTTGAACAAACGCCGTGTTAACGTGTATAAACATCGTATTGTGCCGTTTTGGTGAGAGCACCCCAACCAGAAGTAAAAAATCTAAATATCTATAAAGCTCAGTTGACTTTTTGCTCCACCAAATAACAGCGAAACGGAGTTCAGTAAAAGGGTGAAAATTCTACAGATGCTGTGATACATAACTACCTCTGTCGGTTTGAATGTTTGAAAGAGAATAGACGTCTGGATCAATTTTTGAATTAATTTAATATCCCGATTTATATATACTAGGACGTGCCCGTACGTGGGTGCCCGTACGTGCGTGCAAAAAAACATGCGTGCAAACAACAACAACAAAAAAAAACTTTGAAACCATGTGGCAGTAACGACCACAGAACCCCCCCCCCCCCCCCCCTCTATTTACATGAAATGGTTTGGTCCATTCGCAACGACCACAGAACCCTCCCCCCCCCTCTATTTACATGAAATGGTTTGGTCCATTCGCAAAGCCAAAGCGAACGGCGAACGGCTAAATCGCCATAGCTCGGTAACTACTTGTCCGATTAATATGAAACCTTGAAAAGGCACATCCTCGGGTCCCCAGCAATATACCTGGCAAGTTTCAAGTATATCGGACCCGTGGTTGTCGAGAAACAGCGGTCACAGACACACAGACACACAGACATACACACAGAGATTACTGGAATTATAGATAGACTAGGGCATTGCCCGTACGTGGGTGCCCGTTCCTTGCCCAAAAAAAAAAAAAAACGCTACCCGTACGCTCTACCCCGCCCGTACGCCCGTAAACAAAAAATAACAACGCTCTTCGCTTCCGCCCTTCGCTCTGACTGAATTGGGAGAAATAATGCGCATAAGAAATCGAATTACGTACCGTAATGGCGGTCAGCTCGTAACGCGCACACTGTCCGGAAGTTCGCATATCGCATATCTATCTATCTATCTATTAATGCCCATTTATTCAATTATCGCCAACGTATTTTGGCTTTTTGCAATTTAATCGCAAGGAAAAGTAGAAAGAGAAGAGGGAAAAAAAGAAAAGCCTTGCCTTGCTGCAAACAGCTGCTGCAAACAACAACAACATGGAAGGCTGCACTGTCCGGAAGTTGGCATATCGCAGTTACGATTATTTTAGTGTTAATGGCCAATTATTCAATTAGCGCCAACGTATTTTGGCTGTTTGCAATTTAATCGCAAGGAAAAGTAGAAAGAGAAGAGGGAAAAAAAGAAAAGCCTTGCATTAACGCATTAACGCTTGCATTGCATTAACGGTTCGGCACACGTGATAGCTCGCTGCTCTCTGATTGGTTGAAGCGTTTTTTGGACATATCTCGGTAGGTACTTGTCCGATTAATTACAAACCTTGAAAAGGCACATCCTCGGGTCCCCAGCAATATACCTGGCAAGTTTCAAGTATATCGGACCCGTGGTTGTCGAGAAACAGCGGTCACAGACAAACACACAGACACACAGACACACAGACAGACACACAGAGATTGCTGGAATTATAGATAGATATATATATATATGTATATATAGTTGTCTGGGTGTGTGTCCGCGTTTTATTCAGATGGCTGAACGGATCTTCATCAAACTTTCAGAGGTTCATCAGTGAGTGCCTGGGAGTGTTTCAGGCAACAAAAAAAAGAAAAAAAGAAAATCACTCGATATTCTAGCTATTTTTCTTTTCTATTTTATTCATTTTCCCTGCTTGAGTGGGGGCTAGCCTTGCAGGCCCCATGACAATCTTCTCCATTTTGCCCTATTTTCTGCATCTCCCCTTGTTAACCCCCATTGCCCGCATTTCTTCTTCCACCACCTTTAGCCAAGTCTTTCTCGGTCTTCCCCGTCCTCTACTTCCTTCTACATTCATTTCCATCACTCTTCTCAACCAGTCACTTTCATCCTTCCTCAACACATGACCAAACCATCTCAACCTGTTTCTATTCCCATCATCTTTTGCAGTTCATCATTTGTCTTCTTCTCGCTCAATGATACTCCGCACATCCACCGAATGATTCGCATTTCCACCCTTTCCAGCCTTCGTTGCTGCTCTACGTTCATTACCCATGTCTCGCTCCCATAAATCATAACACTTCTCACACATGCAGCATACACCTTTCCCTTCAGCTTCAACGACACTCCACTCCTCGTCAGCACGCCACTCAGATCCGGAAACTTCTTCCATGCACATCTCACTCCAGCAACTGTTGCCGAGTCTGATCCACCTTCTCCATTCAGCATGTCTCCTAGGTAGCAAAATGTTTTCACACCTTCCAGCTTCACGCCGTCTCCAAGATCCAACTCAACATTTCCGCCATCTGCAGCTCCCTCTGTGCACACCTTACACTTGAATGTAGCTGCCAAACTGGTTAATGATCCTCTGAGACCACTACATTTTTGATGAACCCACTCAGCGCACATTGTACATTGAATGGAGTTCACTCCGACACCCTTCCTGCACACAGCACACAGCCACTTCCCAGTTCTTTTCACCTCGCCACATGCTTTACCACTTGGCATCACCTTCGTTTTTCCGATATTCACCTTCAGACCTTTTTTCTCCATACATTCCTTCCACTTGTTCATCTTTTCCTTCAGTCCATCCATACTTTCCGCAATCAACACCAGATCATCTGCATACAACAACTCCCACGGTAAACCCTCCTTTACATTCCGAGCCAGCCACTCCATCACAGCTACAAATATACTCAGAGGCAAAAGTTATTGTGACATGGAATTTTTTCATTGGTAATCTTGTGAATGAATTTTTGGATTTGAACCAGAGAAAGAGTGTGTTAAAATGGTCGAAGAAACGCAACCAAGCAGTTGTTGTTCGAATTGCACGAAATTTGCAAGAAGCATGACATATTCGAGAAAAATGGCCAGCAATGTTCACTTTAAAAGGCCAGACAACCAGACGCTTATCATTTCCACTCAATGCAGTCTTAAGAAGTGCAGAAGTCAGAAAAACACCTCTATTCATCGTTCTGGAACAAGTTCGACATGCCACGCCTCGGGGAAAATGACAGATGGAGAGCTATAGGTATGCTTCAGTCTGGTACCTCGCAGCGTGATGTTGCTCGTCGATTCAACGTCCATAGAAACACCATTTGGCACAGCTTCACCGAGCTGACGGTAGGACACGTGTCTACAGGTGCACAGGTGAACGTTACATCAGGCCATGTGTTCTGGAAGGGGATCGTTTTGGAGGTGGGGGCGTTATGATCTGGGGTGGGATAACAGCTGCAGCAAGAACGCCAATGATTGTGATTGAGGGGAACTTGAATGCTGTGAGGTACCGAGACGAGATTTTGCAAATGGCCGCTTTACCGTTTTTGCAACAGGACGGCCCTCGAGTGACGTTTCAACACGATAACGCCAGACCACACGTTGCTCGAGTTGTACAGCAGTATCTTAATCAGAACAATGTTAATGTGTTACCCTGGCCTGCAAGATCCCCTGATTTGTCACCCATTGAACACGTCTGGGATGAAATGGAGCGACGTTTACGACGTCATCCGAATCCTCCAAAAACGCTGCAGGAACTCCGCCAAATCCTTCCTCGGAAATGGAATGATCTTCCCAAGGACTTTCATCGACGTTTAGTGGCCTCAATGAGGCGAAGGTGCCAGGCCTGCATCAATGCACAAGGTGGACACACTCGCTACTGACTGTGTGAACTTGCTTGTGAACCCCCTCTTGTGTTGTGGCTCATGTGCATATGCCAGGTGCACTGTTCTTATGGACTGTTGATCGTTACCATACCTTGAAACATTTGTCTTTCCATGTAATAACATTTCATTCGCGGCAGTAAAAGTTTAACACTGATTCTGTTTGTTGTTTGTGTGTCACAATAACTTTTGCCTTTGAGTATACTAGTGGACTTAGTACGGACCCCTGATGCACTCCCAACTTCACCTCAAACTCACCACTGTTCCCATCCTTTGTCTTTACAGCTGTGTGCGCTCTCTCGTGCATTGCCATCACGACTCTGATCAACCATTCCTCCACTCCTAACTTCCTCCATGCCCATGTCACTACTTCACGTGGAATCCTATCGAATGCTTCCTCCAGATCAACAAACCCAAGAAACAACTTCTTCCTCTTCTCCATGTACTTCTCCTGCAATGGCCTTACAATAAAAAGTGCGTCTGTCGTTCCTCTTCCTGGCATAAATCCAAACTGCATTTCGTCGATCTTCACTTTCTTCCTTATCCTCCTCTCCAACACCCTATCCAATACCTTAGTTCCATGCTACAATAACTTTATCGCTCGATATGAGCCACAGTCCAGAGGGTCACCTTTCCCCTTGTGTAGAGGGACGAGGGTACTCAGCTTCCAATCCACTGGAATGCGGCCTTCTTTCACCACCAGATTACAGATCTCTGTCATTCTCTTCACACCCCAACTTCCCGCTGCCTTCAACATATCTCCCACAACTCCAGTCGGCCCTCCCACTTTTCTACTCTTCATTGCTTTTATTGCTTCCTCAACTTCCTTCTCAGTTATCTTCTCTACCGGTCCTAAAACTGGGTTAATCTCGATGTTGCCATCGCATTCATTCTCTGCATTCAACAGCATTTCCATACATCTCTTCCAAACAACAACAACAACCATCTTTATCCATCTTTAGATTTCCATCATTCAACCATCTTTAGATTCCATCTTCCTTTAATTCCATCTGGGTCCACAACGATTTGTCCCACTTCATTCTTCAAGCAACTCACCCCCATCACATCACACCTCTCTTTAGCTATCTGCTTTGCAATCCTGAATACCGCTCTCTGACCCTCTTCCGAATCCAAGCGTTCTCCGAACATTTTCCTACATGCCTCCTGCGCCTTTGCTACCTGTTTCTTTGCAGCCTTCTGGGCTGCCTTATAACTTTCATGTTCTGCCTTTTCTGCCCCCGTACCCTTCGCCTTCTGCCACTCCTTGAACTTCTAAATCTTTCCAACTTCATCATCCCACCACCATGTTTCCGAGTGCCTCGGTGGTCCTTTAGTCAATCCACATACCTCACCAACGGCTCCCAACAGACTATCTTTCATTGACATCCAAACACTTTCAAGCTCAACCACATCATCCTCTGCCATACTCAGCCTCTCTTTTAATGCCTCCCTCACCTTCACCTCTTTCAACCTCCACGCCTTCATTCTCGGTTGGTACTTCATCCGCCGAGCTCTCCTCGCACCTTTTACATTTAGGTCGCAGACAACCAAGCGGTGCTGTGAAACAGCCTCCTCCCCCGGGATCACCTTTGTGACCCTGAGGTGCCCCCTATCTCGCCTACGCACCATCAGGTAGTCAACGGTTGTGGTCGACCCACCTGACAAGCTTATTATCCTCTTTCTGGAACTGAGTATTACAAATCAACAAACCAGCTGCATCAGCAAACTCCAAAATCCTTTCACCTTCTCCATTCCTCACACCATATCTGTAACCCCCATGAACTCCCTCAAAACCGTCCATACTCCTTCCCACATGTCCATTTAGGTCTCTGCCTACCACAACAACTTCCTCATCTTTCACATTTTCCATCAGTTTCTCTATCGCACAAGTTCTTCTCCAGAACTTGTCCCTCTCTTCATCGCCCCGACCGACCTGGGGAGCATATCCCGAGATGACGTTCACCACGAGCTTTCCAATCATCAACCTTTCACTCACTCTAGTCACACTCACCACACTGTCTACAAACTCCTCAGAAAACAGAACACCAACACCATGCACGCCTTCTGGGCACCCTTGCCACACAAACATGTATTTCTGTCCCTGCCTACCCTTCACCATTCTCACACCACTTCCCTTCCATCTCATCTCTTGCACACAACATCCACTGCATTGCCACTGCACTGCATCCACTGCACTGCATTGCATCCACTGCATTGTCCACTCTTCTTCTGACCAATACTTCCACCACTTCTCCTGATCTCCCTGTCATTGTCCATACATTCCATGCCCCAAACCTCAGAAACCGATCTCCACGTGGGGCATCAGACGTTATGTCGTCACAAATGGAGTTATTTCCACCCTGGCTTCGATCGGGTTCCCCACCTTGAGTTTTGACGAGAGGGAGCAAGGTCCCCCACGAGGTACTTCGGGCTCTACCCTGCCCATACGGAATTGGAATTGTCGTGGTTCCCTTTTTGAGGCAATGTTTTTGTGGCCGGATGCCCTTCCTGACGCCAACCCTTTTCGTCGCCTCTTACGACACGCAGGGAAACGGTGTACCTATTCTAAACCGGGGTACACAACGATTACATTGCATTACCGATTACATTTGTCTTGATCGATTTACATTTATCTTATTTATCTTATTTATCTTGATTACATTACATTTATCTTGAGTACAACCGATTACAACGATTACCGTTCAAAATACAACATTCAATTTAAATAAGGTGTTCCTCAATCATAAACTGACAATCATAAACTGATGACAGACAGAGAGAGACAGACAGATGGACGGACATGAACAAATTTCTTAACCCCGCTTTTCATTTCACACGTGTGGGGTAACTACCCACCTGTCATTGATCACAAAATCCATCAATTCCTGTTCAATCTTGAAAAGCATCATTCGGTCTCTAAAAATAATGACATAATTAAAGGTATTCAGAAAACAAGGATCATCACATTGAGATTATGGCTGTCCACTGTTATTAATAATAAACATTTGGTAGTATCACCAAAAGTTTGTTATTGGTATTTGTATTTGGTAGTAAAGAGTATTTGGTATAATCACCTGGGGTTGTTTTTCACAATATCAAGTAAAAACTCCTCGACTCTTGTTGGCGGTGAATTTTTGCCATCGGTTGTTGCACCTACAAATAAAAATCCGTGCAGAGGTCAGGTAGATCCACAAAACACCGCAACATTTTTATCTTGAGAGCAATTGGTATGAATGCCTCATTTAAGTGTAGATGCAAAATGTAATTCATCTTCATAAAAACTATAACGCGTCTGAGTCTTGATGAACCATGATAATGCCGGGCAGTTTCACTGGAGGAAGAACCGAGCAGTCTGATTGCTAAATTTGAATAGGGAATAAAGTGCAAGAAGGGTCACATGGCTCTACATTCACACATGAAGCAAAGGTTGCTTCCTCAGTTCATTCCCACCAAGAGGACCGAGCAAGAGGGCAGCCTGACAAACTGGCCAAAACAATTTCATACAATAACAATAATAACTAGAACAGCATTTGGTAGAGAGAGCGCATACCTACACCAGGCTGAACAGTTTACGTTTTGTATTCCACCGAGAGGCTGGATATGAACGAAAATCTAATCGGCTTGTTCTTGTTACCGAACCAACTCGTCCACAACTTTTTGAGATATTCTGCTATAGATTAGTTTTCAGCCTATCTCTCAATGCTGAAGACTCACTTTAAAAATTCTAGTAGCCGGATCCGAATCCGGATCTTAACCAAAATGTAATCATTTTGTCCTTGTCACATACACTACCCCTCCGCCAAATTTCATCCAAATCCGTCCACAACTTTTTGAGATATCCTGTTCACAGACAGGGGTGAAAACATAACCTCCATCCCCCTTTGGTGGTGGAGGTAATAATAATAATAATAATTTAAAAATAATAATAATAATAAATTATTACACATGCACACACAGCACTCCTTCACATCCTCATTTGAAGACGTTCCACTGAATGAGGTTTTTCGGACTTTATTGAGCTACATATGTTATCACACCCACACCATAACATGCAATGACAATGTTGGGGATTAAATGCAGTCATACCTCTGTGGGACTATGATAACCATGATTTGGTTTTCCAAATCAAGCACATCAGAACCCACAAATTGTATTTATTTATTAATAATTCCAGGATTGCCCAACACGCCAATATTGTTTTTGGTTGTTCTATGCATTTGTAGGTGCCAAATCGAGACAGACACATGCAACTCAAAAGAGACATCCATGTCATTTATCAGAAGGAAACGTGATATTGTTAGGGATATGGCTTATGGTTAATTGGGTTTAGATTATACAAAACAAGCGTTACGCCTAGGTCCCCCGTCGGGGAAGTGATGTGAGTTGACAAAGTGGAACACGCAGAAAACATGCTATGATATGATATTTCGCTCACAAGGGTCAGACAAACATGGAGGCGGCCATCTTGGATTTTGACGTGGCGACCCAATTTTCAATAGCGTTCTTCCTTATGCCTAGATACACCCACACACCAGAAGGTACTTCGCTTATTTTTCAAGATATTTCGCTCACAAGGTTCAGACATATATATGGTGGCGGCCGTCCTGGATTTTGACGTGGCGACCCACTTTACAATAGCGGTCTTCCTTATGCCGGGATACACCCACACACCAAATTAGAAGTTGGTACTTCGCTTATCTTTCAAGATATTCTTCTCACAAGATTCAGACATACATGGCGGCGGCCATCTTGGATTTTGACGTGGCGACCCAATTTTATACAGCGTTCTCCCGTGTGCCTAGATACACCCACACACCAGATTAGAAGTTGGTACTTCGCTTATTTTTCGAGATATTTCGCTCCCAAGGTTCAGACATATATATGGTGGCGGCCATCTTGGATTTTGACGTGGCGACCCAATTTTCAATAGCCTTCGTCCTTATGCCGAGGTACACCCAAACACCAGATTAGAAGTTGGTACTCCGTTTATTTTTCAAGATATTCATCTCACAAGGTTCGGACATACATGGCGGTGGCCATCTTGGATTTTGACGTGGCGACCCAATTTTCAATAGCGTTCTTCCTTATGCCTAGATACACCCACACACCAGATTAGAAGTTGGTGCTTCGCTTATTTTTCAAGATATGCAGGTTACAAGGTTCAGACATACATGGCATCAGACATACATGGCGGCGGCCATCTTGGATTTTGACGTGGCGAACCAATTTTAAACAGCGTTCTTGCTTGTGCCTAGATACACCCACACACCAGATTAGAAGTTGGTACTTCGCTTATTTTTCAAGATATTTCGCTCACAAGGTTCACAAGGTTCAAGGTTCACAAGGTACCAGACATATACATGGTGGCGGCCATCTTGGCTTTTGACGTGGTGACCCGATTTTAAGCAGCGTTCTTCCTTGTGCCTAGATACACCCACACACCAGATTAGACGTTGGTACTTCGCTTATTTTTCGAGATATTTCGCTCACAAGTTTCAGACATATATATGGTGGTGGCCATTTTGGATTTTGACGTGGCGACCCAATTTTCAATAGCTTTCGTCCTTATGCCGAGATACACCCACATACCAAATTAGAAGTTGGTACTTCGCTTATTTTTCAAGATATTCATCTCACAAGGTTCAGACATACATGGCGGCGGCCATCTTGGATTTTGACATGGCGCCCCAATTTTCAATAGTGTTCTTCCTTATGCCTAGATACACCCACATACCAGATTAGAAGTTGGTACTTCGCTTATTTTTCAAGATATGCAGGTTACAAGGTTCAGACATACATGGCATCAGAAATACATGGCGGCGGCCATCTTGGATTTTGACGTGGGTTGCACCCACACACCAAATTCGAATGCGGTCCTTCGCTTACGCACGCACGCACGCACGCCCGCACGCACGGACGGAAGGGAAAGCCATAGTCCCCCTTTCGCTCCGCTGAGCGACGAGGGACAATAATTTTGGATTGTACTATACATATGTACAGCAGAAGCATACGTAATAATTGTATAAAAGGCAGTGTCGAGTGTTTTAGCAAAGCTCCTCTTGTATCCTCTCCCAAAATGTTTATGCGTAAGCTCCGTCTCACCCCTGTGTTTTATGTGGTTTTCCCCATTGTAATCTGTCATTATGTGTTTTCCTAAAATAAACAATGGCTGCAAAAGATTCCACGTGGCCAAGTGGCCCGGAGACAGCGGGGGGAGGGTGTATGTTTGTGGCACTAGGCAGCCACATAGAGCCAACAAGAACCAGGTACGACGACTTGGCTGGCACAGGCCCTGGCCGTAGAGCACCACAAGGCTCTAGTAAGGTAGACAAATACAAAACCAGAAAGGGAGAGTCGACCAATGGGCACATCAATGTCTTTATTTATTTTCTGCCATGACACCCTCCGGGTAACCGGTGCACTCGCTGCGGTTGGTGCTCTGAGGTCGACACATAACAAGAGTCAAATGGCAGAGCTCCGGTTGGCTATTTACTTTCGGCAGGTTCGCCAGCAGCCGCCTGGTTCTTATTCCACTGACCTGCATGTAGGTTACAGGTGGATGTGGAGTCCTATAAATCCACCGTCACTTGGTGGTTAGAGACCGAGTAAAAAAGAACAACAACCCTTTTTAAGTCCATTTTCCCTGCTCGAGTGGGGGTGAGCCTTGCGGGCCCCGAGACAATCATCATGGTTCCCTTTTTGAGGCAATATTTTTATGGCCGGATGCCCTTCCTGACGCCAACCCTTTAGTCGCCTCTTACAACATGCAGGGATACGGTGTACCTATTCTAAACCGGTGCACACACCGGCACATTCATCCCAGCAAGCTGGTACTCAATTTTCCGACCTTGGAAGGATGACAGGCTCAGTCAACCCCCCAGGCGTTAATTCAACAATCGACCGGGATTTTAACTCAGGATCCTACGATCCCAAGCCAGTACCCTAACCAAGCAAACACAATTCCCAGCCAACACCAGGCTCGGTTAGAGACCGAGTACAGTTCCAAAATTGTACAAGGTTAATGTGCACATTTTGCTCTGTAAATTTGTCACCTAAATAAGTTTAGCAAAACAGCATAATTTTCAAGGTATTGCCATACTACATGTAGACATTTTTCCCAAGGGGGTGGTAATGTCATAATAGACGCATAAAATATTATGGATGTTTATGCAGGCATTTCCGGAAATCTGTTTTCACATCTTTTTTTTATCCAGAAAACGCACAGTATGAACTAAGCTGGACTATGGGATGAGGAAGGGGTAGATTAAGCGCATAATCAATATCAGTTACAGTGGGCCATATGTGAGAGAGAACACTCAATGTGCATGATCAATTGAAGCACATTTCGATGGGGTTTTTTGTATACATAGTCGAGGCTCATGGTAGAGCTAGTGCGAGTACACTGAACGGATCAGGACACAACAGGACAATAGGAACGGCAGAGAAAGTGAGGGCAACACCAACAACAGAGCAAAGGCCAAGACAGAGGGAGACGGATAAACAATTGGTGTAGGGAGGAAAGGGGGCTGGATAGGATGCATGGGGTGGACAAGATGGACACAGAAGGAAATTATCAGGAGAGAAAACTGGAAATTTTGAAACAGGATGAATTGGGGTGGGGTGAGGGTTAACAAGGGTAAAACATATCATCGTTTTCGATTGGGGATGACCTGAGATGGTGGTGAACAGCTGTCTTCCAAGCCCTGGAGGGAAGAATGATATTGTTGAGAATGTGGAAATTGGTTGAACAGGTTGGAAAAAAATTAGTAATAAATGAGTGGAGGTTAGCAGTGATCCTGAATTTTAGGAGTGTCACTAGGGGGTTGATTGTGGACTGTGTGTGCCCTGCAGAAACCTGCGGGGGGACAAAGCATGGAAAGAGCAGAGGGTACAACACCAGAAAGGAGGCGGTAGTTTATTTGTTATAAGTTATTTTAGGTTTAAGTTATTATGTTTGTCCACAGAATGTTTAAGTTATTTTAGGAATATTTTCTTCTGCATGACATGAATCTATATCATGGTGATTATATTTACATACAAGCAGGGGCTACCTGATGCTGCCCAGGCGGAGGATACCTGGTGCTGTCCAGGTGGGGTGAGCTTTTCTCAGCGATGGTTTTGAGACGTGTTGGAAATTGAAAAGCTTTGGAGTTATTGGCCTCATAGCATTTACCTTTTGTCTGCAGGCCGGTGGCAGCACAACCTGATCCCACATCCCAATATGACATTTTATAGCGACCTTTAGTCGCCTCAAAGTGGACATCAAGGCCAGCATGTGGTAGCTTAAAACCTTGCCCCAATTCTAAAGTACCTATGCACAAATTTGGGGCCTCCAGCTGTTACTGTTCGGCCATGAAAGAACAACGTACAAAAAAAAACACACAAACACTTGAAAAATATAAAGATTGAACATTTATTAATTACCTATCTATTTATTTTATAGCACATTATTAATCAACTATCCTTTTCATTTGACGTCTCGGTACTCCCATGTATGCAGGTCTGTTTACCTTTTTCCTGCCCGACCTTTGATGCCTCATCACATGCAGAATTTTGTTGTTCTTGTTTGTTCTTCTTCTTTTTCTTCTTTTTCTTTTTTTTCTTCTTCTTGTTACCCTCTTGGACCTCATGTGGCTCAGCCTGCTCCGTTTCCTATGCAAGTCGAGATAAATACGTGCTGGTCATTGCAACATAAAAATTCCCAACTATGACACCATAGTCGTTCATATGCAAGGGAGTATTAAAAGGTCATTAAGTACAGCAATGCCAAAGCCAAATTTATAACCTTGCATGACAATAAAACAAGAAAATAAAAGACATGTTTTGGAGGTTTGAAGTGTGTTTTGAAAAATCACAGACAGTATATCTGAGAGGAAGGGAAACAAAAAGCAAAAAAAGATACAAAACTAGAGAAGCATAATATTTGACAGCTATCATAAATGGCATACACACAATTTGAAATAAAATGATAATATGGCTGAAAAATCGGAGTGAAGCAAATCCACCTTTTGTCGGTTGTCCCTTTTTTGTCTACACAATCAAAGATCATCAACAAGCAAAAATGACAGAGGAAAAAAAAACATGGGAGAGTTGTCTGTGGTTGACTGGTTGACATTCAACAACAATCATACAGTTTCCAAAAAGGATGGGCATAAAGGGATATGATTGGTGAGAGTAAGAGAGGTTGTGGGAAGGAATGACACCATGAAATGGTGATGAGCATAAACCTTGAAACATGAACAGAAACAGGAAGTGAAATTTACAGACAGGATAAACAAACTATAAACAAAGGAGGGCTGGAGATCAGAAAACTTGGAATTTGAAAAACTGGAAGGGTTCTATAAAAGGGGTGACAGGTTGAAAGGTCAGCGGATGAAAGATGATGAGAGGCAAAGGAAAACCGAGAGGCCACAGATCTATCTGCAATTAAAAAGCAGAAAGTCCTGGGCATCCAAATTTGTGACGTCGATGAACATTAATTTACATTAATTAATCATTAAAACTATTCAACAGTGTTACAATGTCACACTGTGTTGAAAACTTGAGTTTGTGTCAGGTGATGTGTGGAAAGATGATAGAATACCTTAAATTCGATGTCCAAGGTATTCAAAGAAAATATCTCGTGAAGACATGGAAGTGGAAACACCCTACTTTTTACAGAGAGCGAGGTGTCAGATAACACGGAGGCGAGTTGTACAAAGTGCAACAATTCAAGAAAATATTCAAGTTCAGTGACGACTAAGTGAAGGGGGGGCACTTTTTTGTGTGACGATGTCAGCACCAGAAGGCTCCAGCTAAGGGGTGACATCAGCTAGTCAGAGGTGAAATTTAATCGATATGCCAGAAATTGAAACCTTGAAAAATAAGAACACCCTAAACAATATGGGAATCGATAAAGATGTCACGTTCCGTAATGTGAGAGTTAAAGACAGACATTCATCATTTACTAAATTTGATAACATGTCCAAGGGTTAGATCATCCACTCCGAGTCTTGAAGGTCGGAAGTACAAACCATGGCCGAGACATACTGAGACTTAAATTGCTTGACGTTCAGCATTTGAAAAGGTTAAGAACATAGCCAAAACCATACATACGTTGGCATCCATCAGGAGGAGGAAATTCCTCTTAAAATCAAATCCTCTTAAAATTTCAAGTCAATCGGATGAAATTTGAGGATTTTAGAAATTTGCCCTATGTTGACCTTTTGGCCTACGTTAACCTCAAAAATAGTTCGTAGTTGAATTAATTGACCAGATATGCAAATCCTCTTCAAATTTCAAGTCAATCGGATGAAAATTGAGGATTTTAGAAATTTGACACAAAGTTGGTGACCTTTGGCCTATGTTTACCTATTGACCTTTTGACCCCAAAAACAATAGGCTTCTTGCTTATGACGAACTCTACGATTTGGTGAAGTTTTGTGAACATCAGTTGAAAATTGTGACCTGTAGGCGACTGGCATACGGTACATACACAGACAGACAAAACAAACAGAATGAAAAATCACTCAGAGCTACACTTGGCAAAAGGGAACAATGTAGAATGGCACTCGGTAGAGCATCCTTTTGACTTCACAAATAATTGGTGGTTGAATAATGTGACCTAATATGCTAATCTTCTTCAAATTAAGTTAATCGGATGAAAATGACAATTTTAGAAATTTGGCCAATGTTGATTTCAAAAATAATTGGTGATTGAATTCAGTTAGCGGATATGAAAATCCTATTCAAATTTAAAGTCAATTGGATAAAAATGGAGGATTTTAGAAATCTGGCCTATGTTGACCTCAAAAATAGTTGAGGGTTGAATTCAGTGACGAGATATGCAAATAGTCTTAAAATTTTAAGTTAATTGGATGAAAATTGACAATTTTAGAAATTCAGGCTATGTTGACCTTTTGGCCTATGTTGATCTCAAAAATAGTTGGTGGTTGAATTCAGTTCACCGATATGTTAATCCTAATCAAATTCCAAGTCAATCGGATGAAAATTGAGGATTTTAGAAATCTAAAAAGGTTATTGACCTTTTGGCCTATGTTAACCTTTTGGCCAACGTTGATCTCCAAAATAGTTGGTGGTTGAATTGAGTTAGCCGATATGAAAATCCCATTCAAATTCCAAGTCAATCGGATGAAAATTGAGGATTTTAGAAATGTGAAAAAAGTGGTCGCCCTTTGGCCTATGGTGACCTTTCTGCTGATGTTGATCTGTAAAATAGTTGGTGGTTGAATTCAGTTAGCTGAAAGGAAAAAGCTATTCAAATTTCCAGTCAATCGGATGAAAATTGAGGATTTTAGTAATTTGAAAAAAAAGTGGTTGACCTTTGGCCTATGTTGACCTTTTGACCTCAAAAATATATAGGATTTTGTCGGACCACGAACTCTACCATTTGGTGAAGTTTCGTGAGGATCGGTTTAAAATTGTGATCTATAGGCAAGTATAAGTGAGCAAACAGACAAACAAACGCACACACAAATGCACACACAAACAAACGCACACACAAACAAACGCACACACAAAGTACAAACCGGAGTGATCAACATACTTGTCAAAAAAACCTTTTTTTGCCAAGTATTAACGCACAAGACCAACCAATATACTTGAAAAATCCTCGACTTTCGCACGTAATAAATGAGGTGGGCGAGCAGAGTAAAAACCTAAACCATGGTCAAGGGTTACAAGGCTCAAACATTGGATGCAGATCAATACATTTCAGGTGATATTTCCCTGGTGGAGGTGGCATTAGTGTAACATTTCAGCTCGTTTCAGAAATATAAAACGCTGTGGGAGGAATATTCCCATTCATACTGTCCAGGTGGGGCTGAAAATGTGGGCTTAGAAATGCCAAACACTTGCTTAGAAGCAATTTCGTTTCTTCTGTGGTGCGCTGTTAAAAGATTGAGGAAACCTATTTACGACATTCTTAACGACATAATTTTGAAAATGGTGTAGCCAGGAAAACTTAAACGATGCTCTATTGTACACCGCACCTTTCCTATGCCATCTCCAAGCGCTGCATATCGTCATTGCCGGGCACCGAAGGGGGCTCGGCAATGACGCACGCTGAAAGGGAGTACTCAGTTTTCACTATGGTTGTTCGTTTGTTTTTTGCTTGTCCGGGCTATATCTCAGCCATCCTTTGAGCGAGGAAGCTGAAATTTCGGCACAATAATGAGCAAGTACTTTGTCAAAAACTGTATTTTTGGTTTTTTGATTAATCAATTAATTGAGGAGTTATTTAATTATTAGCAATTAATTAAGTACTTGTTTAATTAAATTTCCTTTCTCTTCTCACCATTAACTCAGGCACCTTTTGAGTTAGGAAGCTGATATTTGGACATGCCAATGACCAGGTGATTTGGACTGCAAAGGCTATTTTTGATTTATTAATTAATCAATTAATTATTCGAATAATGACTTCTTTTTTTTTCTTTTTTTTGAGTTACAGATTCTGATGAAATGGTGGTGGTTTATGTGTTCTATGACCGAATTGATGAATTATTTCATTTTTTTATGATTATTCTTTTTTCCCCCCATTATTAATGAGTTATTGTCCCCCGTCGCACCGCGGAGCGAAAGGGGGACTACGGTTTTCCCCTCCGTCCGTGTGTGCGTGCATGGGTCCAGCCGTGCGTGCGTAAGCGAAGGACCGAATTCTAATTTGGTGGGTGGGTGCAACCCACGTCAAAATCCAAGATGGCCACCGCCATGTATGTCTGAACCTTGTGAGCAGAATATCTTCAAAAATAAGCGAAGTACCAACTTCTAATCTGGTGTGTGGGTGCATCTAGGCATAAGGAAGAACGCAATTGAAAATTGGGTCGCCACGTCAAAATCCAAGATGGCCGCCACCATATATATGGATGAACCTTGAGCGAAATATCGTGAAAAATAAACGAACTACTAACGTCTAATCTGGTGTGTGGGTGTATCTACGCATAAGGAAGAACGCTATTGAAAATTGGGTCGCCACGTCAAAATCCAAGATGGCCGCCGCCATTTATGCCTGAACCTTGTGAGCGGAATATCTTGAAAAATAAGCGAAGTACCAACGTCTCATCTGGTGTGTGGGTGCATCTCGGCATAAGGAAGAACGCTATTGAAAATTGGGTCGCAACGTCGAAATCCAAGATGGCCACCACCATATATAAGTCTGAACCTTGTGAGTGAAATATCTTGAAAAAGAAACGAACTACTAACTTCTAATCTGGTGTGTGGGTGTATCTATGCATAAGGAAGAACGCTATTGAAAATTCCACGTCAAAATCCAAGATGGCCACCGCCATGTATGTCTGAACCTTGTGAGCGGAATATATTGAAAAATAAGGGAAGTACCAACCTCTAATCTGGTGTGTGGGTGTATCTAGGCATAAGGAAGAACACTATTGAAAATTGGGTCGCCACGTCAAAATCCAAGATGGCCGCCACCATATATATGCCTGAACCTTGTGAGCTAAATATCTTGAAAAATAAACGAACTACTAACGTCTAATCTGGTGTGTGGGTGCATCTTCGCATAAGGGAGAACGCTATTGAAAATTGGGTCGCCACGTCAAAATCCAAAATGGCCACCTTGCGTCTTCCACTTTGTCAACTCATCACTTCACCGACGGGGCACCGAGGCGTCACGCTTGTTTATTTTCTTTCTCATCTTGGCAATATCACAGGCACCTTTTGAGCTAGGAAGCTAATATTTGGACATGACAGTGACCAAGTGATGTGGCTACAAATGATATTTTTGATTTATTGATTAATCACTGAATCGATTCATTATTTATTGATTAATCAATTAATTATTTAATTTTTTTAATTAATGCCTTATTTAATTACATTTCTAAAAGATACATCTTCGGATGAAGCACTAGTGGTTTAGTTATGCTATTAACCAATTGATTAAGAAAATATTTTATGATAATCTTTTCTTGATTTTAATTATGCAATTAATCAATCAATTTATTGCGCACCTCTACTCTCCCTCTCCCACCTCCTCATTGCTCCCCTCCATTTGATCCTGGGTTACTCCTAACCCCTCTATCTCTCCCACCGGCATCCCGTCGCCTTGACCAGCCATGGCGCGATTTCAAAATTTGGGAGACTGTATTTTCTCGCACTCTGTTATAGCACACTCTGGTGCACACCACCCAGGCGCACTCACGCCGTTCGCACACTTCATTACACACTTTTCCTGCACACCCTCCTTTACCGCACACTTTACAATACAGTCTCTATGAGCTGCACGGCAGTATTGCCAGGCACCGGAGGCGCCCCGGCAATGCCGCGCTGGAGGATATTTAATTATTTGGCATGGGGGCGGTGTACTTTGAATGTATCTGTACTTGTTCTCAATTTATTTCTGGGCAAAAACCCGGCAGGTGCAACGAGAGATGTGCAAAAGGAACGTTAGTTACCCTGAGAAACTGACCCTGAAGCAAGGGAAGGTGCGTCAATCGGCAAATAAAATCAAAGGATCAGCAAGTAAAGTTCCTCTGTGCAATTGGAAATTTGGGTTACTGGAAAACGCTGTAAATGGAAACGGATGGCATTTTTTGCTGTTGCTATCTGAACAAAAGCAAACCTCATATATATTGCGTTCAACTCTTGGAAAGATATTGGAAGTGTCACTGCAATTTTATATGGATTACAAGGACAAACAATCCTTCAATGTCGGGTACTTGAAATTAATGTAAATGTATTGCATTGTTCTGGTTATGGAAAAACCCCGGGGAGTTCCATCCAACACATAAACGAACCCTGAACCCAGGATAAACGAACATCCAACACATAAACGAACCTATCTCTCTGTCTCTGTCTCTGTCTCTCCCTCTTTTTTTTTTTTTTTAGGTCTCTGTCTCGACCCTGACCAAGAAGGTGGGGGTACACCATCCTGGATGTGAAGTATCTCTGGGTTGCTATTGGGAGATCGATCAGCTGTATCCGTCCCCACGGGCTTGTTCGAGAGAACTGTCCTAGCTATACAACAAAAACAACAACAACAACAACAACAACAACAATACATCTAACATATTTCTATGCAGTCATGAATCAACTCAAATTTTCCTGGTTGGCAACTTATCTCCGGTAACCAGTTCTAAAAACACAAGACTACAGCAGGTTACAGATGGTTGGGGATGGCACTTCACACTTTCAAACAATCTCGTCCAGCTGGGTTGCACAGGTTGACCATGCCGACCATGCCAATCACGACGTTCCAAGTCCTCCAGGTGAGTTTGGTCTCACTGGAGCAAGCATATGAACAGACCAAGCAGAGCGATGTAGAATACAGAAACTGCAAGCTGTCCGGATGCTGAAGAATGAGGAGAGAGAAGTGAGGAGGAACAATTGAGTTAGGAAAGAGGAGGAAAATCAGGCTGGGTTCTCAGTGCTGTCTCAATGCGACCAGTTTGGAGTTTCTTGTCTGGATGTCATCACCGTGACACTTTTGGTATTCGTTGTGTACAGAGTGGCCACAAAGTCGTGTGTCCTCTGTTATTTATTTGTTTTCCAGGTATGGCTTCAGTATGACGGACACCAGTGAGCACACAATAGAAGAGAGACTGATTACTTGTGTTTGGGTTCACAACCGCAAGAGAGAAGGAGCAAGTTTTGAAACATAAGGACAAGATTTTCACAGAGCTTCGACAAGACAGCTGCGACGCACGACACGATGCGGGCATGGGAGAAGAAGCCTTTTTCAACAGGCAATGTACTTGATTTAAAGCGTTTTGCTCGTCCAGCATCACGTCAACGCCATGTGGACATTATTGAAGCGTCCTGCTCGAGATAACCACCGAAATAATCTCGAAAACGATCTGATTTGGGCATTCCACGCTCAACAGTCCAAAAAATAATTAAAATGGATCTGGGATTGAAGCCATTTAAGCCTGGATGTGTTAATGAGCTTTCCGATAGAGATTTGGCCACTGGTGAGGTCACTTGCAAGGCTCTTCTGCAGCGATTTCCCACCATTAAATCAAGACGAAGCGTATTTTTTTCGGATGAGTGTCCTATTTACCTCAGCAATCGATCCAGGAATGTTTATTTTTGGTGCAAATAAAATCCTCATTTTTATGAGGAAATTGAACAGCATCTTCATGTCATGATGTGGGCAGCAATTTCAGAAGATCACTTGATAGGTTCATATTTTTTTTCGATACAAGTGTCAATCACACTGCTTATTTGAACATTCTTCAGAAATGGTTTTTCCACAACTGTGCGAGAGAGGTTTCGAGGCAACAGATATCCTGCAACAAGATGGTGCACCAGCACATTATGTTCTCGAAGTTGGAGAATATCTCGACAACAAATTCAGTGGACGATGGATTGGACGTGGATCTGAGATAGTGTGGCCTCCTTGAAGTCCGGACTTAACAACGTGCCAACTCGCTTTGGGGCATTGTGAAAGAGGAAATTTCTCATCTCCACCTAACAACAGCTGAAGACCTCAAAACAGCTGTCAGTATTCACACCCCTGGACTTTTTTCAGATTTTGTTGTTTTACAGCCTGAATTTAAAATGGATGAAATTGAGTTTTTTGTCACTGATCTACATAGAATACCCCAAAATGTCAAAGTGGATTTTTAAATTATTTTTTTGGGAAATTTCTACTGAATAATTAAAAATGAAATATAGAAATACATAATTTGCATAAGTATTCAACCCCCTGAGTCAATACTTTGCAAAAGCACCTTTGGCAGAGATAACCGCATCGAGACTTCTTGGGCATGTCTGTATCAGCTTTGCAAATCTGGATTTGGTGAATTTCCCCCATTATTCCTTGTAGATTTGCTCAACCTCTGTCAATTTGGATGGGAAGCATCGGTGAACAGCAATCTTCAAGCCTTTCCACAAATTATCAATGGGATTCAAGGCTGAGCTTTGGCTGGGCCACTCGGTGACCTTCACATTCCTGTTCTGAAACCATTCCAGTGTTGCTTTGGCTGCATGCTTGGGGTCATTGGCCTGTTGGAACGTAAATCTTCCCTGCAGTCCAAGGTCGTTTGCCCTATGAAGCAGGTTGACCTCAAGGATTTGCCTGTATTTGGCTCCATTAATTGTTTCCTCCATCCTCACAAGTCTCTCAGTCCCTGCCACTGAAAAGCATCCCCATAGCATGACGCTGCCACCAACATGCTTCACGGTAGGGATGGTGTTAGATGGGTGGTTAACTGTGCTAGGTTTCTGCCAGATGCTCTTTGCATTCAGGCCAAAGACTTCAATTTTTGACTCATCAGACCACAGAATATTTTATCTCATGCTCTCAGTCTTCAATTGCCTTTTTGGAAACTCCAGGCATGCTGTCATGTGCCTTTTTCTCAGGAGTGGCTTCGTTCTGGCCACTCTCTCATAAAGCCTTGATTTGTGAAGTGCTACAGAGAATGTTGTCCTTCCGGCAGGTTATCCCATCTCATCTCAGCCAAAGAACTCTGTAGTTCTGTCGGAGTGGTCATTGGGTTCTTTGGTCACCTCCCTGACCAAGGTCCTTCTTGCCTGGTTGCTATGTCTGGTCGGACAGCCAACTCTAGGAGGAGTCTGGGTAGTTCCACATTCTTTCCATTTCCTAATGATGGAGCTCACTGTTCTCGAGAACTTTCAACACTCTAGAAATTGTTTTAGTACTCTCTGGGCTTTGTCCCCCAAATATTCCTACAGGTCGCACAAGATCTGCCTGCAACCCTCTTATGGTTAAACTGCCAAAATCAAGACTTTCTGCTCACCTTCACTCCTTCATTCCTCTTTTCTCCCACCTCTGGAACAAACTCCCTCACTCTCTTCAATCCCACTCCACCCTCCAGGTCTTTAAAACAGCTGTTCACCACCATCTCATATCTTCCCCCATCCAAAACCTTGATCTTTTCTACCCCCGCTAATTTCGGTCCCCTTGTGTTTTATACCTCTCCACCCCCCCCCCCCCCCACCCCCCTTTCCCACGCCTCCTCCCCCCAAGCCCTCTCCCTCCCACACTTCTCCC
This sequence comes from Myxine glutinosa, assembly GCF_964187855.1. Lineage (NCBI taxonomy): Eukaryota > Metazoa > Chordata > Myxini > Myxiniformes > Myxinidae > Myxine > Myxine glutinosa. Next base: position 43,484,853 of record NC_136267.1, read on the forward strand.
TGCTCTCAAATGTTGTGTTTGTGTGCTTCCCCTTCTCTCCCCATCTTGTCTTCCGCTCCCTCTTTTTATATATTTTGTTTGTCTGGTTGATTTGTTTGTGAAATAAATGTTAGCTCTTTCACGAGCCTCGATTCAGTATACAAAAAAAAAATAATAAAAAATACCCTTAACCAGATCTATGCCTCCTCACATTTCTGCAGAGGATTCCTTGGACCTCATGGTAGAGTTTCTGCTCTAACTGTGAGACCTTATTTAGAAAGGTGTGTTTCTTTCTAAATCATATCCAATTAATTGAATTGGCTACAGGTGGACTCCAATGAAGTTGGAGAGATATCTCAAGGATGATCAAAGAAAAATAGATTCACCTGAGCTCAATTTCAAGTGTCATAGCAAAAGGGTTGAATACTTATTAAATCAAGACATTTCAGCTTTTCATTTTCAATCATTTTGTAAAAAAATAAAAACAAAATTCCACTGACATTATGGGGTATTATGTGTAGATCAGTGACAAAAATCTCAATTTAACCCATTTAAAATTCAAGCTGCAACACAACAAAATGTGAAAAAGTCAAGGGGTGTGAATACTTTCTGAAGGCAATGTACCAGCCAGTCGGTAAGACGACCAGCCTCCGCAGGAATGCAGCTGGATTGTGAACGATGGCTTGGAGTATGGAACCAGTCGTGGTCCACATGCACCACTCATGGCTCTTTTCACTGGATGCTGGTTTTATCATTCAGTTTTCCAGGATGAACTGCACATAGCCGATCCCTCTCTCAACAATCTCCCTCGCTCCAGCCCACGGCAAGGTGAGTTGTCCATCTGGTGTTACATCTTCCTCTCTCCTTTTCTTGCTCCCCTGAATCAGAGGCAAGCTCTCACGATGTTTTAGATGTTACAAACAAAGCCAACTAAAGTGCCAGGCGTATAAATGCCTGCATTCCTTTGTCTCGGTTAACAAGTTGAGCCTTGGTCCAGTTCAGTGTGTCCCATAATAAATCTTCCCCCCAGTCAACTCTCTTTCTTGTGCAAGTACAATTCAAACCTTAGCGTCAAAACAGCCCTGTCCACCAAGCCACTTGGACACGAGCCCACACTTTCTTTTCCTTATCAGCAGCACATAGTTACAGCCAGAAAGCCCAGATGATGTGTGGCCTTGATAATTCCTTCTCCACAGCAGCCCAGCATCACTTGACTGTTTTTATTTAATTTCAGTTACCTTTTCCACAGTACAGTTGACTGTTGAACTGGTACATGCTTCACTTAAAACCACTTTTTTTTTTTTTTAATGGTATATTATTGGTATATTATTTCGTAACAATAAAGATTGTTTAGTTAGGTTATCATTATCATTATTAGTTATTAGTTAGATCGGTTTCTGAGGGTTGGGACATGGAATGTAGGGACAATGACAGGGAGATCAGGAGAAGTGGTGGAAGTATTGGTCAGAAGAAGAGTGGACATATGTTGTGTGCAGGAGACGAGATGGAAGGGAAGTGGTGTGAGAATGGTGAAGGGGAGGCAGGGACAGATATACAAGTTTGTGTGGCAAGGGTGCCTGGAGGGCGTGAATGGTGTTGGTGTCCTGTTTTCTGAGGAGTTTGTAGACAGTGTGGTGAGTGTGACGAGAGTGAGTGATAGGTTGATGATGGTGAAAATGATGATTGGAAAGCTCTTGGTGAACGTCATCTCGGGATATGCTCCGCAGGTTGGTCGGAGCGATGAAGAGAAGGACAAGTTCTGGTGTGCGATAGAGAAGCTGATGGAAAACGTGAAAGATGAGGAAGTTGTTGTGGTAGGAGGAGACCTAAATGGACATGTGGGAAGGAGTATAGATGGTTTTGACGGGGTTCATGGGGGTTACGGATATGGTGTGAGGAATGGAGAAGGTGAAAGGATTTTGGAGTTTGCTGATGGAGCTGATTTGTTGATTTGTAATACTCAGTTCCAGAAAGAGGATAATAAGCTTGTGACAGACACGTCAGGTGGGTCGACGACAACCGTTGACTACCTGCTGGTGCGTAGGCGAGATAGGGGGCACCTCCGGGACACAAAGGTGATCCCTGGGGAGGAGGCTGTTTCACAGCACCGCTTGGTTATCTGCGACCTAATGGGAAAGGTGCGAGGAGAGCTCGGCGGGTGAAGTACCAACCGAGAATGAAGGCGTGGAGGTTGAAAGAGGTGACGGTGAGGGAGGCATTAAAAGAGAGGGTGAGTATGGCAGAGGATGATGTGGTTGAGCTTGAAAGTGGTTGGATGTCAATGAAAGATAGTTTGTTGGGAGCCGTTAGTGAGGTATGTGGATGGACAAAAGGACCACCGAGGCACTCGGAAACATGGTGGTGGGATGATGAAGTTGGAAAGAAGATTGACGAGAAGAGGAAGAAGTTCAAGGAGTGGCAGAAGGCGAAGGGTATGGGGGCAGAAAAGGGAGAGCATGAAAGTTATAAGGCAGCCAAGAAGGCTGCAAAGAAAGAGGTAGCAAAGGTGCAGGAGGCATGTAGGAAAATGTTCGGAGAACGCTTTGATTTGGAAGAGGGTCAGAGAGCGGTATTCAGGATTGCAAAACAGATAGCGAAAGAGAGGTGTGATGTGATGGAGATGAGTTGCTTGAAGGATGAAGTGAGACAAATCGTTGTGGACCCAGATGGAATTAAAGGAAGACGGAAGAGATATATGGAAATACTGTTGAATGCAGAGAATGAATGGGATGGCAACATAGAGAGTAACCCAGTTTTAGGACCGGCAGAGAAGATAACCGAGAAGGAAATTGAGGAAGCGATAAAAGCAATGAAGGGTAGAAAAGCGGGAGGGCCGACGGGAGTTGTGGGAGATATGTTGAAGGCAGCGGGAAATTGGGGTGTGAAGAGAATGACAGAGATCTGCAATCTGGTGGTGAAAGAAGGCCGCATTCCAGTGGTTTGGGAACTGAGTACGCTCATCCCTCTATACAAGGGGAAAGGTGACCATCTGGATTGTGGCTCGTATCGAGCGATAAAGTTATTGGAGCATGGAATGAAGGTATTGGAAAGGGTGTTGGAGAGGAGGATAAGGAAGAAAGTGAAGATTGACGAAATGCAGTTTTGGAATTATGCCAGGAAGAGGAATGACAGACGTGCTTTTTATTGTGAGGCAGTTGCAAGAGAAGTACATGGAAAGAGGAAGAAGTTGTTTCTTGGGTTTGTTGATCTGGAGAAACCATTCGATAGGGTTCCACGTGAAGTAGTGACATGGGCATTGAGGAAGTTAGGAGTGGAGGAATGGTTGATCAGAGTAGTGATGGCAATGTACAAAAGAGCGTGCACAGCTGTAAGGACGAAGGACGGGAACAGTGGTGAGTTTGAGGTGAAGGTGGGAGTGCAACAGGGGTCGGTACTAAGTCCACTACTATTTGTAGCTGTGATGGAGGTGCTGGCTCGGAACGTAAAGGAGGGTTTACCATGGGAGTTGTTGTATGCAGATGATCTGGTGTTGATTGCAGAAAGTATGGATGGACTGAAGGAGAAGATGAACAAGTGGAAGGAATGTATGGAGACAAAAGGTCTGAAGGTGAATATCGGAAAAACGAAGGTGATGGCAAGTGGTAAAGCATGCAGTGAGGTGGAAAGAACTGGGAGGTGGCCATGTGCTGTGTGCAGGAAGGGTGTCGGAGTGAATTCCATTCAATGTACAATGTGCGCTGAGTGGGTTAATCAAAAATGTTGTGGTTTGAGAGGGTCATTAACCAGTGTGGCAGCTACATTCAAGTGTAAGGTGTGCACAGAGGGAGCTGCAGATGGAGGAAATGTTGAGTTGGATCTTGGAGATGGCGTGAAGCTGGAAGGTGTGAAAACATTTTGTTACCTCGGAGACATGCTGAATGGAGAAGGTGGATTAGACTCGGCAACGGTTGCTTGAGTGAGGTGTGCATGGAAGAAGTTTTGGGAACTGAGTGGCGTGCTGACGAGGAGGGGAGTGTCGTTGAAGCTGAAGGGAAAGGTGTATGCTGCATGTGTGAGAAGTGTTATGATTTATGGGAGCGAGAAATAGGTAATGAACGTAGAGCAGCAACGAAGGCTGGAAAGGGTGGAAATGTGAATGGTTTGGTGGATGTGTGGAGTATCATTAAGAGAGAGGAAGGCAAATGATGAATTGTGAAAGATGATGGGAATATAGCCTGTGATGGATGCTGTGAAGAGAAACAGTTTGAGATGGTTTGGTCATGTGTTGAGGAAGGATGAAAGTGACTGGTTGAGAAGAGTGATGGAAATGAATGTAGAAGGAAGTAGAGGACGGGGAAGACCGAGAAAGACTTGGCTAAAGATGGTCGAAGAAGAAATGCGGGCAAGGGGGTTAACAAGGAGAGATGCAGAAAATAGGGCAAAATGGAGAAGATTGTCATGGGGACCGCAAGGCTAATCCCCGCTCTTGCAGGGAAAATGGCCTTAAAATGCCTGTTGTTTGTTGTTGTAGTTCGGTTATTAATACCCTCGTATCCGGGGAAAGGAGATGTGTTGTGATTGTAGGTAGAACCTTCCCCATTGTTTTCTTCCGTATTCTTAAATCCTCATTTTCCTTCAAACCTAATTTCCAAACCTTCATTTTCTAATTCTGCATTCCAATCTCATTTCCAAACCTTCATTTTGCAACTCCACATTCGAACTTCATTTCCAAACCATTATTTTCCATCACCTGCACTCGAACCGACCTCCATTTTCAAACACCCATTCTCAAATCCTTTGTGTCTGACACCCACACTCGAACCCCCATTCTCGTGCTTCATTCTGAAACACACATGCTCAACTCACGTCACCTCACTCGTGTTTCGGTCAGATAATCGTCATTTCAGTGCCGTAATGGTTGTAACCCTTTGCCGTTCCAGCATCGGATCAGAGGTACTTCCTAAAGCACCCCGCCCCCCACACTCTCGTAACAAATCACAGCCACTGGATTGCAGTGTGTTGGATTGCAAACCAACCCCTGAGCCAATTGGGTTGGTTTGCCGAAGGCGGACATGATTGGCGACAGTGCAGGGGACAATAAGAACCCGGTACGTTGTAATTGGAATGGAGTTGATGTTCAGATCGGGCGAAGTCCGATTCCAAGGAGAGAGCAGCCCAAATCCTGAGCAAGTTTGCATCCAGTACTGGGGTGAACACAAGAGTGCTAACGCACGGAACGTGAGGACGTCAAGCCAGACGAGCGCTACCAAGCAGAACAAGATGGCATTTCCCAACGCTACTAGCAGAACACAAAGCGCCAAGCAAGGCGAGCACTACCAAGAAGAATGCGGGAGAGCTCCCCACCGCATCAGGCTCGGCAGCATGGGGGTTCCTCACTCAAACTGCCAGGAGTAACGGGCACTGAATAAGCCAGTAGAACTGGTTTCTTAGATATTGTTCGCACACGCATCATCTAACCTTGCATAGTTCAGTGCATACATGACAGGGCCCATCTGTTGTGGAGCATCAACAAACAACACGAGACTCCCAGCAGTTATTTTCAGAGCTAAGCACCACACGATACCAGATGACAGCGCACCTCCCATAGACCTGCATCAACACGTCATGGAGACCTATGGGGATCCAAGCCTGCTCACGTATTGGTGAGGAAGGGGTCGACAACATGCCCCGACTTCTTTCTCTCTGTCCCCTTGTCTGTCTAATTTCCCGGATGAATGTGGTGCCTGTCTGTATTTCGTTTAAGGATGGTTGTATAAGAGGTATATTTGAGTACATGGGGTAAGACCGTTTCTTATGTGGCACTGCATTTCTGTAAATACTTGTATCGGTGTATAAACTTGCATGTTGACACAAAATTTCTTGTCTCCACACATACTCAATTGTCTCTATCCTTCATTGGTTGCACATAATGTCTAATAAATAGTCGCACGGTTGTAACCCACTGATTCGCTGCACTCGTCCATCTCTAAAACCACCTACGCCATACGCAATTAATAGACAAAGGTGGGAGGCCAAGCGCTTGGTCCCAAACCGAGGTAATCCGGTCATCGGGAAGATAATGCGAGAGTTTGGCATGGGGATCCTGCCAGACTTAGTCACCTTAGATGTTGTACGTGGTTGCTTGGCAACCTGTCGGGTAACAGAGTTATCCGTGGCTCATCAGCTTGATGGTCAAAGGTCAGGAAGCGGGTCTGAGAGATGCTACTCGTAGCCCAGTGACAGGCCCGTAACACTATATTGACAACTCCCGATATTTCCAGGTCTTACTCTTAAGCCCGCCACACAAGCTGACACAACGCAACTCGACTGTATGAAACATAATCAAATAAATTATGAATATTGTATTGGTAAAACATCAGTGCGAGAACCATATTGATGTCTTTTGTATAAGGTGCACAAGCTGATGTTTGTTGTGCTTTTCTTCAAAAATATTTCACTTTGCAAATGCCATTGTGAAGAAGCAACACAAAAGCATCACGATGAGCAAAACCTCCTCTTCCTCTTTGACCAGTTGCCTTCTGTATTCAATACAACTTACAGTCTCAACTCTCACTCACTTAGTTTTCTTGTGCTTGAAAAACCATGAAAGCAAGCAACAAAGCAGAACAAAGCAGAACAACTCAGAACAGCAACGCACATTTTAAGAGCACCCTCTACTGGCAAGTTAAGAATAACCTCACGTGTATATGTATTTACTCAAGAGCAATAACATTATGGTATTCTCATAATCAACAAAGACAAAATAACCAAAAATGGGACTGCAAATTTCTATAGGTTTGTTAACTGCCAGCAGAGGGTGCTCTAAATTTTGGTCACAAGGAATGGATTTCATTACTTTCTCTGGTACAGTCTTGAGAAGTTGCCGAGCAAAAAAAAAAAAGGAAAAAAAATTAAATAAATATATATCAAGAACAACAACTAATTTCAATAACTGACAATGAAAGGAGTTTTAATGGTGTGGCGCACCGAATAATTGTAAGCTTCAAAGGAAAGGCAAAAATAGAAACTGATCTATCACAACAAAATTATGGATTTGTTTTCTGCCAGGTTGTGCAGAAAAATGCATTTCCAATGCAAGTTGCACGATTGTAGTAGTAACACAGCAGACAGCAAAAGGAAAAATAAACTAGAACGGCACGTGGTAGAGCGCATACAGTCGTGGCCAAAAATATTGGCAACCTTGCACTTTTTTCAAATAATGCACCATTTCTTCCAGAAAATTGTTGCAATTAAAAAATATTTTGGTATCCACAGATGTATGTCTTTGGTTTGCAGTGGAACAAAACAAAAAAATCTTTAATAATTACTAAATCTTAGGTTATTCCACACAGAAATCCTAAAATGGCCAAGACAATACTATTGGCTAATTTTGGAAGTCGTTAGAAATAATTATATTTCAAGCAGGTGACACTCCTTTGCAGGCACCTGCAACTCACCTGTGGTGAGTTGCAGGTGCCTGCAATATAAAAATCACTCATTCAAGCAGTTTGAATAGAGAAAAGGAGACATTCTGCTGTTTTGTGTCACTGTGTGTATCACAATGAGCATGGATAAAAGAAAGAAAACCAGAGAATTGTCTGAGGAGGTCAGACACAAGATTGTAGCCAAGCATGCACAATCTAAAGGCTACAAGTCCATCTCCAGAGACCTTGATGTTCTTGTGTCCAGTGTATGGAATGTTATCAGGAAGTTTAAGGCCCATGGCGCTGTCGCCAACCTCCCTGGACGTGGCCGCAAGAGAAAATTTGATGGAAGATTGCGGCGAAGGATTGTTCGAATGGTGGAGAAAGCACCTCGATCAACTACCAAACAGATTCAACGTGACCTTCACACACAAGGTACGACAGTTTCAACTCGCATCATCGGTCGCCAACTCGATGAAAGGGGGTTCTCTGGTAGGAGACTCATGAGTACCCCACTGCTAAGAAAGCCTGACTGAAGTTTGTCAAAACACACCTGAACAAGTCAAAATCCTTCTGGGAGAATGTCCTGTGGACAGATGAGACCAAATTAGAGCTTGTTGGTAGAGCACATCATCTCTATGTTTACAGAAAACAAAATGAAGCCTTCAAAGAAAAGAACACCTTCCCGACAGTCAAAAATGGAGGAGGTTCAGTGATGCGTTGGGGTTGCTGCGCGGAATATGGCATTGGGTGCCTGGAATGTGTGCATGGCATCATGAAATCAGGAGATTACCAAAGCATTTTGGAGCGCAATGTTCAACCCAGTGTCAGAAAGCTGGGTCTCCGTCAAAGGTCATGGGTCTTGCAGCAGAACAATGACCCCAATCACACTTCAAAAATCACCCAGGAATGGTTCAAGACAAAACGCTGGGCTGTTCTGAAGTGGCCAGCAATGAATCCAGATCTAAATCCCATTGAACACCTGTGGGAAAATTTGAAAACAGCAGTTGGGAGAAGGCACCCTTCAAATCTGGGAGAACTGGAGCAGTTTTCACAATAAGAGTGGGCCAAACTGCCAGTGGAGAGGTGTAGGCTATAGGGAGCACTTGACTGCAGTTATTTTGTCCAAAGGCTGTCTTTCCAAATATTAAGTCGAGGGTGTCAATATTTTTGTCAATGCGATTTATTTGTATTTTCTGATTTAAAAGGATATATTAAGTTCTGAATCAAAAACAAAGGTTCTATAATATTAACAGTGAAATTAAGAATTGTGGAGACCAAATACTTTCGTCAATTTCAACTTATTTTTCGAGAAAATTGTGAGTTGTTTGAAAAAAAGTGCAAGGGTGCCAATATGTTTGGCCACGACTGTACCTCCACCAGGCTAAACAGTTTACCTTTTGTATCCCACCGATAGGCCAGATCTGGGTCCGGACCTGAACCAAAATAGAATCACCTTCTCCTTGTCACCCAACGCATCCACCAAGTTTTGTTGTAATCAATCGATAACGTTTTGAGATGTCATGCTATATTTTGCTTCTGGCCCGATCTCTCAATGGTGAAGAATCACTTGAAAAATTATTGTATCCGGATCCAGATCTTCACCAAAATCGAATCATTTCGTCCTTGTCACATACCCAACCTACCCAGCAAATTTCATTAGAATCCATCCATAACTTTTTGAGATGTGCTGCTGGCAGACAGACAGACAGACAGACAGACAGACAAACAGTGGTGAAAACGTAACCTCCGTCCAGCTTCAGTGGCGGAGGTAATAATGTCAACTTCACTAAATGATGTGCTTTCACTCCTGACAATGACTTGTGAGATGCATGACATGAACCATTAACCTGACTCATTGTTTCAATATTGGGTGACATAGTACAAAAAAAAATGTGGAAACAAAAATTGCGCCTTTCCCTGTACCCACCAATAAACAGAAGCCCTCAAACAATGAATCTAAACAAAGTAAATAATACAATGAAGGACTACATACCAATTACATACACAAGGTGGGAAATGCGGTATAAGGTAACAGAAGTTAATTTGAGAAAGAAAATGAAAGAGTAAAGGACATAAGAGAGGAGGGAGGGAGAAAAGCTGAATAGGGGCAGGTGTGGTTAAAGGGATCTCTCTGACTCTCTCGAAAATCCTCTCTATCTCTTTGCTGATGACTCCACTCTCTGCCGCTCCATTCCTCTTCCCTCAGATCGGCAGTCTGCTGCCTCCTCACTCTCTGAAGACCTGGACAAAATCACAGACTGGTCAAACAAGTGGAACATGTCTTTCAATCCTGACAAATCTCACACTCTTACTATGTCTCTCCGAAAAGATCGACTGGACAACCCTCCCATCTACTTTCTCAACAATCCTCTCCAAGAAGTTCTGTCGCTCAAGATTTTGGGTCTCACTATCTGCCATGATCTTTCTTGGGAAAACCACATTTCCAAGCTGGCCTCCAAAGCCAGTCGCCGACTGGGCATCCTCCGTCGTGCGAAGTCCTTCCTCGGCACACCTGAGCTCCTCACCACATACAAGGCTTTCATCCGCAGCTCAATGGAATACTGTTCTCCCCTATGGGCCGGTGCTCCTGCCTCACACCTAGCTTGGCTTCACGCTGTTGAAACCAAAGCTTTCAGAATTATTGGAATCTCCCGCGATGAAGCTATCTCTGAGGGCCTTTCACTCACTCACCGCAGGCAGGTAGGTGGTCTTTCTGTCTTCTACCGACTCCTCTCCGGCCTTGCACCCCCAGCTCTCTCTGTGCTCTGTCCCCCAAATATTCCTACAGGTCGCACAAGATCTGCCAGCAACCCTCTGATGGTTAAACTGCCGAAATCTCGGCTCTCTGCTCACCTTCACTCTTTCATTCCTCTTTTCTCCCGCCTCTGGAACAAACTCCCTCACTCCCACTCCTCCCTCCAGGTCTTTAAAACAGCTGTTCACCACCATCTCTTATCTTCCCCCATCCAAAACCTTGATCTTTTCTACCCCCGCTAATTCACCCCAGATCCACCTTGTTTGAAATTCCAACTTCTTTCCTGGAAGTCCTGGCAGTGTCCATATGTTTTATACCTCTCCCACCGCCCCCTTCCCATGCCCCCCCCCCCCCCCCCTCAAAGCCCTCGCCCTCTCTCAGATCTCTCGATGTCTCCATGTCTCTCGGTCCCTGCTCTCAAATGTTGTGTTTGTGTCCTTCCCCCTCTCTCCCCATCTTGTCTACCGCTCCCGATGTTATATGTTTTATGTGTCGGTTTGTCTTTCTGTGTGATTAATGTTCGCTCTTTCACGAGCCTCGATCTTGTATACAAAAAAAAAAAAAAAAAAAAAAAAAAAATGGAGATGAATTGTAGATAAATATAAAAAAAATGAGAAGGACAGGAGGAGAAAGGGGAGAATTAGAAACTAGAACAGCACTCTTCGACGTCTCGTGACACCGACCAATATGCCTCCGCCCACATTATTACATCATTATACGTACTTGTACCAAGTTTGATATAAATCCCCTCAGCTGTTCTCAAGTATTACACTTTTACCTGACATGACCTCTGACCTTTGAAGCCAAAATCTAATCAGTTCATCTTTGCATCATAATATATACTGACACCAAGTTTGGTCAAAATCCCATCACTGGTTCACAAGTTAGCGCATAACAGAATTTTTAACCGAATGGGACCTTTGACCTATTGATGCCATGATCTAATCAGTTTCATCTTTGCATCATCATACATACTTGTGTCAAGTTTGACTAAGATCCTCCAGCCGTTCTTAAGTTATCGCGGTAACGAAAATCTATCACAGACGGACGGACAACCCGAAAACATCATGCCTCCAGCAACTTTGTCGATGGAGACATAAAAAATTTTTTTTTAATTTGCATACATATTATGTAGATGTCCCCGATGGTGCCAATAAAACTTTATCTCATGGTGAAACCTACTATGGTAGTTGGGATCACAGCTTGTTGCTCTGTCATTTGGTTGTGATCGAGCGATTTCTCTTGCAAGACTCCAGCGGTATCCAGTGAAGAGTTCACCTCAAAACAAGAAGAAAAAAATGAAGCAATTTATTAAAGAAATTAAAATCGATCATCACCAGAAAGCCAAATGAAAACAGTCATCAAACCAGAGTCATCATAACACCAAAACAATTTACATTGCACTATTAATTTATGGCATCAAATGATTGAAAACAATTACATAGTGCTCACAATAACAACCATAAAATGATGAGGTTGTCCCCTTTCGGCACACAAAGAGGTCAGGTATAAGAGCCCTGAAGGTGTGCGAGATGCGAAACAACCGCAGTGGAGATGTGCAAGAAGAACAGTGGAATGGCTTCCTGTTCATAAATGATGAATTTTGCTTCAACCATTTAAATTAACATTGATCATAATTTAAAAACATACACAACCTATGAACCTTCTGCTCCCTCATATATGTTTCCTGCACTTGTGAAAATATGGATAATTCTGAAAATTCCCATCAACGTTGTTATCCCCAGCTTTTTGAAAAATATATTTTAAAAACGGGAGATATTGGTAATCAGCTCCATCTGTCTGTCTGTCCGTCCGCCAGGCTATTTCTTCTAAAATGGTTTTGCAGAAATTTACTAAATGTGGAAGTTATTATCATCACATGGCAAGAAGGTGCAAGAACATTATAATTTTTGCCCTCGTCACCTGTGGTGGGGTCAAAAGGTCAAATACCAAGAAATGCAATTACGGGCACGTTTCGAAACATTGTTTTAATGAAACTTTGTGTACGAAATTAACATTAGGGGATGCATGAAATATATAACGATTTTTGGGATTGGTCCCCGGTTCATGCCCTAGGGGGTAGGAACTTAGGGCCACAGGTGTAAAAACAGAGATTTTTTTTTTGGAACTCAAAATTTGATATTGGGTCATTCCTGGTGGAATTTTTTGCCATCTTTGGACGTTGCTTTGGGTGGGAAGCATGGGGATTAGCAATGGCGCACCATGGGGAGGCAAAGGAAAATTTCCCAGGGTAATTTTTGCCACGAGACTGCTATTGCAGACCTGAACTTACCTCCAAGCAGTCACAAAATTTTCATTCGTGACTGTTAGGCAGTGTATTCGTTCAGTGCGATGTTAACGCTTTCATACTGTAATGTATCAAGGTCTTGATGGACCAGGACCATGCCATGCCCAATTGCACCCCAAAAAACATCATCAGACTTCTTTCAAAATATGAATAAGAGTGCGCGAACAGTTAGGTGGCGTCTGCGTTTGTGCAAAACCAAATGTTGTTGTTGTTGTATAACCCTGGACAGTTCTCTCAAACAAGCAAGCAAAACGGCATCAGCCGATCGTTCACCCAGTAGCGACCCAGTGATCCCCCACATCCAGGATGGTGTACCCTGGCCTTCACAAAGTCAGGGCCATGACAGAGTTAAAGAGAGAGAGGGAAAGAGAGAGAGAGAGAAGAGACAGAGACAAGAGGGAAAGGGCTTGTCCATGGGAACCGATTGGCACTGACCATAACCACGCTGATCTGACAAATCTGGGCAGCAGGAAGACTGGGGAAAATTTGGCCCACAAATTGACAAGCCAATTTTTGCTTCCTTTGCAGTCTTTACCACCAAGACAGCACAGCAAGAAAGCTGGCTCATGAAATGTTACAAGCAATAAAATTTGGCAATCATTGCAAAAACTATAACAAAATTTAACTCTCACACTTGAGGTACAAAGCCATCGGAACTTCAACGGAGGATGGACATAAAAAACACAGAAACAGAATATCGTATTGGTTCCACTATTGCCATACCCCGGTGTGTACCCCGGTTTAGAATAGGTACACCGTATCCCTGCGTGTCGTAAGAGGCGACTAAAAGGGTTGGCGTCAAAGAGGGCATCTGGCCATAAAAACATTGCCTCAAAAAAGAGAACCATGACAATTACAACTAGATATGGGCAGGGAACAGCCCGAAGTACCCCGTGGGGGTCCCCACTCCCTCTCGTCAAAACTCAAGGTGGGGAACCCGATCGAAGCAAGGGTGGAAATCACTCCATTTATGACGACGAAAAGTCTGATGCCCGACGTGGAGATCGGTTTCTGAGGTTGGGGACATGGAATGTAGGGACAATGACAGGGAGATCAGGAGAAGTGGTGGAAGTATTGGTCAGAAGAAGAGTGGACATATGTTGTGTGCAGGAGACAAGATGTAAGGGAAGTGGTGTGAGAATGGTGAAGGGTAGGCAGGGACAGAAATACAAGTTTGTGTGGCAAGGGTGCCCAGAAGGCGTGAATGGTGTTGGTGTCCTGTTTTCTGAGGAGTTTGTCGACAGTGTGGTGAGTGTGACGAGAGTGAGTGATAGGTTGATGATGGTGAAAATGATGATTGGAAAGCTCTTGGTGAACGTCATCTCGGGATATGCTCCGCAGGTTGGTCGGAGCAATGAAGAGAAGGACAAGTTCTGGTGTGCGATAGAGAAGCTGATGGAAAATGTGAAAGCTGAGGAAGTTGTTGTGGTAGGAGGAGACCTAAATAGACATGTGGGAAGGAGTATGGATGGTTTTGAGGGAGTTCATGGGGGTTACGGATATGGTGTGAGAAATGGAGAAGGTGAAAGGATTTTGGAGATTGCCGATTGGGCTGATTTGTTGATTTGTAATACTCAGTTCCAGAAAGAGGATAATAAGCTTGTTACATACACGTCAGGTGGGTCGACAACAACCGTTGACTACCTGATGGTGCGTAAGCGAGATGGGGGGCACCTCCGGGACACAAACGTGATCCCGGGGGAGGAGGCTGTTTCACAGCACCACTTGGTTGTCTGCGACATAAGGTTGAAAGGTGCGAAGAGAGCTCGGCGGGTGAAGTACCAACCGAGAATGAAGGTGTGGAGGTTGAAAGAGGTGACAGTGAGGGAGGCATTAAAAGAGAGGCTGAGTATGGCAGAGGATGATGTGGGTGAGCTTGAAAGTGGTTGGATGTCAATGAAAGATAGTCTGTTGGGAGCCGTTGGTGAGATATGTGGATGAACAAAAGGACCACCGAGGCACTCGGAAACATGGTGGTGGGATGATGAAGTTGGAAAGAAGATTGACTAGAGAAGAGGAAGAAGTTCAAGGAGTGGCAGAAGGTGAAGGGTACGGGTGCAGAAAAGGAAGAGCATGAAAGTTATAAGGCAGCCAAGAAGGCTGCAAAGAAAGAGGTAGCAAAGGCGCAGGAGGCATGTAGGAAAATGTTCGGAGAACGCTTGGATTTGGAAGAGGGTCAGAGAGCGGTATTCAGGATTGCAAAGCAGATAGCGAAAGAGAGGTGTGATGTGATGGGGGTGAGTTGCTTGAAGGATGAAGTGGGACAAATCGTTGTGGACCCAGATGGAATTAAAGGAAGATGGAAGAGATATATGGAAATACTGTTGAATGCAGAGAATGAATGGGATGGCAACATCGAGAGTCAGCCAGTTTTAGGACCGGCAGAGAAGATAACCGAGAAGGAAGTTGAGGAAGCGATTAAAGCAATGAAGAGTAGAAAAGCGGGAGGGCCGACGGGTGTTGTGGGAGATATGTTGAAGGCAGCGGGAAATTGGGGTGTGAAGAGAATGACAGAGATCTGCAATCTGGTGGTGAAAGAAGGCCGCATTCCAGTGGATTGGGAACTGCGTACCCTCGTCCCTCTATACAAGGGGAAAGGTGACCCTCTGGACTGTGGCTCGTATCGAGCGATAAAGTTATTGGAGCATGGAATGAAGGTATTTGAAAGGGTGTTGGAGAGGAGGATAAGGAAGAAAGTGAAGATTGACGAAATGCAGTTTGGATTTATGCCACGAAGAGGAACGACAGATGCGCTTTTTATTGTGAGGCAGTTGCAGGAGAAGTACATGGAGAAGAGGAAGAAGTTGTTTCTTGGGTTTGTTGATCTGGAGAAAGCATTCGATAGGGTTCCACGTGAAGTAGTGACATGGGCATTGAGGAAGTTAGGAGTGGAGGAATGGTTGATCAGAGTAGTGAGGGCAATGTACAAAAGAGCGTGCACAGCTGTAAGGATGAAGGACGGGAACAGTGGTGAGTTTGAGGTGAAGGTGGGAGTGCATCAGGGGTCGGTACTAAGTCCACTACTATTTGTAGCTGTGATGGAGGTGCTGGCTCGGAACGTAAAGGAGGGTTTACCGTGGGAGTTGTTGTATGCAGATGATCTGGTGTTGATTGAAGAAAGTATGGATGGACTGAAGGAGAAGATGAACAAGTGGAAGGAATGTATGGAGACGAAAGGTCTGAAGGTGAATATCGGAAAAACAAAGGTGATGGCAAGTGGTAAAGCATGTGGTGAGGTGGAAAGAACTGGGAGGTGGCCATGTGCTTTGTGCAGGAAGGGTGTCGGAGTGAACTCAATTCAATGAACAATGTGCGCTGAGTGGATTCATCAAAAATGTAGTGGTTTGAGAGGGTCATTAACCAGTGTGGCAGCTACATTCAAGTGTAAGGTGTGCACAGAGGGAGCTGCAGATGGAGGAAATGTTGAGTTGGATCTTGGAGACGGCGTGAAGCTGGAAGGTGTGAAAACATTTTGTTACCTAGGAGACATGCTGAATGGAGAAGGGGGATCAGACTCGGCAACGGTGGCTCGAGTGAGATGTGCATGGAAGAAGTTTCAGGAACTGAGTGGCGTGCCGACGAAGAGGCGAGTGTCGTTGAAGCTGAAGGGAAAGGTGTATGCTGCATGTGTCAGAAGTGTTATGATTTATGGGAGCGAGACATGGGTAATGAACGTAGAGCAGCAACGAAGGCTGGAAAGGGTGGAAATGCGAATGGTTCGGTGGATGTGTGGAGTATCGTTGAGAGAGAGGAAGACAAATGATGAATTGCGAAAGATGATGGGAATAGAGCCTGTGATGGATGCTGTGAAGAGAAACAGTTTGAGATGGTTTGGTCATGTGTTGAGGAAGGATGAAAGTGACTGGTTGAGAAGTGTGATGGAAATGAATGTGGAAGGAAGTAGAGGACGGGGAAGACCGAGAAAGACTTGGCTAAAGATGGTCGAAGAAGCAATGCGGGCAAGGGGGTTAACAAGGGGAGATGCAGAAAATAGGGCAAAATGGAGAAGATTGTCATGAGGACCGCAGGGCTAACCCCCGCTCTTACAGGGAAAATGGCCTTTAAAATGCCTGTTGTTGTTGTTGTTCCACTATTGCCATAGATCGTTTTCACAATCAGGACGAAGTGGCACGAGGGAAAGCAAAATAAGAAATAAAAATTGAGGGGAGAGGACAAGCAAATAAAGGTAAACAAGTGTTACGCCTAGGTCCCCCGTCAGTGAAGTGATCCGAGTTGACAAAGTGGAAGCCGCAAGGCGGCCATCTTGGATTTTGACATGGCGACCCAATTTTCAACAGCGTTCTCCCTTATGCGCAGATCCACCCACACACCAGATTAGAAGTTAGTAGTTCGTTCATTTTTCAAGATATTCCGCTCAAGGTTCAGACATACATGGCGGCGGCCATCTTGGATTTTGACGTAGACCCAATTTTCAAAAACGTTCTTCCTTATGCCTAGATACACCCACACACCAGATTAGAAGTTGGTACTTCACTTATTTTTCAAGATATTCCGCTCACAATGTTCAGACATACATGGCGTCAGACATACATGGTGGTGGCCATCTTGGATTTTGACGTGGGTTGCACCCACACACCAAATTAGAATTTGATCCTTTGCTTACGCACGCATGCACGCACGCACGTATGCACACACGCACGCCCACCCGCATGCACGCACGGACGGATGCGACGCGGTGCGACGGGGGATAACTACTCTGTGTCCGTAGGAAAATGGAGCTGCCTTGTGCACGCCCAGGCTGAGAAGATCTCGTGCTTTACATGTGCGAGCCTGAAAAGTGAGGAAGAATCGTTCCACAAGGCTGGTGTCAGTCTGACCAAGACTCCATCCAACCATTGGACTGGATTGCTGTTCTGATCCTCGACTCTCCCAGATGTAATCAATAGATGTAGTCAGAGCCCCATAGTCCATAAATGATGGACACATTGCAGAACCATCAGAACCCTTCACATTTGGAACCAAGCACTCAGGATTGCTGGCAGAGTCCTTTTGGTTGGTGCCACACATGCGCTCGTCTGTTTGTCGAGAACATGGTGAAGGACAATTCATCTGACCAGATTACATTTCTCCACTGCTCGGTCGTAGGGTGGTCCACAGATATATGCAATATTTAATACTATTAAAAATCCATGCTCCACAAGGCTGCCCTTGTTCGTATGTTTATAAAGTTAATATGAAGCAAATATGAGGTCAATTGGAACTTATTTAGAGGTTGCTCAAAAAACAACATTTTGAATTTATCCGATTATTTTCAGATAGCAGAAACTCGCAACTCTTCCACAGTTTGGTTGCTGGGCAAGTCTGAAAAGGAAATAATATGTGGGGGACTACCAACCAAAGGACACACATTGCAGAAAATGGTGTACCATCACATACAAGAACACCATACAGTTCGTGAAAGTGCCAAACTTAGTGTACAAGCTGTGTGTACATACTGGGAGAAAGCACGAATTCCAGTGCAGAGGGTAGATTCCTGTGAGCGCCAACTTTTGAAGTTGTATGATGCCTACAAACTGGTAAAGAAAATAGAACCAGGACATTCGAAAACTATGCAGTGAAGGAGCAGATGTTCAAAGATGATCTTCAATCCCTCTTCGATATCTCACCAAATGATGCGCTTGAGAAAATGACGAATGAAGAAGACAAAGCATTCCTTATCATGCAGCGTGAGGATCCCTCAAGTTCACGTATGGGATCTATGGACAACACTCTGGCAGTGAAGGAGAACAGAAAGCGTATCAGGCTTGAGAATGAAGATAAAATAAAGAAGAAACATGCTGCTGAGACTCTAACAGCAATGCAATCTGTTCCATCAACATCGGCTGTGGTTGATGATTGTTACGTGCTCCTCCCCGACCCCCTGGTCACGGTGTACCTCCGAGCCCCGAGAGGAGTCACGGCAGAAAAATGTGTTATTCTGTATGTCAAAGATGAATGGAGAAGCCACCCCAATTGTTACTCACAAACAAATATTGTATTAAGATCACACAAGAATAACAGTACAACAATAATAGTAATCAAAAGTACAATCAATATGTCCTATGATGGTACCATCAGTTTCGTAATATATAACTCACTGTGCTCCAAGTGAGTGAACCAAGAACATTCCCCAATGTCTCTTATTCCTGGCTTCAAGCCAAAGTTGTTTCGCTCCCGCGATCGCCAGAACGAGGTCCAATCGAGACCAGAATCTCGTGCGGATGGCAAGTACAGTCACACAGCCAAAGCTGTACAAAGGCGCCCTCAAGGCGACTGGGAAATCCAAAGGCGCCCTCCAGGCGACTGGGAAATCACACCCTCGGGTATGGACTTTCATGGCTCACAGTCGGTGAACCGCAAATTAATCTTCAAAAGTCACGGTGTACACACACACACACACCAGATACGTCTGAAAGTGGTGAAAACGGCTGACGAAGCAAAGAAACCTTGCTCAACGCGCGTGAGTCAAAATGGCCGACGACCCGTTCCTGAGACGTAACGGTCCGACGATAATTCTCCTCGTAATCCACCGCCAAAAACCTGACACGCAGGTTGATCGGTCACAGCGATGACAACTCTGTCGCAGGAATCCCTTTCCCGGGAAACCCGAAAGTTCGCGCGTGACTCCCGTTCGACAACGTTCGCTTCAGAACTCGGAGCAGCTCGGCTTTCTTGTCCGACTCACTCGCTCCGCCTTCTTTCTCTCCTCTTCCTCTTTGTCGCCGTCCGGTTCCTGTTTCATTTAAAACATTAACCTTTTTACCTTTTGACAATAATAATTGCTATTTCCCCTCAAACAACAATAATAATAATACATGGACCCAGAAATGTTTCAAGTGGATGAAAACCACAACAACGGAAGTGACGAATCCGTAACATGATGATGATGAGTCTGAGATTGAAAGCTCAGATTCAGGGGACTGTAGCAGTTGCGGATGACGAGAGGGCGAGACACTTATTAGCTCCTTTATTCCAACAGAACTAAACTCAAACCGGAACTCACGCATCTTTTATAACACAACTCACTCTTAAGGGGGCGTGGCTCCAACAACCGAGCACACGCCACACCCATACAATCAATAGCCCCACTGGTCCCGTGCCTGTGGATTATGTCCCAATGGGGTAACCCCCACATGCGCCTCCCCAGAATTCACTCGCACGGGCAATGTCAGTTTTCGGGGGGCCTTAACCACCCGGCCGAAACGACCCCTGATGACCCGAGCAGGCACTGTTAGCGGCTTGGCGGTAGGCGGGCCAACCGGGGACTGCCCCGCCGTGGGGGTTGAGCCAACCTTGGGGGCTGGTCTAGGTCCAAGTGAGCCGGCTTGAGGCGGTCCACCGAAAGGTGGTCCGGTTTGCCACCGAAGTCGACCACGAAGGACTTGTCCCCGGCCTCCAGAACGCGGAAAGGCCCGTCGTAAGGCACCAGGTCCACGTTAACCTGGTCAAACCGTCGCTCGGGCACTGTGAATGGCGCCAACGGGGCCTGGGTATGGCGATGCACCTTCGAGCATTGGCACTCGACACAGGTGTTGGCCCAGTCGCGCACATCCTTCCTGAGCCCGTGCCAAACGAACTTCGCCGCCACCAACTTTTGCGACGCCTTCCTGCCCGGGTGAGAAAGACCGTGGACGGCATCGAACACCAGCCGTCTCCAGCTGGTGGGTACGACGGGGCGAGGCTGTCCCAAAGAAACGTCGCACAGTAGCGTGGTGCCCGTGTCCTTGAACGGCACATCAGACAGTTGAAGCCCCGTGACCGCCGCCCTGCAGGCCTGAACATACGGGTCGGAGACCTGATCGGCTGCCATGCGGGCATAGTCGATGCCAAGGTGAACTGCGCCAACTATGGACTGGGAGAGACAATCGGCGACCGTATTATCCTTCCCAGCAACATGTTGGATGTCCGTCGTGAACTCGGAAACGAAGGAGAGCTGGCGTTGTTGACGGGCAGACCACGGCTCCGAGACCTTGGCCATGGCAAAAACCAAGGGCTTGTGGTCCACAAACACCGTGAACGGGCAGGCTTCCAACAGGTAACGGAAGTGTCGGACAGCTAGGTAGAGGCCTAGGAGCTCACGATCGAAGGTACTGTACTTTCGTTCGTTAGGGCGGAGCTGCCGGCTAAAAAAAGCAAGCGGCTGCCACGTCCCGTTGACCCACTGCTCTTGCACGGCGCCAACCGCGTAGTCCGAAGCGTCCGTGGTGAGAGCAATCGGTGCATCGGGCGACAGATGCGCCAACATGGTTGCGCTGGCGAGGGCAAGCTTAGCATCCGTGAAAGCCTTGGCCATCTCCTCGGTCCAGTCAATGGCGTGTTTGGTAGGCTTGCCCTTGAGGGCCTCATAAAGGGGCCGCATCAGCAGGGCCGCCCAGGGCACGAAACGATGGTAAAAGTTCACCATGCCCAAAAACTCCTGCAAGGCCTTGACGGTGAGGGGGCGCGGAAAACCCTTCACAGCCTCCACTTTAGACGGCAGTGGGACGGCCCCCTCCCTCGTGATGCGGTGGCCGAGAAAGTCAATTGAAGCCACCCCGAACAAGCACTTGGCCGGCTTAATGATAAGCCGTGCTGACTGAGGCGTTCAAAGAGCGCTAGGAGGTGAAGCATGTGCCTGGAAGCGCTGGCGATGAGGATATCATTCAGGTAGACGAACAGAAACGGCAAATCCCGCAACACGCTGTCCATCAGGCACTGGAAAGCCTGGGCCGCGTTCTTGAGCCCAAAAGGCATACGGAGGAATTCGAAAAGCCCGAACGGTGTAATTACCGCTGTCTTAGGAACGTCCTGCGGCCGGACGGGGACCTGGTGGTAACCACAAACGAGGTCCACCTTCGGAAAAAAATTTTTTACTGGCCAAGCGGGCATAAAAAATCCTAGATGTGTGGGATTGGGTAGCGGTCAGGGGTAGTGGCATTGTTAAGGCGGCGATAATCCCCGCACGGGCGCCAACCGCTACCCGGCTTCTGCGCAATGTGGAGAGGCGAGGCCCACGGGCTTTCGGACCGTCGCACGATGCCAAGACGCTCCAACGTGTCGAACTCCGCCTTTGCGATAGCGAGTTTCGCCGGGTCGAGGCGTCAAGCCTGGGCGTAGACAGGTGGGCCGGTGATCGGAATATGATGCTCCACTCCGTGCTTGACGGCAACGGCCGAAAAGCTGGGCCGTGTAAGGGCCGGGAACTCGGTGAGGAGGTGGGCAAACTCATCAGAGGTCGGGAGCGTGCACGCAAGCCTCGTCGAGCCAGAACCACTCAGCGAGCATGCAAGAGAACTGAATGTCTCTGCATTAATGAGCCACTAATTTTTAACATCCACCAATAGGCCGTTGACGCAGAGGAAACCAGCGCCCAGCAAGGGGGTGGACACCCTCGCCATGACAAAATCCCATGTAAACCGCTGCCTGCCCAACCACAGTGCCACGGTCCGTTTGCCAAAAGTCTGAATAGCACTACCGTTGGCGGCTTTCAGGGCGGGGCCGTGACTCCCGGCCTCCCGGTCCGATGCCAACGCAGGTAGAACGCTCACATGGGCACCTGTGTCGCAGAGGAAACGATGTCCGGAGTCGGTGTCCGAAATGAACAGCAAACTGCCCGAACGGCCGATGCTCATGGCAGTTAACGAGCACCGGCCACCCCGTTTCCCGACTCGCTGAAGCTGCATGGTGGCCGGCATGCCTTGGCCTTGGGCCCAAACCTTGCGTGGTAAAAGGACAAGCCTTAGGCCTTCCACCGCTGGGCCGTAATGGCGGCCTCGACGGTGTCCGCCAGCGGCGTAGGCTCGACGGGGCCGGGGTCCCATGCAGCTGCACTACATTGCTGTCTGGCGGAGAAAAACTTGTCTGCTTCCCTGGCCAGGGCGCGGAAATCCTTAATAGACGAGTTGGCCAGGTCTGTCCGTACCTGACCTGGCAGCTGTTGCGGGAACAGTTCTTTGAAGAGGAAACATGGTCGGTGACTGCCCAGGAGAGACAACATGTGGTCCATAAGCTCCGACGGCTTGGAGTCGCCCAGCCCGGGTAGAGAAAGTAGCTGGCGGGCGCGCTCGGCCTCAGTGAGCTCGAAGGTCTCGAGCAGCAGTGCCTTTAGCGTCTCATACTTGCGGCCCTTTGGAGGATCCTTGAGAAGGCTCACCACTCTGGTCGCAGTGGAGCCGCTGAGCGCAGACACGACATAATAATACTTTGTGTCGTCAGCAGAAATGCTCCGAATGGTGAATTGGGCCTCAGCTTGTGCGAACCAAACGGCAGCTTGTCGTTCCCAAAACTCCGGCAGTTTAATCGAAACTGCGCTTGTCGCCATGTTCGTTTGAAGCTCCGAAAACGTTCGAGAGCAAGACGGGGTCACCAATGTAGGAGTTGCGGATGACGAGAGGGCGAGACACTTATTAGCTTGTTCAAAGCTCCTTTATTCCAACAGAACTAAACTCAAACCGGAACTCACGCATCTTTTATAACACAACTCACTCTTAAGGGGGCGTGGCTCCAACAACCGAGCGCACGCCATGCCCATACAATCAATAGCCCCACTGGTCCCGTGGCTGTGGATTATGTCCCAATGGGGTAACCCCCACAGGACAATGAATTCAAACTCCAAAGTCCATCTTCTGCCAAACAGGCGAAAAAGGCTCCAATCAAGGTGATCACTCCAGCAATAGTGGCAACTCTGGACAGAGTAAATCTCTCAGATCGGCGTGCTATGTTTGTGGCCAGTGCTTTTGCACAATCTCTTGGTCATACCATTGAAGACAAGTGCAAGCCAACAATAATAAATAATTTGAGTAATTGAAAATAGATAATTATCTATGAATTGATGTATGATGCTAAAAATTCTGTATCTTATTATTCATTAAAATTTGTCAACATTTTGAGCAACCTCTAAATATTGTCCAATCAAGCTCAAATTTTCACCACAAACTACTTTCTTCAATAGGAATAGGGGAAGGCTTGTGGAGAAATGAAAATCCAATCTTCAAATTTTTGGAACACCCTACTCGGTAGGCCAATGCCTGTGTTCTTTGCAGCACTGGACTCGCAAACGTGGGTTTCCAGGTGTGATCTGCAGTTTGTGCAACCCTACTATGGCATCCCGCTGTGGAATTCTCAGCAGACCGTTTTTGATGAAATTGTTGTTTTCAATATACTTGGTGTCCCTCATATACCCAGGTGTTTCCAATTTTTTGTCCACTACCTATATAGAATATAGACATCAAGTGAAGCAAATAAAAATTGGTGAATTATGTGACCTTAACTTTTTGACCTCAAAAACAATAGGCTTCTAGCTTGTGAATGACTACGTCTACCAGATGGTTAATTTTCATGAAGAGTGGAGTATAAATGTGACCTGTAGGCGATTGACGTACAAACAGACCAGACCAAACAATATGCTTGTAACAACAAGTAACAAACAAACAAACATGGGTGAAAATATAACCTCCAACCACCTTTGGTGGCAGAGGCAATTACTGTCGAATAACAAATGGCTATCACTCTGGGAATTCAAACATGTTGCAACTTTTAACATTTATTATGGGACCTCACCATTCCTCTTAAAATACAGCCAAGGGTCTTTTTTATGAGATATCGCCCGCCACAAACCACAAAGCTTTTAAGGCCACTCAGGATGGGGATACACAAAGGAAAGTATAGATATTAGACATGAGCCAGAAAGGAGGAATCTATTGACATTTCTCTTGAATTGAGATAGGTTGTTTTTTTTGTTTGTTTTTTTGTATACAGAGTCGAGGCTCGTGAAAGAGCTAACATTTATCAAACAAACAAATCAAACAAACAAGCAAACAAAGTATATAAAAAGGGGAGCGGTCGACAAGATGGGGAGAGAGGGGAGGAAGCACACAAACACAACATTTGAGAGCAGGGACATCGGGAGATGTTTTTGGAGGGAGAGGGCCTGGGGGGAGGCAGGATAGGTATAAAACGCAAGGACACCAAGGACTTCCAGGAAAGAAGTCAAACGTCACCTCAAAAAAGTGGATTTGGGGTGAAATTAGCGGGGGTAGAAAAGATCAAGGTTTTGGATTGGGGAAGATAAGAGATGGTGGTGAACAGCCGTTTTAAAGACCTGGAGGGAGGAGTGGGATTGAAGAGAGTGAGGGAGTTTGTTCCAGAGGCGGGAGAAAAGAGGAATGAAGGAGTGAAGGTGAGCAGAGAGTCTTGATTTTGGCAGTTTAACCATAAGAGGGTTGCAGGCAGATCTTGTGCGACCTGCCCCAATATTTGGGGGACAGAGCCCAGAGAGAGCTGGGGGAGCAAGGCCGGAGAGGAGTCGGTAGAAGACAGAAAGACCACCAACCTGCCTGCGGTGATTAAGTGAAAGGCCCTCGGAGATAGCGTCATCGCGGGAGATTCCAATGATTCTGAACGCTTTGGTTTCAACAGCGTGAAGACGAGCTAGGTGTGAGGCAGGAGCACCAGCCCAGAGGGGAGAGCAGTACTCCATTGAGCTGTGGATGAAAGCCTTGTATGAAAGCCTCAGGTGTGCCAAGGAAGGACTTCACACGACGGAGGATGCCCAGTCGGCGACTGGCTTTGGAGGCTAGCTTGGAAATGTGGTTTTCCCAGGAAAGATCATGGCAGATAGTGAGACCCAAAAGCTTGAGTGACAGAACTTCTTGTGGAGGATTATTCAGAAACTAGATGGGAGGGTTGTCCAGTCGGTCTTTTCGGAGAGACATCGTAAGAGTGTGAGATTTGTCAGGATTGAAAGACATGTTCCACCTGTTTGCCCAGTCTGTGATTTTGTCCAGGTCTGCAGAGAGTGAGGAGGCTGCAGACTGCCGATCTGAGGGATGAGGAATGGAGCGGCAGAGAGTGGAGTCATCAGCAAATAGATAGAGAGGATTTTCAAGAGAGTCAGCGAGATCATTGATGAAGACCAGAAAAAGCACAGGGCCCAGAACACTGCCTTGGGGAACTCCAGCCTGAACAGGAAGAGGAGATGAGAGAAACCCATTCAGGGCCACACGTTGACGACGACTAGAGAGGAAGTCCGCCAGCCATGCGTGGAGATTTCCATGGATACCAAAGGAGGAGAGTTTGGTGAGCAAAGCGGGGTGCCAGACCGTATCGAAGGCACGTGATATGCCGAGGGAGACAGCTCTAATTTCCTGTTTGGCATTGAGGACCTCCATCCATTGTTGAGACAGCAGAAGCAGCATGTCCAGAGTAGAGTGACCTGGTCTGAAACCAAATTGATGATCAGAGATCAAGCCATTGGAGAAGAGGAAAGATTTCATATCCGAAGCAATGATGGATTCCATGACTTTGCTGATAATTGGGAGAAGGCTGATTGGTCTGTAGTTGCTAGGATCTGTTTTTGCACCTTTTTTGTGCAAAGCGGTGATGTTGGCTGATTTCCAAGCAGATGGCAGTTGACCTTGAGCAAAGGAGAGGGTGAAGAGAACAGAGAGAGGGAGTGAAAGAGCGGAAGAACATGCTTTTAGGACCCGTGGGCTGATGCCGTCAGGTCCAGTTGCAGAATCAGAGTCGAGGGTTGACAGAAACTTTTCCACCTTGTCAGGAGGAAAGGACACGGAGTCCAGGAGCAGCTGGGTACGACTGGGTATGGTGGGTACAGAGAGGGATGGGTTTGGGACACAAGATTTAGAGGCAAACACAGAGTTGAGGCATTCAGCTTTTTCACGTGCGGAGTCAGCTGTGTAGCCATTTGAGGTAAGGGAGGGGATGGAGGGGGAACAAACACCAGAAACAGATTTGACCAGATGCCACCAGGATTTGGAAGAGGGAGACAGATAAGAGAGTTCGGTCTTGAGAATGGAGAGATATTGTTTCCTGGCTCTCCTGAGGGTGGACACACACTTGTTTCGGGCTTTCTGAAAGGAAATGAGATTTCCTTCCGTTGGATTTGCTTTCCAGGAGACGAAGGCAAGTTGTTTCTGGGCAACAGCCTCACCACAAGATTCCGTGTACCATGGACGGGAGGAAGGGTATGACAACTGAAGACGAGATGGGATAAATCTGTGCATGAGAGAGAGCAATTTACTTTGGAAGAATTCCCAGGATGAGTTGATGTCAGAGGTGGAAGAGATGGGAGACCAGTCCAGATGATTGATGGCTGCTTGAAGACCATGCCAGTTGGCCTGAGTGAAATGCCAGACTCGTCGACGCTGAGCAGGCTCCCTGAGAATGGTCAGAGAGATGTCCACTTTAACAAGGACATGATCAGATGATCCGATTGGAGCAGAAGAAGAGCAGCAGACATTTTCAGGGAAGTTAGTCATAACCAAGTCCAGAAGAGAAGATGCTCCGTTGACTGAGATCCGGGTTGGGAAATTCACAGATTGTGTCAGTCCCAGTGAGTCGCAGAAGTCCTTTGCTGAAGAGCCATGGCTGGTGAGAGAGGTACCCACATCCAGCCAACTGGCATGGTGACAATTGAAATCACCACATATGAGGAAGAGAGAGTTGGGATGGGTAGATAGAAGTTGGTCCATATTATCAGACAGCGAGATGTAGATGGAGTCATCACTGTTTGGTGGACGGTACAACACACATATGAACAAAAGGTGGGAGCGAAGGGGAAGCCGTAGCCAGAGGTATTCCTGGGGGTGAGGTGGAGAGAGTGCAGTGCAGGGCGAGTGAGGAAGAGAGTTTTTGATAAAGATAGCAACCCCACCTCCAGGACGAGGCTCAGGTCTATCATACCGGAGGAGGGAGTAACCCGGGAGAGATACTAAGGAATCAGAGACATCATGAAGGAGGAAAGTTTCTGTTAAGCAGATCACGTCTGGTTTGACAGAAGCAACCTGTATGGAGAGATCAGTTAAGTTTGAACGAAGGCCCTGGATGTTTGAGGTCCATACCGTTAATGAAGAGGAAGGGGGAGCATCGGATACAGAACAGGGGGGAGGAGGGGTAGGGTAAGATGTGGAAGAGGTGGAAGAGGTAGGGAGAGCTGTTGAAGGTGTGTCAGAGATTTCAGAATAGCTCGGAGAAAGGGAAGGATGGGGCGGACAAAAGGTTTGATGGTGATTGGGTGAGGCACAATGAGGTGTTATTTGAGGAGGGGGAAGAGCGAGGCAGAAGGTTGGGGGAGATGGAGGTGAGAGTTGGAAGGGGGAAGAAGCGGGGAGGATGCTTTGAGGAGGGGGAGTGAGATGGGGGAAATTGAGAAGAAATGAGGGTGGGGAGATTTGAAGGGGAGGGGCGAGGGGGGAGTTTGGGAGGGAAGGGACAAGGGGA
Source organism: Myxine glutinosa (assembly GCF_964187855.1). Classification (NCBI taxonomy): domain Eukaryota; kingdom Metazoa; phylum Chordata; class Myxini; order Myxiniformes; family Myxinidae; genus Myxine; species Myxine glutinosa. The sequence goes on from NC_136267.1 coordinate 43,512,481, forward strand.
GGGATTTGAAAGGGATGGGATATGGGGGAGATTTGGAGGGGAAGGGTGAGGGAGGAGTCTAGGAGGGGAGGGGCGAGGGGGTAGTTTAGGTGGGAGGGGGCAAGGGGGGAGATTTGAAAGGGATGGGTGATGGGGAGGATTAGGAGGGGAGGGGAAAGGGGGAAGATTTGAAAGGGATGGGTGATGGGGAAGATTTGGAGGGGAGGGGTGATGGGGAAGATTTGGAGGGGAGGGGTTATGGGGAAGATTTGGAGGGGAGGGGTGAGATTGGATTTTAGAAAGTGTACGATTAATGGGAAACGAACATTTATTGCAAAATGAGTTTCTTGTGACCTTCGAGTTAAAAATACGTTTAAAGACGCTGGATGGAGGATGGAGTGCAGGAGAGTTTAGGGAATGTAGAAAAAAGGCACGATAGGAGATGGAATTTTTTTTTGGGATGAATAGATTTGGTGAGCAAGTCGAAAGCAGCCTTTTAAAGAAGAAGAAGAAAAAGGTGTTATAATATATGACGGAATACAGAACTTGAGGGGAAAGTGTAAACATTGAAGGTTAATAACAGTGAAAACTATCTGGGGAAATGGGGGAGAAACACGTGGTCGAAGAACGAACGAACGAATAAGAATGAATAAACGAATGAGAACAAAGAATAAGAACAGAGAAGGAAAAAAAAAATTTGTTGTTTTTTTTTTAGTTGAGATTAACACAAATCGAAGCAGGCTATGGGGTGAAAAGACTGGGAAAACAGAGAACGAAAGTTATTGGATCACAAACGACGGACCGCTGAGAGAAAAACAAAGCCTCAAGACACGACACGAATTAACACGATTTTCAATACAGGTATGAAAGATTTGCACCGAAAATCTTCCTCGGGACACAATATACGTACACACACCATAAAATAAATACAGTTATAACGAAAATACAAATGGGAACAATTACTTAACTTCGATTTCAAATCGCTCGCGACGCGGCAAAGGCCTTGCTCGCGACGCGGCAAACAGACGATTAATTTATGAAAGAGAAACACCGAGAAACTTCCAAGGTGCACACTATAACTTCACACACCGAAGGATAAATACAGTTTCGACAAAATACAATTGTGAACAGACTTAACTTTGAAAACGTGGAGACCGTGTGGAGCTTCAAAAATCCCTGCCACCGTCTCCAAGATCTCGCGAGATCTCCGGGGAAAGCGGGATGCCGCATCCCGCTTTCCCCTGGGATAGAGGGGAAAGCGGGATGCGGTTAAACAGTTACAGAGTGATGCAGTGCAGGGAAAAAAAAATAGAAGAATACTTCATAGTTCTTACTCCTTGGGACAGATACAGTGTATGGATGGGAAGAAACTGCCAAACGTGTCGAGCGACTGAAAGTATGCTGAGGTGGAACAACCTGTGATAGACCCTCAGAGCACATTCCATATCGATAGAAAAGGCTCAAGGAAGCAACAAAGCGGTGGACTGAGAGAGGTTCCAGGGATGATGTCAACTCCTGTCCCACCAGAATGGCAGCACGTCGCTGGATTCTGTCAAGAAGAGATAGATGACAGGCCGGAGCACCAGCCCAATATGGTAATAATACTCCATGACAGGTCGTATAGTGGCCTTGTATAGATGGAGCATAGCAGCTTGAAAAAGGTATCGCCGAGCAGGAAATAAGCAGCCAAGGCGCTGGGAGCCTCTTTTAACGAAACCAGAGATGTACTTTTTCCAGCTGAAGTTTGAGCTGATATCCAACCCAAACAGACGGATACCACGGAGTTCCTGCACACGTGAAGAATCCATAGACAGTGTTGGAAAACAAGGTGATCTTGAACGAGACACAGACAACAAGGCGGTGGTTTTTTGGTTGAAAGTAACAAGCCAGTCTTTTCCCCAGTTCATCACACTCTCTAGGTCCTGATTGAGAGTGGTACTCGCATGGTCACAGGTAGGAGACAAAGGCTCCTGGGTAGGCAGTATACAGTGTTGAGTCATCTGTGTAAATGCTTAATTGAGAAAGAATACAATCAGGGGGATCATTGACATATAACAAGAATATTGGACCCAACACAGAGCTCTGAGGAACACCGGCATTCGTATTATGGACAGGGAATGACTTTCTCATGTACCACAACGATTTTACGATTTGCAAGGAAATCAGAGATTGTATTAAGCAATTTTCCAGAAATTCCATGTGATTTTAGCTTGTGGATGAAACTGCAGATTAATAAATACTGGTGTAGCAGAGCAGCCGAATGCCATTGATAATGGTTAAATGCCTTGTGATAAGTAATGACGCAGAATTTTCCGAAAGTTATGACATCGCCACAGGTGTTGTTCATTCAAGGTATGCGAGACGACATCAAGGTTTTCCTACTCAATTCACTTATTACCTCTTTGAAAACGCCTCCATTACAACGCACAGATGTCCCAGCCACAGAATGCCGTTCAACATTCAGTTCACCATTTAAAGGTTCTTCAGGAACACTGGTATGGCGATGCAATTTGCAGTCCTTTTTCAGACCTGGTCTCTCAATACATCTTGTTTCATCAAGAGGTAGGGCTGCAGATGAAATTTCACCTTGAGCTAATATGGCTAGGTAATCTTGACCCACTGTAATACTGCTGTCCACGAGACTCCAAGTGCTTCCACTGCTGTCTCCAGGAATTTCAACACTTCCGTTCTGCTCCACTGGAGCACTTTGGCAATGAGTAGGACCATCTGGGTGTGCTAACTGCAAGTCCCACACAGTAAGTGGTGGGGAAAAACAAAAGCAGAAGAAATCAGCACATTGATCTTTATCCAAATAAAAACCCTCCCCGAACAAAATAATAAATCACCAACTTCCAACACCATATTCCTCACTTCTCTCCAAAGCACAGAGTTGGATGTGTTACACAGCTCAGAACATTACTGTTATGTGTTTCAAAGTGCGATCTCTAAACAATAACTTATTAATCTTAATTTATTAATCCTTATTAATCTTAAACCTGTGAATCCAAATGATCGCTTTTTAATCCCAATTTAAGTCATTTTCAAAGATATTTCCATAAATACAAGATTTGTACAAGTCGTTGCATTTCAAAAACTAGAACGGCACTTGGCATACCTCTGCCAGGCTGAACAGTTTGTTTTGTATCCCACTGATAGGCCGGATCTCGATTCAGACCTGAACCAAAATCTAATCGACTAGTTCTTGTCACCTAATGAACTCGTCCACCAAGTTTATTCACAACTCGTCCATACATTTTAAAAATATGTTGTTTAGAACTTTTCGCCCGATCACTCAATAGTGAAGAATCACTTAAAAATTAAATAACTTTCGTATCCAAATCCATATTCAGATATTCACCAAAACTGAATCGATTCGGTCTCGTCACACACCAACCTGTCCACCAAGTTTCGTCCAAATCTTTCCATAACTTTTTGAGATATCGTGCCATGTATCGTTTTAGCGCCGTCTCTCAATGTTGAAAAATCACTTTAAAAAATTATAGTAGCCGGATCCGGATCTGGATCTTCACCAAAAGATCATCATTTCGTCCTCGTCACTTACACTACCTCTCTGCCAAATTTCGCCCGAATCCGTCCACAAAGTTTTGAGATATCTTGTTCAAAGACAGACAGACAGTGGTGAAAACATAACCTCCATCCACCTTCGGTGGCGGAGGTAAATATTACAAAGGCTCAATTCAATGTCAGTTGCATTTCAACTTGGAGCAAAGCATAATCTATATAATAATAGCGTAAGGACTCGACTTTGTTATCCCTTTTACGCCGCACCCAGTGACCCGATGCCCACGGCACTAATGGATTTAGGATCTACGAACCGCGCTCTTTGTTTATCACGTATAGACATACTCGAAAAATCTGAATTCGCCGACGTTGGGGCCCAAAAGCGTCCGATTAACGGCCGATACGACGCCATCTTACGACGCCATCGTATTGGCGTCTGCTGGGCGAAGGCGAAGCGAGCCGTCCGCTGATTGGACAGTCGAGTGGTGTGAACATGGGTGGTGTGAACCAAATGGTCTTTTTATTCCCTTGAACATTTTAAATTAGGATATATAAGGAAACGTCTTTATCGTCATTTTAATAAAGTTAAATGGAGTGACGTTGCGATACTCGGGGTGCGTTGCATAAATCCTCGTAACTCAGAGAGGTGCAGCAGGTGGCGAGACGTAAGGAAGCTTAAAGATAACGAGCTGAAAACAGACGAACGATATCCCTTCCGTGGATGTTCCACGGGTTTCACGTCTTTATCGTCATTTTAATAAAGTTAAATGGAGTGACGTTGCGATCAGCGAGTTGTATACGAAGAGATAAAAGGATGGCATTGACTTCGAGACGGTACGTTATAGTTGGCTGCGGCTGGCTGATGCGATGCCACGTTTTTTTTTTCTTAAGTGCCATGGATGCTGATGGACATAATAAAGGTATCGGCTGATCTCTCATCGTAATATTACCCGATGGAAATGAACCGTTTCTTTGTTTGTCATTTCCTGTGCAATAATGTCAAATTGATAAGTCAGACATCCTTTTCTATTGACAGCTGCTCTCCTTTTCGATGGCATCGTCTATTGATATGCATGTTCTTCTTTCATATAATTTTACACATTCACAATCAGTATTTCAATTCTTGCAGACATTGGAAAGGAAGTTGACTCACAGGCCAACTCTCTGGCTCAATCACAGGCCGACGCACAGGCGATGTAATTGTGAGTAGCATTTTTGCACAAGTGAAAATTGATCTTTCTTCCTAACTCTTACTCGGACAAGCAAATCCCCTATGCCATCCATAATGGTACACTCTATCCATACACCACATCCTCCCTTCCGTGGATGTTCCACGGGTTTCGGCTAGTATATATTGTTGCGGTTCTCTACGCCGCCCTTCTTCCCCTTACCAAAGGGGGGATTAATCCCCTCGTCTTTACTGGGCTTTGGCGGAACCGAGACTTGCAACTTCCCTTCCGGACAGACGTGGAGTAGGGTTTCGGGACCACTCCTCGCTCGTACCTAATTCCCCGCGCTGCCCTGGGAGCGACGAAACAAGCCTCGCACGAACCACGTGTGGTTTGAGTACGCCGAGCGGATTGCGTACACGTGGTCCGCGCAGTTACTTAGATGTTGGAACCCAATTAGAGCGGTTGTGCTCATGCCACGCTTAGCCAATCGAAGAAACCACAGAAACAGTCGAATCAGGAAGAAAGGAAGAACCTAGGGTTTAATTATTTCCCACACATATATACAAGGTTCAAGGATGAAGAGACACAGAGTAACCTTAAGCAGTCTTAACTTATCCCTTGGACAACGGGCCCGTCTCACACTCACACAGGGAATTGCAGATGGGTAGATGTTCCCCAACGCGTCCAGAGATAGTCGTCTGTCCGGCTCTCCACAGCCCCGGCACGTCCCGCGAAGATGGTGGCAGGCGAAGGCAGGGAATTGTGGCACGTCTCCCGAACAAGCAGATGATGGGGCGGAACGGCAAAGGGCGGACTTTAGCGTGGCTGGCGGTTACTCAGCCGTTCTCACTCGCGCGTCTCAAATGCGCGGTATTCGGTTCAAGCATGTTTGGCTGCGCCTGCGTATCTGTACCACTCTCGTGCCAGTGCGTGAAGTTCATCAACTGCCACGAGTCCTCCTTTGCTCTCGACTTTCCCGCGCTAGTCCTTTATCTTTCTCTCTCGCAGCAAGTCCTTTTCTCTCGGCTTTCCCGCGCTAGTCCTGTCGAGGGCTTTAGCGCAGTGGGTTTTATAGCTACGCCCCCCGAACCTTCTGGAACTCACACGAACCCTCTCACCACGCCCTGTGACGCAACGCCAACGTCACCACCTCCGAGCTCTGATTGGCGGCTCGTGCTTACCGTCAGCGCTTCCGCCGCTCCACACTCGACTCCGCCCCGGTCCTCCTAGCCTGCCTCATGTTAACTCGCCCAATGATCAACCAACGTTTAGCAAACTGGATTGAGGCTAGGGTAGCTGGAAAGTCAGTGGCAAGTACGGCCTATTCTCCTGGCTCTACTCAACGCAGAACTAACACTGGAAAGGAACTAAACTCACAAATACTAAGACATAACTATACTATCGCGAGGCTACATGTTGCTTGTGTGACTACCTAAGCTATGGGGGGCAAACTTTAACCTTTATTAAACTCACTTGACAGGCTCAAAACCGCAACACTGCCCCCCTCCCTCATCAGACCCATCCCCGAGTCGAACCTACAAAAACTGGAACGACTGGTTTTGAGAAAGAGTTGGGACTAACTTTTAATTCCGTCTGACACTTAGATGTGGTTCCCTCTAACATTTACTCTAACCCGTGTGTGCGACAGTTTTATAACACTAAATATGTCCCACCTACTGCGTTGAGTAGCTAACTAACAGACTCACGCCCACAATTAACCGAATTGCGGAATTATTTTCAAGCTAAACATAAAGCCGGTGGGCAGCATTTTTATATACAAGCACAAAACCTAACCTTATTTACAATTCTATGACCCAGGACCTGTCCTTTTTGAAAAGAAGATTGGAGGGGAGAGAAAGCACAGCAATGCACAAAAACACATTTCAAAAATCACATTTCACAATTCACATTTGCTGCTGGTGTCTGGCATCTTCGTGTTGCTTCCTGCATCTTCTGTGTGCATAAAACTTACAGTTCTTCTTTCCTGGCACACCAATAATAAAAATGTACAAAACACGTGTTCGTTTTATTTGCCAGCAGGGCTAACCCTATGTGGTCCAACAGCGTGACATTGATGCCACTCAAAACAAGTGGTCCGAAGATGCAAGGTGAGTTTGCAGCAAAGTGCTGCACAGCAAAGTGTAAGGCCACAAAACCTGTGGTCCATAATGTGTAATGTGATGATGTGCAGCAAAGTGTCTGTGGCAGCAGGGTGCTGCACATGTGCAGCAAAGTTATAACAAACGATACGGCAGCAAAGTGCCGTGCAGTTCAGCTGCACATGTGTAGTAAAGTGCAGCATGGGTGCTGCACATGTGCAACAAGGTGCAGCTGCACAGTTCCACCTCCAAAATGGTCCTGGGGTGGGGGAGAGACAAAGCACAACCGGCAAAGTGGAAAGGGCACAGAGGTACACAGCAATAAAGGTAGTGCAGCATGAGGGGCGCGGAGGAGCGAGCAGAGCAAGCTCGTCCCTAACCGTCCGTACCCCCCAACGTCACTTACACTACCCTTGCCCTTCCCTGTATTTACAACTTCGTATCCGTCTCTACGTCTCGTCTCCCATATCCCCCTCTAATCCAAATTCGTCTCCCAATCCCTCCCTGGAAGGAAGGAATGGAACAAACACAATGACAAATCACGTCATGATGCGTCTCACTTACTCAAATCAGTCCCTTGGTGCTGGTGCGGAGCTTCGTCCTTCTTGGTGAATGGATGTGGATGGCGCGAAGGGAATTCCTCTTCCTAACTACTCTAATGACATTAACTCTTTAACTACCCGGGGTCATACCCTGCCAATCGGCCATCTTTAAACTAAGTGGTTCTAAAAACCGGATTCCCATTGACCACTCTGCGGTGCCCTACGAATTTGGGTCTCACTCCCCAATTTTTCTTACTGTGCCCTTGCACAATTCCGGGGCTGGGTCGTGTGGCTCCACCAGCAGGTATACCTACCTGCGCACCTCCGCCACTGAAGTCGCCACCCGAGCTTGCCTGCTCCTGCGACTACCTAACTGGGGAAGGCCCCTCCTGGCACTTTACCCCTATGATGCCCTCTCTGGCATTGGGCTACCCGGGTCCTTCTCCTGGATCCTCGGGCCCCACTGAACAACTATTCACAACTCTAACTGGATCCCAGAGCCTACCTGCGGCCTCACCTGGCCGACAAACTACCAGTGGTGGAGTGCTCCAATAACCATACGCACCAACAAAGCCACACGCCCAGCCATTCACTGACTCATGCACCCAACCGAAGCACTACTTGCCACTTACCGCACCACAGGTGTCAATATCCAAACAATTTACCTAAGCCCTCTACCTGGCTTTACACTACCCACCCCGGGTATTCGTGAATGGGTCCATCTCCCCCCATTCACTCCTTCGCACCATGCATTCCACACCTTTTACTTCACACCAAGCATTCCACACCATTTACTTTCACACACCATTTATGTCGCACACCACTTTTCTCGCACACCAAATTCACACACCTTTTGTGCTCTTACACCTTTTCCCATACACTCCAACATAACTCCATCTGTCTCAATACACAATTCCTGCTTATTCTCAACCAATTCCTCATTTGCTCAATACACAGATCCTCACACACACAGCATCATCTAGCTGACTACTTCCCCTAAGACTCGTGCTTCCCCGTCATCCCATTAAACTAAGCACACCCTTCGTCATTAACAACCATCCAATCTCTCTGTGTCCCCTCTTTGGTTCAAATGTCACTACTTAAATCTTGTCTTCTAAAGTCAGCTAATTTCCCTATCAATTTATCCTAGCCCGCCCTCGGCTAGCTTCGGTGCCCCATGGAGGTAACCATCGCTGGTCCCTCCATGTGCATGTCACTGCCATCCCCCTAAAACGAATGCTATGAGCCCAATTGAGGAATGGTGAAACTACCATTCCCCCACACTACTCCTATTTGTTCACTCCACTTGAGCCTCTTGGTGCGGAAATACATCGCCGTCACAGCTCGGCTTCGAAAAGCCGAGCGATGCATGGGGGTGGTTTGTCTACTGTTGGTTGGGTCCGTCCGGCATTTTTGATTCAGGGGAGGAGGCATTGAAGGGCCGAGGTGCAGCGGCCCATCTCTACGCGGGGCCTCGCGGTCCCACGCACGATGGCCCAACCGCCCACGGTCGGAGCACCACAGCCGCCAGGGGGCACGGCTCCGAACTCTCCTTCCTCCCCTTGAACCGTGCCGCTCGCCTTTCCCGCCACTACGCGGCACCAACCATACAGGGCGGGGACCGGCGCGAACCGTGCATGCCGGTCCTTGTGAGACCGCCGCGGCACCGATCCCCGCCGATCCCCGCAGCACACAAAGCACACCACTCACCGAGGGCTCACGTCGGCCATACGTCGCGCTAAACGCTACCCTGGTCTGCGTCGATGCTCGAGCCGCGTTCTCACCACACGCGACCCACTCCTCACTCGCACACCGAGGCGCCCCCATACACCCCATGCATTCCGTTACTGCACACTCTTTCCGCACACGGTCCGGTGTGCATTCTTTCTCGTGCTCTGTACTCGCACCTGCACACCTAGGCGCAATCATACCCCTCACACACTCCGTTACCGCACACTTTCCTGTTACACACTCCGTAACACAATCGGCCATCGCACACCCTCGCGTACACCCTTTTGTTACGTACTCCGTAACGTCCACAGGTGTGCACTCTCCTGGTACACACCCAATCGTATGCTCTGGTGTGCACTCCTGCACACTCTCCTCGGCCATCGCACACTCTAACACACTCTTCTTCGACGCACTCTTCCCACACACATTCCGTCATACACTCACGCTCCGATGCACACTTCTCTCGCACACGCGCGCCAATCGCTCGCGTACACCGCACAAAGGACCTTCCACGAGCGCCCGGGCTTCGTCTATGCCCCAAGCGCGCCAAAAACCTTTTCCCGCCGAACACTTTCGCGCCATACACACCCCTACTCACCTTGGGGATTCTCTTCTCCGGCAGCACCTGCAAACCTTTATTGGGGTTAGCAGGGCCGACATCACGGTGCAAATGCAGACTTTGAGTACATTCCATTTCGACCTCCCGTGATACATGTACTTCCTCTGCCATCTCTTCGGCCCTGATTTCAACTATAATCATTTCTTTATCGAGCTCGACGCCCACCGGCGCACATAAAATTTCTTTTTCCAATTTGACGGCCGTCGGCTCTTTTACACCCCGAGTCGCCATTTCTATACCCTCGGTCCATGTAGCCGCGCCCTGCTCTACCCCGCTCTCCTCGTACCGTGTTACCCCGTCGTGTCCCAATGCGACCTCCTCACTCAACCCGCACCTTATGCCCTCCCCCGTTTTTTTACATTCCTAATAATTTGATCAAACGTTTCGTTCATGTCTTTTCTCGACTCTGCCCTCATCTTTTCCAATTTCTCCCCTTGGGTGTCCACTCTTTCATCGAGTTTATTTATGTCATTCTTCAGTTTGCCCATCATTTCTTTCATTTCCGCCATGAATTGCGCCATGAAGAATTGCATGTCCATAACCCCCACTTGCGCAGCGGGCGCGGCCCTCGTCGCCATGTTCAAGGCGCCGCCATTTTCTACCCCTACTGCCGGCCCCTCATCGATGTCCTCCTCTTTTCCCAATTTTTCCCGTGGGTCCTGGGTTATCAATTCTTCCTCATCTACCTCATCCTCTACCCCCACTGGCATTCGACCGCTTTGGCTAGCCATGGCACGAATTTTAAATTTTAAAAACTAAATTTCGTCCACTCGCAATTTCAAGTGCGTGAAGCGCACTCCGGGTCCAATCCCACTCCTGACACCAATTGTTGCGGTTCTCTACGCTGCCCTTCTTCGCCTTACCAAAGGGGGGATTAATCCCCTTGTCTTTACTGGGCTTTGGCGGAACCGAGACTTGCAACGTCCCTTCCGGACAGACGCGGAGTAGGGTTTCGGGACCACTCCTCGCTCGTACCTAATTCCCCGCGCTGCCCTGGGAGCTAGGAAACAAGCCTCGCACGAACCACGTGTGGTTTGAGTACGCCGAGCGGATTGCGTACACGTAGTCCGCGCAGTTACTTAGATGTTCGAACCCGATTAGAGCGGTGGTGCTCATGCCACGCTTAGCCAATCAAAGAAACCACAGAAACGGTCGAATCAGGAAGAAAGGAAGAACAAAGGGTTTAATTATTTCCCACACGTATATACAAGGTTCAAGGACGAAGAGACACAGAGTAACCTTAAGCAGTCTTAACTTATCCCTTGGACAACGGGCCCGTCTCACACTCACACAGGGAATTGCAGATGGGTAGATGTTCCCCAACGCGTCCAGAGATGGTCGTCCGTCCGGCTCTCCACAGCCCCGGCACATCCCGCGAAGATGGTGGCAGGCGAAGGCAGGGACTCCCGAACAAGCAGATGATGGGGCGGAACGGCAAAGGGCGGACTTTAGCGCGGCTGGCGGTTACTCAGCCGTTCTCACTCGCGCGTCTCAAATGCACGGTATTCGGTTCAAGCGCATCTGGCTGCGCCTGCGTATCTGTACCACTCTCGTGCCAGTGCGTGAAGTTCATCAAGTTCATCAACTGCCGCGAGTCCTCCTTTGCTCTCGACTTTCCCGCGCTAGTCCTTTATCTTTCTCTCTCGCAGCAAGTCCTTTTCTCTCGGCTTTCCCGCGCTAGTCCTGTTGAGGGCTTTAGCGCAGCGGGTTTTATAGCTATGCCCCCCGAACCTTCTGGAACTCACTCGAACCCTCTCACCGCGCCCTGTGACGCAACGCCAACGTCACCACCTCCGAGCTCTGATTGGCGGCTCCTGCTTACCGTCAGCGCTTCCGCCGTTCCACACTCGACTCCGCCCCGGTCCTCCTAGCCTGCCTCATGTTAACTCGCCCAATGATCAACCAACGTTTAGCAAACTGGATTGAGGCTAGGGTAGCTGGAAAGTCAGTGGCAAGTACGGCCTATTCTCCTGGCTCTACTCAACGCAGAACTAACACTGGAAAGGAACTAAACTCACAAATACTAAGACATAACTATACTATCGCGAGGCTACATGTTGCTTGTGTGACTAACTATGGGGGGCAAACTTTAACCTTTATTAAACTCACTTGACAGACTCAAAACCGCAACAATATTATTGTTACGAATTTGGAAGTGCAATATGTAGAGCAGAGTAGATCTGAGTAGGTAACATGCTTCGAGGTGTCACGATAAGGAACACTTCCTGTAATAAGTCATGTGTAGGCGGTTGTCGGATTAAGATGTATGATTGTGAATCTACCAGGAGATTTGTGTGTTAGTTAGTGTAGGGAATAATCAGTAGAGCCCTTGTATGTCTCACCTGGTAGTCAAACATTTGTCCATTTTGGCATCACACACCACTTAAACATTAGTTAGGACCTTTAGTACAACACTAAATGACGCCTTCTCCCCTGAAATGACTTAGGAAGAAATCAGGCTGGAACACCGCCACAATTGACCACCACCATTTACACCTCTGAGAGTCCTACCCACCTCGCATAGCATGTGCTGTGACCAAGGAGTAGGAGCGGGAGAGTGGAGTGACGCAGTGGGCGTGCCCCTGGACGAGCCGGCGGAGGCTCTGATTGGCAGAGGAGTGCGGCAATGCTGACGTGATCGGCGAGAGATATTAACGGGGGCCGGACGCCATTTTTAGAGAGTTCGTTGCCGGACGCCTTTGCGAGCAGTTCAGTTGAGCAGGAGATGAGATCAGAGCCCCGACCTGAGTTGAGAGGAGTCAAGTTCAGTTCAGTTGAGTGAGCAGTTCAGATGAGATCAGAGCCCCGACCTGAGTTGGACCAGAGAGAGGAGTGCAGATCTGATCCCGTGTTGAGCGCAGAGAGCCCAAGCGGAGTTGGCAGTTCAAAGTTCGAGAGTTGAGCCTGAGCAGTTGCCGAACGCCACTGCGCAGTTCAGTAGTTGATCCCAAGCAGTTGGATTCCTAGCAGCGCAGTTCAGAGGCCCCGACCGGTGTTGGGCTGACGTGTAGCCTGAGTGGAGCTCGCTGTCCTGCTGTGGGACCTCGAGGTGCTTTGGAGCTTGGTGCACGGACCTCGTGTGCAGCGGCGAGGGCGTTGGCTCGGGCCTAGCGGGGCGTGCGAGGCGGACGGAGGATTCTTCCAGGCCGGGAATTGAAGACGACAAGACAGCTAAGACCGAGCTCCACGTACCCAATTACATAACGGACGTTTTTATTTTCGTAATTCATCATCCCTCGTTTTGTTTCTGAAGTCGGTGTGCGGGATCCCGATTTAGTACCTTATTTTATTACCGACGCGTGTTTTTCCTGTCCTTGCCCTTTTCCTGAATAAACCCTTGCATTATTTTCTGTACGTACTTGAACGCAGTTACCGGGTGATTGATTTGTTAGTTAAGGCTGCGGGGACTTGTGCCGTTTCCCTCCATTCCGCACGCTTAGGGGTTTTAGATTTTGGAATCCGCTATTGAGCTTCCGCCTCGGAGTTAAAGCCTCGTGATCGGCAATCCGCAACTCTGGTGTTAATCGGGGTTGCGCGACATTATATATATATATATATATATATATATATATATATATATATATATATATATATATATATATATATATATTGTTACGGAACCCGTCAGCCTCGGATCCCTTCTCGAGGGGGGATTAGTCCCCTCGTTTGTGACTGACCGACGTGGTCCCTGAAGCTGCACAAGCTCCCTCCAGAGGCAGGTGAGCAGCTTCGTTCGCGACCGCGGATAAGATGTTAATTTGCCGAGCGGATGGCAGCCGCGGCACGAACCGTTAACAAAGACTAACCCGATCCTGAACGTTGGCCAAATCGTGCCACAGGTATTCAATGGGGAAAAGACAAAGACGCCGGATGTGAGGAAGAAGAAGACGAAGGAAAAAAGTTGGAAATACTACTATTATTTATTATTACTATTTACACAATGAAAGAAACCAAGGAAGAAGGAAGGATAATAAAATAATGTAGAAAGGGGGATGGACCAGAAGGACACAGTGCAATTTCTAGCTTATACAGACTTACTTATAACCCAGGACAGAACACACAAAACAAACTCACGTACATAAAAGGATGGAAGGACAGGAATCGTTTGGAGGGATGAGCAGGTGGAATCACAGGGCACAGCGAGCAGGTCCACTCTGGGCGGGAAGCGAGGAGCCGGCAGCTCCTTGTATTCGGCTTTACACCGCACACCGGCAGGGTCACTCGCTGCCCCGTCAGGGCTTCACGCGGCTGGTCACGCATCTGCCGTATCTCTGACGCAACTCCCTCAAAGGCTTCCGCGCGCGCTTATATCTCCCTCGGGCGATCAAGCCGCCGGCCTCCAGGACACGCCCATCGGTGAGGTCGCCTCGGCCCTGATTGGTCACGAGGGCTCACCGATCCCGCCCTTAGAGGAGGCGTTGGCAAGGCCACGCCTTGTTCCCGGCGCTGGGCCGACTCCTCCCACCTTTGGCTCCGAGATGACCTCGTGGCTAATGGAGTCTTGCAGCGAAAACAACAACCCACAGCTGCAGCAGAATTCAGCGAACCGCTCAATGCAGTTGGCAATTGAGGAAAGGGGAATCCAATGGAGGTTCTGGGGAAATTGAAAGGGGATACTACCTTGTCTGGATTCGGTGCAATGGAGTGTCAATTAATGGAAGACACAGCCTTAATCTAATACACAGACTAAGGAGATAACTACTGAACAGGGAGATCTATGATTTGGCGACGTGATTGTATATGACCTAACTAAGGGACGCCCTTTGACCTTTATACACAACAACTGGAGGAAGGAGGATATTTTACAACACAAAAAAAACACCATTCTCAAATTCATAACACTGCACCCTCCTCCTCTTAGGCACGTCCCGGGCCTATTACTTTTACTTTTAGTGTGGCACGCAGGTGTAGTTCCCTCTACATTTAACCTGACCCTGAGTGTGACAGTTTTAAAACATAAATAAATATGTCCCGCTGCTCCATTGCACCCTACCTAACAGACTCACGCCCACAGCTAACCGAATTGCGGAATTGTCTTCAAACTACAACATGAACGATGGGGGAGCATTATTTACAGTTGACGCTATTTTATTTACAAAACGCAACCCAGGACCTGTGATTGTTATTTGGGGGGGGGGGGGGGGGGAGACAGTCTGCCCTGCATCGACGCACCAGAAAGCACCAAAACACCATCAAGCACCACAAAGCACCCTTTGGTGCACAGTCATCACAGTTCAAGAATAAAAATAAAAACAACAAACCCCTGGTGGTGTCTTCCTCTTCGGCTCCCTCTGCTGGCTATTGTTATTCTTCCAGATGTTGTCAACCATCATTTTCTTACTGGCGGCCTATTTGGACAAAACAGAAGTGCAGAAAACGTGTCCGTTTTTTATTTATGGCCCACAGGGCCGACTAGGGGTGGTTCACCTGTGGGGCATAGGTGCCCTGTGCCCAAGTTCCGCCAGCAAGATCTCGGGCCTTCATGTCCGGTTCCAGCAGAGGGGCCATGCCCCAACCCATGGCATCCATCAGTGGTGCTCAGCCACAGACATGTGGTCCATAAGGTGGTGCATCGATGCAGACAGCTGGTTCCGGGAGTTTCGGGCGCACAATGGCGGACTCCCGCACGCTCCCCTCAGCACCCAGTGGCGCACAGTCCTCGTGTGGGAGACAAGGGGGGGGAGGGGAAGACAGGTGAGCGAGAGGTAAGGTCACAAGGGTACACATCAAACAAGGCAATGCAAGGTGAGGTGCGTTTGGAGACTGAGCGGAGAAAAGCTCGTCCCTACCGTACGTCACCCCCCCTGTTACCTACTCTACCCTTGCCCTTACCCCCTATTTACAAAACTCTACACATTTACAAACTTGTCACTAATGTCTCGTCTTCCCCATATTTCCCCTACACCAAATTCGTCCCCACAATCCCTCTAACCAAATTTGCCATCACCCAATTCATCATCAATCCTCATAAGGAGGGAGAGATGGAACACAAAGCACAATGTCACACCCACGTCATGATGCGTCTCACATCCCAAAACATTTGCACAAAAAAAATAATAAAAAACAACCTGGCATGGTGTGGAGGTACGTCAACTCAGGTGAGTGGATGTAGATGGTGCAAGGAGATTCTTAATCCTAACTATCTTCTAAATGACTTTAATACACTTTACACTACCCGGGGTCTTTCCCTGCCAAACCATTGGCCATCTTACTCGATGTGGTTTTAAGAACCAATTCCCATTGACCAAACTGTGGTGCTTATCAATTTGGGGTCTCACTCCCCCGATTCATCTCCCGGTGCCCTTGCACAATTTCCGGGCTGAGTCGTGTAGCTCTCCCAGCAGGTCTACCCACCTGCACACCTCCACCACTGTAGTTGCCACCCGAGCTTACCTAGCTCCTCACCCTAACCTATCTAACTGGGGAAGGCCCTCCTTGGCGCTTACCCCACTCGGTGCCCGCTCTGGCACTGGGCTACCGGGGTCCGTCCTTGGATCCTCGGGGCCCATCCACAACAACTCTACCGGCTCCCAGAGCCCACCTGCGGCCTCACCTCGCCGACATCCTCACAGTGGTGGAGTGCCCAACCAACTACACACACTAACAGGCTACACGCCCAGCCATTTCCACGTCACTAATGCACCCATTCAACCATCATTCTTCCACCACGCACCACAGATGCCAATATCCAACCACAATTTACCTGTACCCTCTACCTAACTCTTACACTACCCTCCCCGGGTATTCCTGATGGGGGTCCATCCTTCCCCCATTCACACCTTCGCACCATCCACTCCACTCCACAGTTTCCACCATACTCACTCCACGACCATCCATTCCATACTCCATATATTCCACACTCCATGTATTCCACACAACCATTCTCCATACACCTGTAGTTGCACACCTGTGCAATCTCACCTGGTGCTACCTGCACCCTCCTTCCTCCCTGGACCATTTGGTCAACACAACACACATCACCATCACTCACTCATACACTGCTCCATGCACCTGTTCAGTTGCACACCTGTGCAATCTCACTTGTTCCTCACTCACTGCTCCATACACTTCCACGCTCAATACAATTCACAATCACCTTCTCACAATACACTTCTGAATACCTTCTTTTTTTTTTTACACACACACACGGCATCATCTGACCTACCTGTTGCCTTGCTAAAACTCGCGCTTCCCCGTCGCCCCTTTAAACTATTGCGCTCCTTCGTCATTATAATCCAAACTAATCTACCTGCGTCCCCACTACAGGTATCATTGTCACTACCTAACCTTACCGTTACCTATGGTCATCTTCTCTAGATCCCCATCATTATCCTAACCCTCCCGGGCTAGTTTTCACTGCCAACCCCATAACTAGTGCTCCTTTGCCCCCGCTGTGAGGGATGACAGAGTTGCCATCCCACCACATCGGGCATCTCTCACTACCAATTTGGCTCATCCAATTGCAATCAATCAAAAATTTGCCAATTATCTGCCAATTCCATTCACTTTTCTAAATTTCGGATCAAAAACACGATCATCATCACCGTTCATTAAACTTGAGCCTCGGTGCGTCATTACATTCTCAAAGCCCGGCTTCGTAAAGCCGAGCAATGAATTTGGGTGGTTTGGTCGCCTGCAGGTTGATTCCGTCCGGCATTAGGTTCAGGGGGGGGGGGGGGCTTGGTCGGGCCGAGATTCCACGCATCATCTCGGCGCGGTACCTTGCGGTCCCGGGCCCGATGCTCGCCCGGTCGGAACCCCGTCCCCACGAGGGGGCACCGTCCGCTTCCTCTTACCCGCCCCTGAACCGGACCGGTCGCCTCGCCCGACAAGGCCCAGACTCGACCGTGCGGGGCGGGGCCAGGCCCGAATCGTGCGCGACGCTCCGAAGCGGGGCAACGCAGCATCGATCCGTGCGAAGCTTCGCATCCAACAAAGCGCGATCCGCACGAAGCTTCGCATCCAACAAAGTGCGCCGCGCACCGAGCGCCCGCGTCGGCTATCCGTCACTCTAAACGCTACCCCGTTCAACGTCGATGCTTCACTCGCATACGCGACCCTTTTCACACTCACAAAACCTGGCGTTCCAACGCCGCCAGTACATTCCACACACTCCGTCCATTCCACCACCACACTCCCTGTTACACACCACACCTCTCGCGCACCCTCTTGCGCACATTCGCCGTTCGCACACTTCGGTCCACACCTCTTCTCCGTTACGTCCTCCGTAACACTCACCATGGGCGTGCACTCTTGCATCCACCCACTAACGCGCTCCGATGGGCTCTCCCACACTCGCGCCACAACCAACTCAGGTGTGCTTTCTCGCACACTCTCGCCGTCCATTCCAAGCGTGCTTCCTCGCACCCGCTCCTCCACCAACTCACTCTCACCCTCGCACGTACACTCCGTGCACTCCGACGTGCATTCCCGCTCGCACTCGGTTTCACACTCGCGCTTCGTAACACGCTCACCCCTTGACGCACACTTTTTTTTCACATGCGTGCCATTCGCTTTAACACAGCACACAAAGGACCTTCCACGAACGCCCGGGTACTTCCTCGATCCCAAGCGCGCGACAATTCTCTTCGCGCCGAACACTCTGCCGAAAAACCTCTTAGCGCCATATACAGCCCGTCTCACCTTTGGGATCCTCTTCTCCACGCGCACCTGCAAATCTTTATAAGGATTAGCAAGTACGGCATCAGGATGTGCATTCAGACTTTGAGCAATTTCCATTCCTTCCTCCGACTGTTGCTCTTCTACGTCTGTCGTTTCTACAATTTCAATTATACCCACTACTGTTTTTTCTTTATTCACCTCGACGACCGTTGGCTTTAATAAAATTTTCTCTCCTACCTCAGCGGTCGCCGGCTGCCCCATACCCCGGGTTGCGATCTCTATACCCATCATTGTACCCGCGCTTTCCTCCACTTCGCCCAACCAGTGCTTCTCGACCCGCGTTACCACCTCGTGCACCCCTGGGACCTGCTCGCTCAACCCGCGGTCTCTGTCCCTCTCCGCTTCCCTTACTTCATATGCGACTCTGTCCCTCGCCATTTCCTCAGTTATTTCTTTAATTTGGTTTCTGGTACCCCTTGCTTCGTCCCTCATTTGGCCCCTCAATCGCTCACTACCAGCCCTCGCTTCGTCCCTCATTCGCTCACCCATTTTTTCCATAAGGGCCCCCATTTGTAGCAAAAAAAGGTTCGAATCCACCAGTGCTGCGGGCGCGGCTGCTGCAACCTCGTGTGAGGCGCCATTTTGCGCCTCTCCAGCCACATGCGCGAGGGCGCCATTTTGTGCGCCTGATACTCCCTCAACCACCTCCTCATTGTTCTCCTCCATTTCTCCCACTTCTTCCCTGGGGTCCTGGGTTACCCCTAACCCCTCTTCCATTTCCCCCACCGGCATCCCAACGCCTTGACCATCCATGGCACGATTTTTTAATTTAGGATGTTAAATAAAAGTAAATTTCGGCCCACTCGAAATTTGAGAGCGCGATTCGCGCTTCAGGTCCGAATCTCACTCCTGACACCAAATGTTACGGAACCCAACGTCGGCCTCGGATCCCTTCTCGAGGGGGGATTAGTCCCCTCATTTGTGACTGACCGACGTGGTCCCTGAAGCTGCACAAGCTCCCTCCAGAGGCAGGTGAGCAGCTTCGTTCGCGACCTCGGATAAGATGTTAATTTGCCGAGCGGATGGCAGCCGCGGCACGAACCGTTAACAAAGACTAACCCGATCCTGAACGTTGGCCAAATCGTGCCACATGTATTCAATGGGGAAAAGACAAAGACGACGGATGTGAAGAAGAAGAAGATGAAGGCAAAAGGTTGGAAATACTACTATTATTTATTATTACTATTTACACAATGAAAGAAACCAAGGAAGAAGGAAGGATAATAAAATAATGTAGAAAGGGGGACGGACCAGAAGGACACAGTGCAATTTCTAGCTTATACAGACTTACTTATAACCCAGGACAGAACACACAAAACAAACTCACGTACACAAAAGGATGGAAGGACAGGAATTGTTTGGAGGGATGAGCAGGTGGAATCACAGGGCACAGCGAGCAGGTCCACTCCGGGCGGGAAGCGAGGAGCCGGCAGCTCCTTGTATTCGGCTTTACACCGCACACCGGCAGGGTCACTCGCTGCCCCGTCAGGGCTTCACGCGGCTGGTTGAAACGGGGCTGGTTGAGGCGGCTCTCTGCAGAAATCAGCTGGGTCACGCATCTGCCGTATCTCTGACGCAACTCCCTCAAAAGCTTCCGCGTGCGCTTATATCTCCCTCAGGCGATCAAGCCACCGGCCTCCAGGACACGCCCATCGGTGAGGTCGCCTGGGCCCTGATTGGTCGCGAGGGCTCACCGATCCCGCCCTTAGAGGAGGCGTTGGCAAGGCCACGCCTTGTTCCCGGCGCTGGGCCGACTCCTCCCACCTTCGGCTCCGAGATGACCTCGTGGCTAATGGAGTCTTGCAGCGAAAACAACAACCCACAGCTACAGCAGAATTCAGCGAACCGCTCAATGCAGTTGGCAATTGAGGAAAGGGGAATCCAATGGAGGTTCTGGGGAAATTGAAAGGGGATACTACCTTGTCTGGATTCGGTGCAATGGAGTGTCAATTAATGGAAGACACAGCCTTAATCTAATACACAGACTAAGGAGATAACTACTGAACAGGGAGATCTATGATTTGGCTACGTGATTGTATGACCTAACTAAGGGACGCCCTTTGACCTTTATACACAACAACTGGAGGAAGGAGGGTGATATTTTACAACACAAAAAAAACACCATTCTCAAATTCATAACAATATATATATATATATATTTATATTGTTGCGGATATATATCTTTCTATTGTTGCGGATCTCAAACTTCGGCCTTCCCCTTATCAAGGGGGGATTAATCCCCTTGTCTGTTATCTAGCCAACGCGATCCCGGGGCTATCACGTTCCTTCCGGTCGGTGTTAAATAGGGTTGTAAGCCGAATTAGTCTTATTACCTAAGTACTAACACCGGCCGTGAAGCAAGGAAATAACCCCACCCGAACCACGGCGTGAGTGGACACGCCGAGCGAAGCGAGCCACGATTCAGGCCGTTAACGGGAAGTAACCCGATTGGAGCGGTTCTTAATCGTGCCACGCTTACCCAATGGAGAAATCACTAAGACGATCGAATTAAGAGGAAAAACAGGAAGAACAAGGAATTTATTTACAATTGTATGGGAAGGAAGAGAAGTACACACTTTGAACAAAGAAGAGGAAGAAAAGCAATGTACAGGGAAGAGGAGGATGCAGATACACAGGGCAGCCTTTTCCAGTCTTATACTTATCCCTGGACACGGGCCCGTTCGCACTCAGACTCAGGCTCAGACTCACACGGCGATGTACATGATCGGGTTGAGGGTCCACCAATGGCGTCCACAGCTCGCTCCGGTCCCCGACTCGTACCACGAAGCAGCTGGTGATGGTAGACGGCAGATGGCAGGCGAGATCGCCACGTGTCGGTGGCGCGGATCGGACAGTTATACTGGGGGGAAGGTAGGCTGGCGATTATACTGCGTACGTAATAGTTGTACCGGCGCCTTTATACGCGCTCCCGGTATCGCTATGTACAATGCGCCACTTCCCCAATGATGTCACCAAAGCGCCTTTCCCAATTCTTCTGCACGAATGCCAAACGTGACAATCCTTTCACACGAGTCCTTCAATACTGGCGCCTTCCACAAAAGTCCTCTGATGCGCTTAAGTCCTTCTGTAATGAGCACTGCTGCGTAAGTCCTTCAGAGGGCTTTGCGCTCGCGGTTATATAGCGCCGCTTCGCGAACCCTCTCTAATCTCTAGCCACACCCTGTCAGGCGATCTCACCCGAGCCCTGGTTGGTTGATGGGGTCTTACCAGCTCCGCCCTTGATGGCTGCCTGACGTGGCCACACCCCCACCCTTGCGCTCTGCCCTCTTTTCGGGCCTTACCTCGTGGCATCTGGGCTGGTTCGAGCGAAAGCCCAAGGGCAGCGAATGCTACCGGCCCAACGCGTAACAAACCGCGAGGGGCAATTGGGTGCAGACTGGATAGTGCTCAATGGAGTCGATTGGAGGGAGCGTGCAAACTGAACAGGGCCTACTCTTATTTGTTTTACACAACGCATATGCAACTATTGGAAATGGCCTTATCCTAAACACATACTATGAAATAACTAACGTTCTAAGGTGACCTACGTGTTGCATGTGGCCTAACTATGGAGTGCAACCTTTAACCTTTAATGATGCTACCTGTGTGGGTTCTCAAAACCGCAATATATATATATATATATATATATATATATATATATATATATGCAAATACACACACATATATACACATCAGGGCTCAACATCAAAGGGTGCCCAGGGCACGTAATTTAGCGTCAACCACCCAAAAATTCACAAGTGGTTGGGTTTTGGATGCCCAGCCAAGCACCCTTAAAATCGCATAATGAACATCAATTTGACCCCAAATTTACAATCACTATGATCAGAGTGACAAGGTTTTTGAAATCCACTTGGTGCGATGAAATATCGCCAAATTAAGAAATACTGTCAATAATTCTAAAAATCACACTCACATGTGGTCTGTGGAAAGTTAGTGAACTTGCAAATACATGAAACAAGATGTGAAAACGATTGGTTGATTACAATTCACAATTTGATGATCACCTTTTGCTTTATCTAAAATAACATGCATTTTTACGATAAATCTTGATGGCGTTGGATTAAGAATACTTGATCACAAGTATGGTACATGAGGGGGGCTACATCAGTTCGGGATAATAATTAATGCCCTTGAACCAGACTGTTCCAAAACACAAACCAAAACCAGACTGAACCAGACTATAAAAACATTGCCTCAAACAGGGAACCATGATTGTCATGGGGCCCGCAAGGCTAACCCCCGCTCTAGCGGGGAAAATGGCCTTAAAACGATCATTCATTCAACCAGACTAGTCTAGTAATGAATCATACAACGTGTTCTGGGAGTGGGTCAATCTCGTCTCCAAGCTATGTTCAGCAATTTAAACACAATCACAGGCTCACATAATTCTCTCATTTTGTCTGGCGCAGTTTTCTCGTTAAGTTTATTGAAATAGGCAAATGAGCTTTTGGAGGTATTCCATGTACGACGGGGGTGAAAATGAAGCATACGAGCAGAAACAACACAACAACAACAGGCATTTTAAGGCCATTTTCCCTGCAAGAGCGGGGGTTAGCCTTGCGGTCCCCATGACAATCGGTCCCCATGACACACATACGAGCAGAAGGCATCTGTAAATGTTTAATGGGCCATTGGTCCATGGTAAATAATTAAACTTAATTTAATCATAATAACAGTGAAATGAAACTTTTCTGAAAGTCAATTTACAGAGAGATATTAGAAATATACAGTGTCTATGGAAAGTCTGCACCCCCTTTCAAAATGTTCACATTTTGTGGCCTTAGCCTGGAATTAAATTGCATTAAATCAGACTTTTTCCACCTTTAATTACACATCGTAACCCACAACTTCCAAGTGAAAAGCAAATTCTACAAATTACAGAAAATTAATTGAAAACACAAAACTAGAATATCTTGGTTGGATAAGTGTCAACCTCCCTGAGTTAATACTTGATGGAAGCACCTTTGTCAGAAATTACAGCTGTGAGTCTGTTGGGATAGGTCTCCACCAACTTTGCACACCTTGATTGGGCAACATTTGCCCATTCTTCTGTATAAAACTGTTCAAGGCCAGTCAAGTTGAGTGGGGAGCATTGATTGACAGCAATCTTCAAGTCATGTCACAAATTATTGATTTAATTTAGGTCGGTCAACACCAACCTTAAATTGTTGAAGAAGTTTTATTTATGAACCGATTTTAATGAAACAAACTGTAAATGCAAGTGTTGTTGGTTGTTATCTCAAAATGCGTGTTTCAGAAGGTGGAAAAGATCACTCCCAGTTCTCAAGTGAGGACCTTCGTGTGTGCCTGTGTGTGTGCGTGCGTGCAAAATAAACTTCAGCCACACGCATGAACACTACCTTCTTTTTCTTTTTCTTTTTCTTCTTCCGTCTCTTAAACTGTGAAAATGGAAATCAAATATTAGCCTCTTAATTTACAGAATCAAAAGTGGAATAAGTATGGGAAGAAAAAGAAAACAAGATAATATTCTGCAAAGATAATATTTTTTTCGTGCTTTTTTGTTGTTTTTACCTCACTGGCCGATTTATTAACCTCTTCTGTTTTGCCAAGCAGCACATTTGCATCACCCTCTGTTTCCTCTGCCACAACATCTCCTGAGACACCATTGGGGCAAGCCTCTTGCATGGTTTGCTAAGAGGCTGAAAAGACAACAAAACACAATTAATTTATACGCTATGTTTTTAGCCCTCATCACATTTTCATGTAATGTATGGAGCATACAAAATCATTTTGAAAAAATAATAATAATAATAAAAATTTTAAAAAACTTGCAAAATGGCACTTTTCAACACCAAAAACTTCATTCACATGGTATGGATATATATATGGATAGATAGATAGATATATATATATATATATATATATATATATATATATATATATATATATATATATATATATATATATATATATTGTAACGAATTTGAGAAAGTGAAAAGAATGTGAGAATTATGGTTTTGTTGTGTGGAAATGTCACCCTCCGTAATGTAAAGAAAGGTCGAAGCTCGTCCTCTTAGTTAATTCCATAAACCTACACGCAGGGCACCATATATCCTTTTAGATAGTTAGTCCCTTATTCTATGTAGTTTAAGACTGTGTTTCCCAATAGTTTGACTCTTCATTGCACCGAATTAAATAAGAGTAGGTCCCATCTGCAAAGTGTCAGGTTTGGATGGTTTTCGCCGCAAATGGACTCCATTGAGCACGCGGTCGGTTGGAAGAAGAAAGGCGTGTCTCCACCTCGTCATAGAGGGGAGGAGTGAGTCGGCCCCGCTCATCCAACCCAGAGCGAGGGGTTTGGCTTGAGAGGGCGCAGAGAGAACACTTGGGGGAGGTTCGCAAAGGTTCAAGGGTGGGGCTTATATAACCCGCGGGGAGACGCCCACACCAGAGATGCGCTGGAGATGAGCAGGTGTGTCCAAGCCGCCGTGATACGTGCCGCGCTGCAGGAAATACGGACCGAGGCAACGCAAGGAGCGCGCGACGCAGCAGTGCGGAGAAAGGAACTTCGCCCGCGCAGTTTGGGACCGCGGGAGTCCGCACGACCGCGGCTCGGCTTTTTGACGGCGGTGCCTTCTGGCCCGACCGTGCCCAGTCCCCGCTGAACCTTCCTTGCCTCTCAAAGCCATCCATCTCCAAGCCATTCATTCCTGCCTGCATTTCCCCGTGTAAGTGTGAATGTTTGTCTGTCTTTCACATTGTCCTGGGGTATTAATTAAGCTTGTATAGGTAAGCTAATGATTTCACTGTGTCTCCTGCTCCTTCCATTTCCCTGTATATAACCTTGACTGCTCTTTTTGCTTTGGCTTGTGTAAATAATTAATAAATCCTGTTATTCCTCCGTACTTCTTCTTCTTCATTCTCGTTCGGTGGCTTTAGTGGTTTCAATATTGAGTGTACGTGGCGAGATTCGGCCAACGTTCAGGATCGGGTTTAGTTCTGTTCATGGCTCGAACTTCGGGTTGCTAAAACCGCTCAGCAACTATACCATCCAAACCGGGGTTCGAGCGGTACTTGTCTCCCTAGTCTGCAGAGGGACGGATAAAGGTATTCGGGATAAACCCTGTACCCATAACCCTGATCCGTTCCATCCTGCAGGATAGCGTTACAAGTACCAGGACCGGGGAGACGGCCAGCTTAACAGGACAAGGGGCTAATCACCCCTTGCTAACGGGAGAGCTGTCCCCCGTATCCGTAACAATATATATATATATATATATGGATATATATATGTATGTATATATATGTATATATAATATATATATATATATATATATATATATATGTATATAATATATTATATATATATATATATATATATATATATATATATATATATATATTATATATATTATATATATATATATATATATATATATAATCAACGAACATAACAGCGTGACGAGCGCTGTCCCGATCTCCTGTGGACCGAAGTCCTAGACCAAAGGGTCTTCTGGAGGCTCCAGCCCGGCCTTGATCATCTTAATAGACGATTTTGGTCCTCATTGGTTAGATTTTTTGCAGTATGCCGTCCTGACGAGGGTTAATAAGCCCTAAATCTGGATTGGCGGCTCTGCTTGATGTTTACCCAATGGGGACCAATGAATAAATCTCTGTCTGTTGACAGAGTGGCCGGGCTGAAGCCTCCAGAAGACCCTTTGGGTCGGAGGTGACGCTTTGGTCTAGGACTTCGGTCCACAGGAGATCGGGACAGCGCTCGTCACGCTGTTATGTTCGTTGATTATTATCCCCGCCGATCGCACCGCACCCCCTGGTTTTGGTTTGCACTGGTGGGAACGATGGTCTGTGTGGCAGACAGGCTGTTGGTTCCTTGCGGGTTATGCGGCATTTACCGTGTGAGACATAATTCGTGGCTGGTGCTCACCATTAAAGCTAGGAGGTGCCTTGATTTTTATATATATATATATATATATATATATATATACAGTGGAACCTCGACTTACGAGTGCCCCAACTTACGAGTTTTTCGAGATACGAGCCGTCACTCTGGCAGTTTATTGCTTTGAGATGCGAGCCGAGATCCGAGTTACGAGCTTTCGCCACCCGGTCACGTGGTTATCTTGCCGTGCACGTACAGTATCTCTGTCGTAGTATAGCGCTGCATTTTAGTTTTCGCATTTCGGTTATTTTGAGTTTACGCCGCCAGGTGGGCTCCGGTCACGTGGTTATCTTGCCGTGCACGTACAGTATCTCTGTCGTAGTATAGCGCTGCAGTTTAGTTTTCGCATTTCGGTTATTTTGAGTTTCCGCCGCCAGGTGGGCTCCGGTCACGTGGTTATCTTGACGTGCACGTACAGTATCTCTGTCGTATAGCGCTAATGATATATAACGCCGCCGATAATGATATGATAATTTATGATAATCTATGCAGCACGACGTGGTCCTCACGTCACACAAGGCGCCTTTGCCGGCGCAAAACGGCTCTCTCAGGGTCAAACTCGGTATCGTTTGGAGCGCACGGTTCAGACCTTCAAGAAAAAGTTTATTTTGTAAAAATCGAGCCACGCGTTCAAAAGATATGACCGGTTTTGTTCGCCGGCACGTCGGCGCTCGAATCGAATCGAGTTAAAACGAACACTGCCGTTGTCGGGTCCGTCTGAGACAACCACCGGGCCTAGAACGCTGGGACCGGTCTCGTTGGATAGGCCTGGATCAGATCTCGAAACGCTGGAAGCTGCACCTCTCTGTGATAATCTTGTGGACCATGACAAGAGATCGTGCGACACGTGGTTATCATGCCGTGCAAGTACAGTATCTCTGCCGTCAACTTGTTCAGAGTGCCGGCGATAGCTCGCCTTCTCTTTGTGGAAAACACGGTGAGATCCTTAACATCCAACAACTAATGGGACGCAAACGGGGCGCCCAGTTTAGCGGTACACCCATTGATGAATCACCCTGCCTGTGATTCACCCATGACAGGTTATAGCTGGGTCGGGATTCAAACCCAGGCTGGACAGTTTAGACTTTAGAGTCAAGTGTGCGTACCTCCAGTCCAGGCCATCCTGCCAACTTGTATGCTGCATACAGGTGAAATATAAAGCGCGAGATATTTTTATATATACTGTATATTTAAAAAAAAATTGGTGTGGTTTTTGGCGGGCTGGAACGGATTAATAGCATTTCAATGCATTTCAATGGGGAAATTTGATTTGAGATACGAGCAATTTGAGTTACGAGCTCGGTCACGGAACGGATTAAACTCGTAAGTCAAGGTTCCACTGTATATATATATATATATATATATATATATATATATATATATATATATATATATATATATATATTTATAAAATATATTTATAAAATATATATAAAATATATATATTTCATATATATATATTATATATGTCCGCACGAAATATATATATTTCAAAACACACCTGGTCACAAGTGTGCCGCACTGACCGGGTCCTCAGTCGAGGTCCTCAGCATCTTCCCGTTTCGGCCCTTCAACCTCGATACGGTCAGCTAAAGTGGGCCAGCAGGGACACATACACATCCACATGCAGCAACTACACCTGGATGCGTACATACCCCCACCCCCAGCCAGTGCGAACGCAGACTACAACAGCAACACCTCCACATCCAGAATCCACAGCACCAAACAAACCTGGTGGAACACTCAAACACCCACCTTTATACACTTCACCACTCACCAACAAATCACACCAGATCATTCATACAAACACATACACACAACACCAACCAACCACCTACCCTTACAACATACACCACTCAACATACAAAAAACACACACACTCATGCAAAAACACACACCCTCACCCACTCACTCACTCACATACACAAAATAAGAAATAATAATTGTAATAGTAAAAAAAAAAAAAAAAAAAAAAAAAAAAAAAAACCTACCCTTACCAACGTGCAAAACCACACCCACTCATGACCCACTCCTGCAACACACACACGCACACACACACACACACACACACACACACACACACACACACACACACACACACACACACACACACACACACACACACACACACACACACACACACCTCCATTTCTATTCCATAACCTCAACCAACACCGTTCGACGTGCCTCCATAAACTTCCTCCAAATCCAAAATGAGCCTTTCAAGGCAACCAGGTCCACCTTGTCACACATCCTCCTTCTTTCTGTCCCACACACTCCAAGCCGAGCAAGAAATGCAGAAAAGGAATTTCCAAGATACCCTCTACACCCCACCTCAAATGGCTGACACGAAACTCGCCAACCCTTCTCCAGGCACTCTGCCTCCAGCTCACTGTACTTTCCTCTCTTCCTCTCGTGCACCTCCTCCATGTTCTTTTCCCAAGGTACCGACAATTCCCCTAACATGACCTGCCTTGTTGCACCTGACCAAAGGATAATGTCAGGCCACAACCTTGTCACACAGATCTTTTCTGGGAATACCAATTGTGGCTTTAGGTCTGCCACCACCTGCCAATCACAAGCATCTGACAGCCCTCTTGCTTTCCACCAACTCCTCTTTCCACCTCTTACCACTTGGCCCTCCTTGACAAACCACACCTCTCCCCCATCAGTCTCCTTCTCCACTCTTCTCTCTCTCGACCTCAGCACCTCTTGTTGCACCATCTGCACCACCACCGCCAACACCTGATCATGTCGGCACCTGTATTGTCC
This sequence comes from Myxine glutinosa, assembly GCF_964187855.1. NCBI lineage: Eukaryota > Metazoa > Chordata > Myxini > Myxiniformes > Myxinidae > Myxine > Myxine glutinosa. The sequence goes on from NC_136267.1 coordinate 43,541,541, forward strand.
TGCTGCCAATGCTACTGAACATGCACTCAGTGCATACTGCACCATTCCCACACCTCCACACAAATAACATCTCTCCTCCTGCAACAACCCCCACAATCTCAAGTTTACTGGTGACGGAAGCACATCATACGTTGCCCGCAACAGGAAATTCAACAATATTGGCTCCTCCAAATCTCTTACCACTTCAACATCCTCACCAGCACACCTTCCCACCTAGTCCAAGCACCTTGCTGTGCCTGACTGACTGCTTTCACATATCTCCCCTCCTCTTCCTTTCTTCTCACCTCCCTTTCAACCATCTTCTTCCTCTCTTTCACACATGCCTTTCCCCATCGCTCATGCTCCATCCACCCCAAGCCATGCTTCCCGTGCTGTACCATCCCCATGACCTCCTCCTGTTGCAACCGCTCCTCCATCTCGTCCACCTCTGCTCTTGCATTCCACTTCCGACTTCCCTTCTTCTCTGGGAGAGCATTCTTTACCACTGCATCACTTGAATCCTGCAACATCATGAACTCCCGCACCCTCACCACCTTAAACTCCTCGGTTAATGATGTCAAGGGAAACTGGAGTTTTCCACCGGCACCCTGACCATAAATGGCAATGTTCATCACACAGCGTGGCACTCCCAACAACCTCCTCACAAACCCGCTCACCACAACCTCCATCCTCTCTACATGCCCAATCGCAATATCATACATTTAATCAATGGCCACAATACTCAAGGCATCAATCCAAACTTCGAACACCATACGCTCAACTTACCTGGCAAACCACATCCATCAATCCTCTTCAAACCTCTCAAAAGCTTGTTTCTGACCTCCTCCATTCTTCCCACATCATTCAACTCCACTGTATACCATCTTCCCAAACTCTTCACAGGGGCCTCCACAAATGATGGAACCACATCCCCTCCCAGCTCAATCCTGTGCATGTTATCCACCACTCCTCGTCTCACTACCACACTCCTCGACTTTCTTGCTTTAAATCCCATTCTTGCCCACCGCATCAACCTTTCCAGTCGTCCCAGTACCTCTAATGCTGCATCAGCGAACTGTTGGACAACTGTCAGGTCATCCATGAAAGCAAACATCTCTGGCAACCTCTGACCAGGGGCTAGCTCCACTTCTTTCCCATGTCCACTCACCGCACGTATCAACAACTCCATAACCAGCACAAACAAAATAGGGGAGATGGTACATCCCATCGGGATCCCCACTTCCAACTTCTGCCACTCTGTTACATAGGACTGTGTCGCAAACCGCATCCAAAACTGATCATAATATGCCATCAAAAATCCCAAAATCTTCGTGGCACCCAAAATAAATCCATGGCATACCTGATCAAGGCATGCGGCACTGACACATATGCATTCTCCAAATCCAGCCATACCACCGCCACATCCTTCCTTTGCCTCTTTGCCTCCTGCAACACTTGCCAGACCATTGCCGAGTGTTCAATGCATCCTGGTGATCCTGGTATTCCTGCCTTCTGCACAGAACCATCCACAAAACCATTCCCTCTGATGAATCCTGAGAGCCGTGCTGCAAAGACACTCATCAATATCTTCCCATCTACATCGAGCAATGATATCGGTCTAAACTGCTCCAGTGTCACAGCCTCTTCCTGCTTTGGAATATAAACTCCTTCCGCCCTAGTCCACTGACTGGGCACCACTCCTTGCCTCCATACCACCTTCAGAGCCTTCCACAGATACTGCCTGATGCCTTCACAACTCTTAAACACCTTGTATGGTACTCCACTTGGTCCTGGAGCCGATGCCGCCCATGCCTTCTTCAAAACTGTCTCAATCTCAGACATCTTTGGCTCTGACAAATCAAATGGAACACCTGGCTCTGTCGGTCTCACAAATCCTTCGATGTCTTCGTTCCTCCTTGTGTCTGCATACGTGACACGCAGGTGACCTTCCAACTCTTCCTTTCGCACCTTCAGTACACCACCTCGAGATGGCTCCAACAGATCCTTCATAAACTGAAAAAGCTTCTCAAAGAACCTCTTTCTCTTCCTCTGCCTCTCCTTTCTTCACCTCTTCATCCTTTCCACTCTCTTCAACTTCACCAACCTCATCCTCACATGCTTCATCAACACCTCAAGGCCATTCCTCTCCCCTTCCACTGCCCTCTTCCATTCAAACTCCTCAACTCCATTCTCAACTCATGGATCTCCCTCTGCCTCCTGCTCAAACATTCCTCCTTATCACCCCTCTCTACACACTCTTTCACTCCAAACGTGACAGATACATACTCAAACACAATCTCATTCATCTTTCTCAATCTATCTTCCACCCTTCCTTTCAATCTATGAAGCGCCCCACACATCACTCCATCCATTCTCTCCCATACTTCCCTTTCTCCCATACATGGCCATTTCACTCTCCTCCTCAAATCCTTTCCCTGCTGAAGTACAACCCCAGGACATACAACACTGTGGCTTCCTACCTGGCTGTTTCTCCCGGCCGTCTTACGTGTCCCTGTCCCCTTTTCAAAGGCACTGCGTTGCTGTACCTCCTCCTCACCCACCTTACGCACACAACCCATCCGGCTCCGATGGATATGCAATCCTCTCACCGACTCAAACTCACGTCCACACCCACACTTCTCTCGAACCTGCCCTGCCTCCACATGCACACCATCACCCCATAGACCAACATCTCCCACACGATCACTCCCACACCCTTTCTTGGCCTGAAGGATCCGAACTCACGTCCACACTGACACCTCACCAGACTTGCATCCACAATCCGTTCTCGTTTGTCAACATCAGTATAGGGGTCTTTATCCGTTTTATCTGTCCGTTTGGGCCCATCTTCCGCCCCACCTCTCGGAGAGCCCTTCGGGTGTTCTCTATTTTTAACCAACACTGTAAATTATGGGTGCCACACAATCCAAACCATGCAGCTTGGCAAAATGGCTTACAAGGCCACCTGCCACTGATGCTGTCTCTCCAACGTCACCAGCCTATTCCTGGTCGCCACCCAGTCTTTCCTGGGAGTCACTGGTAGCACCAGCACAAACATAAGTTCAAAACACACCTGGTCACAAGTGTGCCGCACTGACCGGATCCTCAGTCGAGGTCCTCAGCATCATCCCGTTTCGGCCCTTCAACCTCGATACGGTCAGCTAAGGTGGGCCAGCATAGTCATGGGGACTATGTTGTGATATAAAGATCCGTGGGATTTAAATGATTAGAACATGCCACCTACCTAGGTAGACTATTTAGGTCCCAAGGAGTAAGAAAATCCATGTTGGCAAAATTGGAAGTGTTGCAGATGGCGGCCATCTTGGATTTCAATGTTTTGTTTTTTTTCCATTTTTTAAATTCAATTTCATTTCAATTTTCGAACTTCGCTGAGATGTCACATGACTGTGTGACATGACATGTGTGACTGAGATGTCACACACACACTCACATCCCCACAAACACACACACTCACATCCCCACAAACACACAAACGCACACACACTCACATCCCCACAAACACACACACACACACACACACACACACACACACACACACACACACACACACACACACACACACACACACACACACACACACACACACACACACACACACACATACACACACACTCACAATTTTTTCATTTCAAAATTTCAATTTTCGTACCCAGCATTTACCCTCAACGAACACCAACCAGGTAGCGGCTATAAACGTGACGTGGTTTGGCTGTTAGGACAGGCTCTTCTAAACCTTGCAGCATTTAAGGAACAACAAGCAGACGCAGATCAAGTAGAAACTATGTGTCCAGAAGCTGCTAATCACATTCCGAAGTGGTCAGCATACAATTCTCTCGTAAACACAACAATGTCACTCACATGTGTCAATACACCACCATTGATAGCTGCACCAGCTCATGAGTGGCCAACATTGCTTACAATATTAAAGCAAGCGCAAGGCATCTCAGCGAAGGTCGTTGGTGGAGAACATAAAACGGTGATTACTTTAGACATGGGTTTGTACAAACCAGCGAAGCAACTTCAAATGGCCCGAGATGATTGCAGCCACATGATACTCCGTCCTGGAGAACTGCATACAGTCATGGCCAAGCTTCGAGCTTTAGGTTCTTACATGGATGGTAGTGGATTAGATTTGTGCTGGATTGAAGCAGAGTTATATGGCGCAGCTACTGTTAAACAAATTATTGATGGACGTCATGTGAAAAGAGGAATAACAGCCCACTTGACTACTGTGCAAGCTTTGTTTACCTCGTACGTTAAGGCTTTCTTCAAAGACAAAGGGGAACGACACCACAAATGCGCTGAAAAGGCTGACAAGCTCAACAAGGCATGCAGAGATAATAATGTTGAGAAAATACAGAGAGCTCATGAAGATATGAAACATAGTGGATTCACTTGGAATCCTGGATGAGTGAATTTGATGAAGCTATAGCTAACAGACCACTGGCATGGGCCATCTGCCAGTATATGACGATGGTTTTGGAAATGCCAACGTACATAAGAGCAGTGCGAAGCGGTGACTGGATGCTTCATCTTGATGCAACGGAAACGTTTGTAAAGTACTTCTTTGCCCATGACAAGTTGAACTATGCAGCTTGCTTTCTGTGTACTTGGCAGACATGAAAGCTTTGGCCAAATCAGATCCAGAAATATGGGCCGAGTTTATGGATGGAAATTGGGTTGTCAACAAGAACATCAACCCATTCTGTGCAATTGGTCCCGAACACGCTCTCGAGCAAGTAAACCGGATGATGAAAGTACTTGGTGGACTCATTGGTATGACACTCAGCCCCTTGGCCCGCGCAAAGTTCTTCTTAGTGGCACCAGATCTTGCCCGGCTAGCAAAAGAAGCAGAGGCAATAGCTGTTGTACCAAGAAACCAAACAATGAAGCAGCATAATGAGAATACAGATACCAAAACCAAACTACAGATGTGAAGAACGTAGTTGCACTGACGGATACTATCAACAAGTGCACAAACCCCTTTACAGATGAATGTGAGCAGTTGATTAATATGGTTACCAAAGCCGTCATGCCAGAGAGAGTCCTACATGACATTTGCAGAAGAACACAGATTGGAGGAGTGTTTTGCTCAATTTGTTTCAGATAGAACCACTACAAACAATGTCAACATTTGGGTGCCAATGAAGAAACTTAAGTTGCAGATGTGGTCGTCAAGTGCGATGAAAACTCAGACAAAAATTGAAGACAAAATTGTGGAACTCCAGGAAGATCGGGCACTGTTTGCCCGTTTACTGGTAGTATCTAAAGCAAGAGATATTGACCTTAAGCAAGCTGTTGGTACATATTAATTTTCTGTAGTACCGAGGTCGTTGTTTGCAGCCGATGGTTCACTCCTTCACACCACATCGAAGAGTGACCTGATGTTGATACTAGAAAACTTGCCAAAGCTTGAAGCAGTGACCCAGGAAAATAATAACCAAAGAGTTGATCAAGCTGGAGTCAACTATAAGTGCGTTGCTGTCATCGATGCAATGGCTGATTTACCAACATTGGACAAGCCAGAATGCATCAAAACCTGTCATGACCTAGCAAACCACTTCATTGGACGCCACTGGCAGAAGTATGGTGACTACGACGAGGTACATTTGGTGTTTGATCGTTATGACACTGGAGAATCTCTGAAAGCTTCAACCCGTGAGAGACGTTTGGGTGGTAACAGGGCAGTGGCGTATCATATTACTGATTCCACATCAATTGGCAAACTAAGCATGCAGCAGTTGCTTGCCCAAGTGTCAACGAAAGATGCATTAACCACCTATTTGGCTGAAAAGATACTGCAACATGATGTAACAATGGGCAAGTCCCTTGTGGTTGCCTGGCGGAATAAGGCAAGAGCTACACATAGAGCAGTAGTTGACCTCTCAAGTAGTCAAGAAGAAGCAGATACCAAACTCATTCTGCATTCCATTGCTGCTTCTGTAAATGGTGCTACCTCTCTAGACATCCACTCACCAGACACCGATGTGCTTGTACTTGCCATCAGACGAAACCCCAGTTTATGTCCAAATACTTCCTTCATAACAGGGGCTGGTCAAAAACATAGGGTGATACCCCTTGAGCCCATCTACAGTGCCTTGGGTCCAAGGAAAGCTGCAGCTCTACCAGGATTTCATGCACTATCAGGAGCAGATGTCACAGGAAAATTTGCTGGAAAAGGAAAGAATAAATTCTGGAAAGTACTGCAGGAACTTGATCCAACTGATGAGATAGTAAATGCCCTTGTACAGCTAGGAACAACAGATGAACGACCTAACACTTTGTTTGCTGCAATTGAATCATTTGTATGCAAGTTGTATCTCCCTAACACAGAGCTGTTGAATGTAGCTGATGTAAGGTGGTGGCTATTCAAGAAGAAGCAAGCTCAATCAGAAGGTTTACCTCCAACCCAAGCTGCACTGCGTAATGCCATCTTGAGAGCGCACTACCAGGCCATGATTTGGAATAATGACATCATTGCAAATCCAGACCTACCAGAACCGCTGGAATGTGGTTGGAATTTGGTAGATGGCCGATATAAACCAGTCATGACAACCTTGCCGCCTGCTCCGCAAGCAGTAATTGATCTGGTGAAATGTTCCTGTGCAAAGACACGATGTTCAAGTAATCGCTGCAAATGCAGAAGGGATGGATTGAATTGCACAGATCTTTGTAGCTGTAGTGAGGACTCAGAATCATGTAACAACACAGAAGACACAGTTCTCTCAGATGATGAAGTGGAGGATAGTGATAGTGAAGATGAGTTATTGTAACTTCCACAAGGATTGGAGCAGGCAATAAACTCTGGCAACCAACCACACAACTAGCATGTAGTATGGACAATGTACCACCGACTCAAAACGATGAAATATTGATGTCATATTGGCAGTCATTTTGAATTTTCATATATTCATTCCTTGACTTGATAAGTGTATGTTCAACTACTAAACTTAGCCTAACCTCACAGAACATTCATGGCCTTATAGCAACAATAGGCCTTAATACGTCCATTTTGAAATCCAAGATGGCTGCCCTCTGCAACACTTTCAAAATTGCCAACATGGTTTTTCATGTTCTTTGGTACCTATTTAACACATTCATATAGGTGGGATCTTCTAATCATAAAAATCCCACGGGATTGCATAGTCTCCCTGACTAGCAGGGGCACATACACATCCACTGCCAAACGTGTCGAGCAACTGAAAGTATGCTGAGGTGGAACAACCTGTGATAGACCCTCAGAGCACATTCCATGATAATATCTATAGAAAAGGCTCAAGGAAGCAACAGAGCAGTGGACTGAGAGGTTCCAGGGATGGTGTCAACTCCTGTCCCAACAGAATTGCAGCACGTCGAGTGGTAATGATACTCCATGACAGGTCGTATAGTGGCCTTGTATAGATGGAGCATAGCAGCTTGAGAAAGGTATCGCCAAGCAGGAAATAAGCAGCCAAGGCACTGGGAGCCACTTTTAACTATACCAGAGATGTACTTTTTCCAGCTGAAGTTTGAGCTGATATCCAATCCAAACAGACGGATACAACTGAGTTCCTGCAGAGGTGAAGAATCCATAGACAGTGTTGGAAAACAAGGTGATCTTGAACTAGACACAGCCAACAAGGCGGTCGTTTTTTGGTTGAAAGTAACAAGCCAGTCTTTTCCCCAGTTCATCACACTCTCTCGGTCCTGATTGAGAGTGGTACTCGTGTGTGTGTGTGTGTGTGTGTGTGTGTGTGTGTGTGTGTGTGTGTGTGTGTGTGTGTGTGTGTGTATGTATGTATGTATATATATATATATATATATATATATATATATATATATATATATATATATATATATATATATATATATTATATATATACTAGCGGGGTCACCCGTGGGAATCCCACGGGCATGGATGTGTGTGACATTTCGACATATTGAGTTATATGCTGCACATTCATTTTTACAAAATGGTTACTGGCAAGTCATCAGATCCAGAAATGGTGTGAATTTAGTTATTTCACATAATATGTGACCCCTCACTCCTCTCCACCTGACACTCTCCTGTCTCCACCTGACACTCTCCTGTCTCCACCTGACACTCTCCTCTCTCCACCTAGCACTCCTCTCCTCTCCAAACCCTCACATCCCTCTCCTTTCCAATCCCTCACCTCTCCAATCCCTCACACTCCTCTCCTCTCCAATCCTTCACACGCCTCTCCAATCGCGCCTCACACTCCTCTCCAATCGCGCCTCACACTCCTCTCCAATCGCGCCTCACACTCCTCTCCAATCGTGCCTCACACTCCTCTCCAATCGTGCCTCACACTCCCCTCCAATCACTCCTCTCCAATCGTGCCTCACACTCCTCTCCAATCACGCCTCACACTCCTCTCCAATCGTGCCTCACACTCCTCTCCAATCGCGCCTCACACTCCTCTCCAATCGCGCCTCACTCGCCTCTCCAATCGGCTTTCCCCGTCTCGTTTCTCTCCTTTTTCTCCCGTCTCGTTCTTTTTCTTGCTCCAAATCGGCCCGTCGGAATCGGAAATCGGCCCGTCTCGCCCGTCGGCCCGTCGGAATCGGAAATCGGCCCGTCTTGCTTTTGTGCTTGTGCGTAAATAAATTGTGTTCATGACACCATTTCTGGTGTTGGGCTAGCGGCTAGGGTGCCGGCTTAGGTTCGAATCTCGGTCGATCGCCGAATTAATGCCAGGGGGGTTGACTCAGCCTGTCATCCTTCCGAGGTCGGCTAATTGAGTACCAGTTCACTGGTAATTCCCTGTTTGTCGTTGAAGGCGGCAAAAAAGGGTTGGCGTCAGGAAGGGCATCCGGCCGTAAAACATTGCTTCAAAAAGGGGACAAAAAAACAACAACTACCACGGTCCCCGAAAAGGCCAACCCCCGCTTTGCGGGGAAAAATGGCCTCTAAACGGTGGTTTTTACACCATTTCTGGATCTGATGACTTGCCAGTAACCATTTTGTAAAAATGAATGTGCAGCATCTAACTCAATATGTCGAAATGTCACACACATCCATGCCCGTGGGATTCCCACGGGTGACCCCGCAAGTTTGCATTGACGTTCGTCGATGACTCGTTCGCCCGTCTCATTCGTTTTCTTGCTGCATCCTGTTCAAGTCTGCGTTCTTCATCGATCGTCTCATTCATTTTGGAAATAGAAGTTTCCACGCAGCGCATGAATTGTCACGATCCTCAAGAGGAATTTGTCTCGTAATCATCAAATGATAAATGGCAAGTAAATTATATTGTGGAAAATTAAAGATTTCAAATAAACCTATTTAAAGTGTATTCGCACATAACTAATTTTAAAAAACGAAGAAATATCTCTCGGTAATTTCCTGAAACATATTTTACTTCCGGCTAATAATGTTGAATTAAATAAAACGAAGAAATATATGTCGGCATCATTGTTGACGTTTTTGTGACGACTGTCATCAAACGAAAAAGTAATATATCTTAACGGAAAAGCAAAAGCGAATTTTTAATATATATCGACACGTTGCCGTCGGTGTCATGTTGGGCGGTGTAATGATACACCATGACGCGATTTTTAAAAATATATCTCTGCATTTTCCCGCGTGTGTGGAATGTTCTCAATTATTGCTGACACCGAGTCCAAAACCATCGATAAAAATGAAATCATATGGTGAGTTAGATTGGAGATAAAGGCGTGAGAGAGACTCAATGGCCTTGAAGTTGAAGTTACAGGCGTTTGAGAATTCATTTCGTTCTATAAACGGCAACTTTCATTGGATTTCCTTCCCGTTTTTTTTCAACCGAGTCGAAAACTATGTTAGCGACTGTGAAAAATGAAATGATATATCGAATTTTTAATATGTATCGACACGTTGCCGTCGGTGTCATGTTAGGCGGTGTATGATACACCATGACGCGATTTTAAAAAATATATCTGCATTTTCCCGCGTGTGTGGAATGTTCTCAATTATTGCTGACACCGACTCTAAAACCATCGATAAAAATGAAATCATATGGTGAGTTAGATTGGAGATAAAGGCGTGAGAGAGACTCAATGGCCTTGAAGTTACAGGCATTTGAGAATTCATTTCGTTCTATAAACGGCAACTTTCATCGGATTTTCTTCTCGTTTTTTTTCAACCGAGTCTAAAACTATGTTAGCGACTGTGAAAAATGAAATGATATATCGAATTTAAAATAGATATCGACACATTGCCGTCGGTGTCATGTTGGGCGGTGTATGATACACCATGACGCGATTTAAAAAAATATATCTCTGCATTTTCCCGCGGTGTGTGGAATGTTTGTGGAAAATTAAAGATTTCAAATAAACCTATTTAAAGTGTATGCGCACATAACTAATAAAAAAAAACGAAGAAATATCTCTCGGTAATTTCCTGAAACATATTTTACTTCCGGCTAATATGTTGAATGAAATAAAAACGAAGAAATATATGTCGGCATCATTGTTGACGTTTTTGTGACGACTATCATCAAACGAAATAGTAATATATCATAACGGAAAAGCAAAAGCGAATTTTTAATATATATCGACACATTGCCGGCGGTGTCATGTTGGGCGGTGTATGATACACCATGACGCGATTTTAAAAAATATATCTCTGCATTTTCCCGCGTTGTGTGGATTGTTCTCAATTATTGCTGACACCGAGTCTAAAAGTAAAACCATCGATAAAAATGAAATCATATGGTGAGTTAGATTGGAGATAAAGGCGTGAGAGAGACTCAATGGCCTTGAAGTTACAGGCCTTTGAGAATTCATTTCGTTCTATAAACGGCAACTTTCATCGGATTTTCTTCCCGTTTTTTTTCAACCGAGTCTAAAACTATGTTAGCGACTGTGAAAAATGAAATGATTTATCGAATTTGATTTGAAATAAAACTGGGGGAGAGCAAGACACCACGGGCCTACAAAACAGGACTCAAAGCTATGCGAGTTAATAAAATGGTGGATATTTGTTTATAGCCACTCCCAGAATGGGTGGAGCTATGGGTGGAGCTACTCTGCAAACCGAGTAAGCCACACCCCGGACAGACACCCAACAGATAGACAGACAGACAGACAGAATCATCTACGGCTATTATAATATAGACTAGCAGAAGTACCCGGCATTGCCGGGCGGGGGAGGGGAGGGGAGGGGGAAGATGAGGGGAGGGGAACGGGGGGGGGGGGGGGAGGGGGGAGGGGGGAGGGGAGGATAGGGGGGGAGGGGAGAAGAGGGGGGGGAAGTACCCGGCATTCCGTGTATAAACGTGAGGGAGAAGAGGGGGGAGGGGAGGGGGGAGGGGTAGGGGGGAGGGGGAGGGAGGGGGGAGGGGAGAAGAGGGGGGGAGGGGGAGGGATGGGAGAGGAGAGGGGTGGGAGGGGGAGGGGGGGAGGGGGAGGGGGAGGGGGAAGGGGAGGGGGAGGGGGAGGGGGAAGGGGAGGGGGAAGGGGAGGGGGAGGGGAAGGGGGATGGGGAGGGGGAGGAAAGGGGGGAGGGGAAGGGGGGAGGGGGGAGGGGGAGGGGGAGGGGGAGGGGGGAGGGGGAGGGGGGAGGGGGAGTGGGAGGGGGGAGGGGGAGGGGGAAAAGGGAGGGGGAGGGGGAAAAGGGAGGGGGAAGGGGAGGGGGTAGGGTGGAGGGGGAAGGGAGGGGGAGGGGAGGACGGAGGGGGGCAGGGGGAAGGGGGAGGGAAGGCGGGAGGGAAGGGGAGGGCCAGTCAACAATGACGTTGCAGTTCTCATGGTTGGAGAGCAGCACAACAATCGCGACATCGTCCTGAATCTTCGCAACAGCACGAAGCGGATTTTGGAGACTCACCGATCCTGTGACGCCCTCCAGTACCGGCATTGCCGGGCGGGGGAAGGGAGACCCGTCCATTCCCAACCCGTACATTCGCCCTCTCGACTCAAGCTCACTCGGACAAAAGCCTCGCACAAATTACACCGTGAAGGCCCAATGGCTATGTCTGTGCCACAAATCAAGTACGTGAGCGAGTCGGGCGCACTGAATTGAAAATATATAGAACGCTCATACTCCGTGAAAAGTGAAGCTACAATATTTTTTTTAAATTTCATTGGTTGCTAGGAGACGGCAGCATGTAAAAACCGTTTGAATATTTGAAATACAGTTTGATCCAGATAGTGGGGGGGCCAATGTTTTCCCGTTGAATTCAAATGTTAATTTGTGGACACTGGTTGGGTTGTCTTTAGGGATGATAGAAGTTGTAGAAAAAATATGTCTCCATTTTTTTCAAGTTCTTTATAGCGGCCATTTTGGATTATCAAAATGGCGTTTGTTGAAAACCGAAATTGTCATTATCTTGGCTTCTAAATGACCTAGAGTGTTAATTTTGGTGTCCAAATGTACATATTTGCGGATACTTAATCCAATAAACACACATTTATACACCTACATATGATCAAAAGGGTTCTTATGGCAGCCATCTTGGATTTTCACGCACTTATGCCAACACATATATTTTTTTTTTCCATCATTTTCACTTCTAAATCACATAAAGGCTGGACTTTAGTGTTCAAATGTACACTTATAATGTCTTTGTGCAATATTTTTAGTTGGCAGTGTTCATTGTTACATTGAAGGATCTCCATCCTCCTCATCATCAGTGTTATCGATTCCCATGGGGCGCTCCTGACCCGTGTTACCACACACCTCTTCATCTGCCCCACACATACACATCTCAGAACAGTTGAGATGCTGAGACCTGCATGAGCAGTGAGACATGCATTGGGTCTTCTTGCAGTTACATTTGATTAGATGTGTGATGGCAGCTGGGGCTGGAGGGTCCTTGGTTGTGATGGGCACCAGCTGATCTCCTTCTGCTCTCCATCCATGTTCTGTTGGTTGTGGAAGCTGGGGGTCCGGTACATCAGCCTGATGCCACACCATGGCCTGGAAATGTGCACGAGCAATGGCTTCATGTAAAGCTCCCCGTGTTGGTGGCAGCTTCTGTGCCTCTAGCTGTTTCTTGGTAAACAGTCTCCACCTCAGCTTGCCCACATCCACAACTGTAGTACGAGGCTCATACAGCTGGCATACAAATGCCTCAATGTCACTTTCTGTGTCAGCTCTCAGCTCCTCAGAGGCCCCAAGGTCATGAAACGCAGATACCACCTCAACAGAGCACCTATTGAGGGCTTGCCAACATGTGAGCTTTCCCTTGCCGGCAAACCGACCAGTCTGGTCTGCTCCCGTGAATGCATGGAATCCTGGTAGGGCTGCAGCCTTCCTGACACAAAGTTCATGTACTATTGGTTCCAGTGAGATTTGCCTCTTCTTGTTCCCCACACCCGTGATGAAGTATGTGTCTTTGCATAGTTCATGGTACCGGTGGAGTGCTAGGATGAATACATCAGTATCAGGTGACTGAATGTACAGCTGTGTTGCACCTCTTCGGACGGCATCTTGACTGTGAAGAAAGATCCTCGTATCAGCCTCCTCCTGGGAGCTACGGAGATGCTGTACATCCATGCAGTTGGAGAAGACATCCTGCCTTGAAGTGACGATGAAGACCTTGGTAGTCCCCTCAAAGTGACACAGAGCTTTCTTTGCCAGATAGACAGTTAGCTCATCTTTGGTGTTGGTGTGCGACAGGAACTGTTTTGCTGTCAGTTTCCCAATCGGGGTGCTGTCTTGAACGTGGTAAGCAGTGGGCGGCTTGCCACCTTGGCGCCTCTCCCGTGTGGCCTCTTTCAGTGAATTTGGCAGATCATATCGGTCAAACACGAGGTGGACTTCATCATACCCGTTGGTCTTGCAGTCCAGTGTTGCATTGAAATGGCCAGCCCACTGGGCACATGTTTTGACCCATTGTGGCTTACCCATTGCTTGCACTAATGCCATGCCGTCTATGACAGTCACCTTCTTGGGAGGGGGTGGAGTATGTTCAGGATTGTCGTCGTCTGGCTGCTGACCAGTGCCAGTTGACTTCTTGGGTAGATCTTCTAGGATGCCCATGAGCTTGCTTTTGTCTGTGCATGGTAGTAGTGTCCCAGCCATTGCAAAGAGGGTTCGTGGAAGCGCGGTGAATTCATATTGACCTATGGCATCCTTCAAGTTGATCTCTGGTCGTGAGCGGGCCACGATCAGCATGCGCGCAAACAGTGACCTGTCGTCTTTCAGCTCTACAACCTTGTCTGCCAGTTTGTGCTTCACAGCTTTCCTGGCACTCTTCCACATCTTCAGTTTGACCTTTCCCATTCTGGCCCAAAGGTTGATTTCATTTGTGTTGATGCGCTCTGCAACAAACGTGTTATACGCTTTCTGACCAATCTCATCTTGGTTGCAGACATCCTTCTGTACTTCAGCTGGCATCACCACCTTGGTGATGATAGTCGTCAGGTCTTCACCCTCATGCGTCATGGGATTCATGGACTCTCTGATCACATTCTTCAGTCGACGAATGCTGTCTTCCTGCCGAGCCCAGACTGTGGTTGATAGGTCGTGGTGCTCCTTGCGTGTAGCTGATTGTGAGCCAGCCATCTGACGGGCTTCTTCAGCAAGCCTACTCAGCTCTGGTGCTGTCAGAAAGAACCTTTCGCGGGCACTGGCATTCTGGGTAATGCCCACAATACCCCCTGTCACCTTCATGATCCTGTTGATGTGCTCCAGTGCATGGTCCACACCTACAGCACAGAAGGGGATTTCATTCTTATGGACACTGAAGTTCCCATCCATGAACTCTTGGTAGATCCCTGGATCTGTCATCTTCAGGGCCTTCATCTCTGCAAGGTACCGGGGAGTCAGCCTGGCATATTTCTGTTTGTCATGTGCAAAGAAGTATATGCACATCTCATCCAGTGAAGACAGGTGAAGCTCAAATTGTCCATCACGGGTGGCACGGATGAATGTGTATATCAGCATTATCATCCGCATGTAGCGTCGCACAAATTTGAACAGTGGACTCTTGGCTTCTTTCCTCTCATCAAACTTTGCCATGGCCTCCAGGACTTCGTTTGACTCGAGGACAGCTAGCATGTTGTTCTGCGCGCTTGTCATCTCCTCTCGGTTGTGTAGATGACAGCTCTGGGCAACCTGTTGTGCTGACTGGGTACATGGGCCCCTCAGATGGGGATGCTCTTGGAAGAATTCGTCCACATAGAGGTCGAAGAGGGCTTGGACAGTGGTGATGTGGGCCTCCAAAGCCCTCTTCATGTGCTTGGCTTCCAGTATTTGTCTGGTCGTTGTTGGGCCATAGATATCAGCCTCAGACCAAGCCTCGTCAAGACCACTGTCCTCTATGGCATTCCCAGCAGCCCTCAGTGCAGCCATCACAGTGTGCATCTCCCCTAGTCGCAGTACCCACTTGCCTTTGCAGTCATCTCTGGTCATCTCCAGCTGTTTGGCTCGCTCATACAGGGCCATGTCTAAGGTGATCACTGTCTTCCTATCGGGACCCATGACCATGCAGTTGATTTGCTGTGTCTGTTTCAAGACTGTTATCAGTGTTTGCCATTCATGGGCTGGTGCTGCTACCAATGGCAGGGCGTTGACCTCTGTCAGAGGCTTCGAAGAGGAGAGCAGTGAGTTGTAGGCTGTCCAAGTTGGGATATCGTGATGCTTGATCCTACTGCCAGGTGGTTGTTTTGGATCGTGGACGAGTGACCCAACAGGGTCAGCATGCTGGGGTTCTGCAGCTTGCAGCTGGTCATCTGGTGGGATGATGTCGTCTTGTACGTCCTCAGCTTCAGCTGTTCGCATGATTGTGCGTGAAAGTAGCCACACTGTGTCCGTCGCAGAGTACGGCTTGGTGACATCTGGGTTTGACCGTGTCTTGAAGCTATACGTGGTACCTGTGGCAGATTGTTTGTTTGGTGCTTGGCAAGGAACAAAGTCTGGAGCAGTCAGAACCTTGAGTGAGCGGTGTCTGGCCTTTCGGTCATGTAGTGTCAGTGTTCTATGTTCATCTGTGGAGGGTGCATGTTCCCGTCGTTGGTAGAGTGCCCAGGCTGTAGCATGGAGTGTCCGCTTCCCATCAGGTGTGTCTTCATTGAAGTCACTGTTGTCCACTGCAAAGAAGACAAACGTCCCTATGCGCATGGTTCTTGGAAAGTATACACCCTGTTCTGTCGTAGACTCTATGACTGAGTTGGCCAGCTGTGTCTCCAACCGCAAGATCCGACTATAATCAACAGACAGACCGAACCCATGCAGGAAATCCAGAAGCTTCTTGTTTCTGGTGGACTGATGGACTACAATGGCAACGGCAAGCTGCTGTGGCCATTCTAAGCGATGGCGGAATGGTGCATCTGGCTCTTTGGGCTTGTACGTGACTTGGCGTTTTGACTTGTAGCCGTACATGATGTTCTGACTGATGGTTATAACATCTCGATGAATAGTGGCTGAGCGCATAGTCTCTGGCTCAATGCTCGTGGCTGGTCCTTCCAGTAGCCAGCGGAGGAAAGCATAGAGTACTTTGGGTACATGCTTTTCAGCATCATCAGTGTTCATTTCTCCTTCAAATTGCCATGGGTGCTTGTTCTGACAAGCAATGGCACTGCGGAGAACAGAGGCACTCTCAAACAGTTGTTCGATGTTTTTTTCATTTGTCTTCGCCATTGCATCTTCGACAGCTGCATCACGCACGGCAGTGGAGAATACACAGTCTGACTCGTTTCGACGTTTTGGTTTCATGAAGTGAACGTCATCAATGTGAGAGTTGATTTTCTCCTTCATGCCTTGGGTAGTAGGTGATGGGACATTGTGCACACCATTATTGTCAAGAATCCTGGAGTAAACCGACTTCAGGTCAGACATGTTGAGAATTTCACCAGCTTGGAGTAGAGAGCGAACAAGGCTGACAAACTCAATGTCTGCGGCTATTTTGATAACATTAGTTTCTTGCAGTATGTGTTCTTTGTCATCACTTGATGTCCCACTCTTGGGAGCACGTTGGACATTCTGCACCCAGCATGGGAGATGATACTTGACGTCGATCGCATGAGCATCATGTGCACTGATGGCAGCACTCAGCTGAACTTTC
Source organism: Myxine glutinosa (assembly GCF_964187855.1). Taxonomy (NCBI): domain Eukaryota; kingdom Metazoa; phylum Chordata; class Myxini; order Myxiniformes; family Myxinidae; genus Myxine; species Myxine glutinosa. The sequence continues at coordinate 43,558,526 of NC_136267.1, forward strand.
CACTTGTGGTTGCTGCCTTCTTCAACAGCTTTCTTCAGCTGTTTACCTGCGTTGAACGTGCATACAACATGTACACTTTCCTTAGTGACCTCTTGACAGAAGAAACAAAGGTCTCTGTTGAATGGAGTTGATGATGAACGTGTGAAGCGAAGAGTCTCGTCTTGCGTAGAACCTGAGGTACTTGCAGCGGCAGGTGCAGAAGAAGGACGTCCACACCTCTTATGAAGATGCTGGGTGTCGCCATGTTCGCAGGCTTTCTGGTGGCGAACTCTAGCACGCTCCAGGTGAGCAGTGTTGCATGTAGATCCATAACATGCCCGGTGCCACTTTGCTTTATTGTTCCTCAAGTCAGTGGCAGTGAAACAGCTTAATCGTTCGCTGATCTGTTTGAAGTCGGCATCACCATATCGTGCCCTCTCCTGGATGAACTGGAGAAACTTTGCATATGAGCCCAGTGCTGGCTCAGTCACTAGTGCACCTTGGGGATCCTGGCACTGAATGCAAAGTGTGAAATCAGTTTCTTTCTTGGTTTTCTTGCTTTTTGGCTCCATCATAGCTCAGGGTCACGAATCTGGAACATACAAATAACAAATAACAATTAAGATAGATGTGCATTAAGTTAGATTTTGGACACTGGTTCGGCTGTGCCATAAAAACCTATTTTTATCCCTTGTAGGTTATTAAAGAAGGTTTCATTCAATTCTCTATCCCCAAAAATGTACAACTGGACACCAGAATCGAAACTCTAGGTCATTTAGAAGCCAAGATAATGGAATTTTACGTTTTCGACATCCGCCATTTTGAAAATCCAAAATGGCCGCCATAAAGAACTTGAAACAATTGGAGACATATTTTTTCTAGAACTTATATCATCCCTAAAGACAGCCCAACCAGTGTCCAAAAATTAACAAGCAATTTCACCGGGCATTTCAATCTGCTACATTGGCCCCCCCACTAAGAGGTAAGTGGTATGGTCTATTGGTCTTGCTGGTTGGTGGACACGATATGTGTAAGGGAAATTATTTTGGTGTCCTGTATCTGGTCGTGCTAGTTGGTGAACACGGTACATTTAAGGGAAATGATTTTCTGTCGTTCTTCTGAGTGGTTGCTTCTCCTTCCGCGTATTTTTGTTCATTTTATTGTTTTTTCCCACTCTCTTGAGTTGTGGGCCTTCCTTGAGTGGTATTACATTTATCATCATCATCATTGGAATGTCTGTTGTAAAGATACGGACATCAAGTCCGTATCTTGACGCAGAGAGCATCAAGCACCATCTTTTTATACCAGGCAACGGCAACGCACTAACACAGACCTCGCTCGGCCCCGCCCACAGCAACCTCTCTCGGCTGCCGTACGATGGCCTAACGGCAACCGTGACAACCGTGCGGGCACCTTGCGATTGCCTCACGGTTCGCCTTGCGGTCTCCTCACGCATTTTGATTTCATGACTTTTACGATTGCCGTGCGGACCCCGTAACATTTGTGAACACTGCTGCCGCAGACCGCAAAGCCGTACGATTAGTAAAAATCCCATCTACAAACCGCAGACCGCAGAACCGTGCGGCGGCAGCATCATATGTGACTAAGGCTTTACTAAAATAAGCTTCTCAGTTTTGTCAATCACCTTTGTGGCTCTATGAGAAAGTTGTCGGAAAACCAACAAAAAAGAATAAAAAAATATGTCACCCACAGGGTGAACCGTATCTTGCCAAAATGTGAAAATTCCGTTTTTTCGTCATGACGTCATCAAATGACGTCATAGCGTCAAACTGTTTACAGATCTGGGAAGCACTCATCAAGGGCATTCATATGAGGTATTACTCGATATGGTACCTACGATTTCAAAATTTGACCTTGGGGTCAATAATTTTCGACCTCCAGCGCTAACCATGAAGGTCAAGGCCGATCGCCACCAAAAACTAATCAGCTGAGCGCCGGACCATATACTAGATTCCCATGAAGTTTGGAGACGATCCGATCAAAGTTACTCAAAAAATTAGTGTTTCGTCGACCTCCATGATTGACCACAAAGTGACCTTGACCTTTGACCTTGACCTTCAAAATTTTGTGTGCTGAAGGGTATCTCTATAGGACTCTGATATGCGAAGTTACAGGAGTTTCCAATAATAACTGTGGTCTACAGAGTGATCTAAACGTGAAAAAAAATGATTAACCACAAACAAAAAAACAAAAAAACAAAAAAACAAACAAACAAACATACAAGCTGACTAATACATCTTGCAAAAACTTCGTTTTGGCAAGATAAAAACAAATGTGAATCAATCTCTCAACGAAAGCCAATAAAGTCCTAATGCGTTCATATGCGTTCACGCTTATCACACTCTCAGCTAAGCCTGTACCTCATGTTATAGCGAGGGAAGGGTATTCCAACATGGCGGCTGCTTGCCCTGTGAGCACGTGCTGCAGCTGCGCTCCAGTTGTATATACAGCTTGGTGCACACACACCAGCACATGAGCAAGACAGAGCTTGGTTTGCATGTGGATATGCTGCCTCGGGATATAGAAGCAAGGCCTTGAGATTGCAATATGAATGCATCACAGTCAGCTGCATGCTCATCATGCAAATTCACACTGCGTTAAATAAATCAACTGGTCTTTACATCAAATTTTAAACCAATATTTTTTGAAACTGAATGTTCATCAAATAAAAACATTCATGTTTTACAGTGACACGTGTTTTAGTACTACTTTCGAGATTTATAACTGCAATAATCTCGTCAATAGCTGAAAGTCATGCAGAGCTAAGAATTGTTTTGGAAAACGCAATAAATGGGTTAACGCATAAAATATTTTTCTTTAGCAAACATTAAAATTGTTAAAGTATTATTTTGATGCAAGTTATTAAGTAGATGATTGAATATCTGACAGAAGTGTTTGGTGATTACGAGTTGTGAGGTTACTGGTATGAAAAGCACAGAAATTTGATCTGTAGGTGTCATGAGAAATAGTAATTTAAACATGGACACTGACTTTTAGTTTTATGAAGGTCGATTCACCAGCAAATAATATACGGTCAGGCCACCAAAAAAAAATCTGTTTAGGTGGCCCGGCGGAACACCAAAAAAAAAAAAAAATTAAGCGTGACCCCTGCATGATCAAATGTGTAAAACGTATATTTCTATTTATTATGTCTGTACGTAAGATGCACTTACGTAGTTGCTTGCAGTGTGCAAGCATGTCCCATTCGTACACTGTATAAAGTTTTACCCTGATTGACCACACAGTACTTCCCAAAGCAGGTAAGAAGCAAAGTCCGGAGATCCACAACATCAATATGAAACTAATTAATTAAAAGCAATCATTAACAAGAGGAAAAACTTCGTTAACTAGAACGGCACTCAGTAGAGAGCATACCTTCACCTGGTAAACAGTTTACGTTTTGAATCCCAGAGTCGAGCAGAAAATCAAAATACAGAACATTTAATCAAACTCCATCAAAAAAATTCTACTAGCCGGATCCGGATCTTCACCAAAATCTAATCGATACTTCCTTGTCACACACACAACCTGTCCACCAAGTTTCGTCCAAATCCATCCATAACTTTTTGATATATCTTGTTCACAAACGGATACAGACAGACAAACGGACAGACAGACAGACAAACGGCCGGAGACAGACAGACAAACAGCCGGAGACAGACAGACAAACAGCCGGAGACAGACAGACAAACAGCCGGAGACAGACAGACAAACAGCCGGAGACAGACAGACAAACAGCCGGAGACAGACAGACAAACAGCCGGAGACAGACAGACAAACAGCCGGAGACAGACAGACAAACAGCCGGAGACAGACAGACAAACAGCCGGAGACAGACAGACAAACAGCCGGAGACAGACAGACAAACAGCCGGAGACAGACAGACAAACAGCCGGAGACAGACAGACAAACAGCCGGAGACAGACAGACAAACAGCCGGAGACAGACAGACAAACAGCCGGCGACAGACAGACAAACAGCCGGCGACAGACAGACAAACAGCCGGAGACAGACAGACAAACAGCCGGAGACAGACAGACAAACAGCCGGAGACAGACAGACAAACAGCCGGAGACAGACAGACAAACAGCCGGAGACAGACAGACAAACAGCCGGAGACAGACAGACAAACAGCCGGAGACAGACAGACAAACAGCCGGAGACAGACAGACAAACAGCCGGAGACAGACAGACAAACAGCCGGAGACAGACAGACAAACAGCCGGAGACAGACAGACAAACAGCCGGAGAGACAGACAAACAGCCGGAGACAGACAGACAAACGGCCGGAGACAGACAGACAAACGGCCGGAGACAGACAGACAAACGGCCGGAGACAGACAGACAAACGGCCAGAGACAGACAGACAAACGGCCAGAGACAGACAGACAAACGGACAGACAGACAGACAAACAGACAAACGGACAGAGACAGACAGACAGAGACAGACAGACAAACGGACAGAGACAGACAGACAAACAGACAGGGGTGAAAATAACCTCCATCCACCTTTGGTGGCGAAGGTAACAAGTGCTTGCAAAAAAAACAGGAAGTCGGCAGATACAAGTTATCGCAGTGAATACAAGATAAGAATGACAAGAACAAGGAAAGAGAAACGAAAATTTAAAAAATAAAACAAAGCTGACAATCGACGTAGATAATAAAATATACAAATAAAGAGCAATTACACGGCCTGTCCAAACCAGGACCTTATGTTATGGCTATGCTTAGTGTGGCTACACTGGGCACCACCACCATTACTACCAGTACCATCGCTACTAACATCACTACTACCACCACCACAACCACTACCTCTACGACCACTACTACTACTACTACTACTACGACCACCACTACTACTACTACTACTACGACTACTACTACGACCACCACCACCACCACTATTACCACCACCACCACCCACCACTATTACTACCCGGCCCTCATCACCTCCGATGGCTCCTTCGGCTCTTATCGTCGCGAAGCCACCACACAAATGTTCCTCGGCCTCGCCTCCGAAATGAAAGGTCCACCGAGCGATCTCCATGCAAAACTTGAGGTAAACTCGCGGCAGAGAACACGAACCATGGCCTGGCCGACGCAGCCACTCGATATTATCTGTGGAAAGATGATTCCTCATTTGGCACTAGTTTCAATTTGTTCATATCAAAATTACTAAAACTATTCTAATATCGCGCTGGTGTATTTTACTCAGTGACATTAAAGAAAGTAAAGTGGAAATGCGCCGTCCAAGCATCCGTTCGCCTGCCATGTAGCTATCACTTTTCTTCATATTATTCGTTTGTAAGAAGCTACATTTTTCAATTTTATAGGGTTTTATAATAATATTCAGTGAACCGTATGTTTGTCCTTTTTTAACTCGACTATATCGTGTGTCTTGTTGGTCTGAAATATTTAAAGGTTTTATCGCTGGTGTTGATATTTTTATCTAAGGCTTATCAAAGTCGATATTTAAAAACAGCGTTCCTCTTTGTTTCACCTCATTCAACATCGTTTATAAATCACCCGACACCTTTAAAAAAAAAAAATCATTTATGAGAGCAAATTATGCCACGTGTGACGAAAAAAAAGGTTACAGGTGGGTGGGTCATTGTTATATGTCATCATTTTCCCAAAGGCTTACTAATCCCAAAGGATCTACATCGGCCAAGCCTGACATTTAACATTTTAATGTAAACAGTAAAAGAGAAGATTTGTGTCGCTGACTGTACCGCGTATATTTAGCACTGCTACTAACTATACCGTTGGGGCTATCAATGACCGGCGAATATAATTTCATGACAACCGAGGCGTTCCAAAGAGCTGCGATGAGAACTAACTGTGTGGTCTTCCTTTACGTAAGAACCCCACTCAATAATGCATTCAAATGACGACTACAAATTAATAAAGGAGAAACTACACGAAAGATATGCTTACTATATGATAATTGGACCGAGGAGGGGTCCTTCACCTTCCACTCATAAAACATAGGAGCAATTCGCCTGGCACTCACCTGGTAGAATAAACTATACTGCATCGACTATGGGTATTTTAAAGGGTACCTTGTCAGTGGACTCACTTCTATGGAGGAGGGGTCCAATTGTATGACCATGCATTGTGGCCCTTCGGGGTCAGGATGTATGTGTTTTGAATGACCATATGCTTCAGCCTTTGGGTTGAGGTGCATGTGTATGTTAATAATAATGGGACAGCCTTGATAGACGGCGTGCCTTGGCCGTGGGGTCAAGGTGCACGTCCAAGGCTGTTTAAATGTTTGATTTTATACCTTTTTTTATTATAAAAAAGTTTAGACGTTGGTACATCATGGGTGATTAAGGTTGTGGTGAAGTTTCATAGAAATTGTGTGTGTAGTTTCTGAGAAGAAAGCAAATACCTATTTTGGGGGGCAACCTCCCTCCCCCATAGACCCCCAAAAGGGAAATTTTATTTTTGCTGTTGTGGCGGACACAAAAGCCCACTGGCGTGGTGACATCATTCCACGCACCAAGTGGGCGGTGGCCACGCCCGAGGGGTAGGCGTGGCCGCATGATACACCGGGCGACCAGCCCGGAGCAGTTCAGTGTTACAGTGTAGTCTTACAATAAAGACGTTTATATGTTACCGCTTGTCCGCTTCCTCCTTGCTCACAAGCAGCGCGCGTAACGCCGCGCTTTACTGGTGACCCTCGACGTTGGATCTGCCGTAGCGATCCTTCCGACCACGACGCCATTGCAATGGCCAACGACAAGGCAATGGCGATTAAACTTCCCGAATTTTGGGAGGCCCAGGCCGAAGTCTGGTTCGTTCAAGCAGAAGCCCAATTTCAGCTTCGGCGCCTCACCAACGACGACCTGCGCTACTGCCATGTCGTCGCCTCCCTCGGGCCCGGCACGGCCGCTCGAGTTGTGTCCGTCCTTCGCCACCCACCGGACGGCCACAAGTACGAGGCACTCAAGCGGCTACTCCTAGCCACGTTCGGCCTCACGGACGACGCACGAGCCGACCGCCTCCTGGATCTCCCCGAGCTCGGTGAGACGCGCCCGTCGGTCCGAATGGACCATATGCTGTCACTGTTGGGCGACGAAGCCCCCGGTTCGCTATTCCGGGCGCTTTTCCGGCGCCAACTTCCAGCGCAGGTTCGCCTCGCGTTGGCCGGGACCGAGCTAACGGAACCCCGAGCATTGGCAGCCAAGGCGGACAGGTACTTCGCCGCTTCGGACACGCGGGCGAGCGTCGGCGTGGCCGTCACGGCCCTCGACGCTGATGTTCAGCAGCATGTTCCACAGCATCAGCTTCTACAGCACGCTGATGTTCAGCAGCATGCTGATACGCACGTCGTGAACGCCGCCACGCCCCGCCCACCGCCGCGGCGAAAACCGCCACCGCGGGGAAACCCGCCAACTCCACCGGCCTGGCGGAGCCAGCCGCGCTCCTCCAGCTCCACCACCTGGTGCTGGTTCCACGCCAAGTTCGGCCACGAAGCTCGGCGGTGTCATCCGCCGTGCTCCTTCAACGGGTCGGGAAACGCCCGGGCCGGCGCTCAATAGTGGCAATGAGCGCCGGCCGTTCGAGCAGCCTGCTGTTCATAACGGACACCTTCTCCGGGCGCCGTTACCTGTGCGACACGGGAGCGCAGGTGAGTGTCATTCCCGCCAGCACGTCAGACAAGCACGCCGCGGGTGGGGCCCCCGCGCTGCTTGCCGCGAACGGGACGCCCATCCGTACGTACGGAAAACGCTGCCTCTCTCTGCGGTTTGGAGGGCAGGTTTTCCGATGGACGTTCGTCACCGCCGATGTGCCCATGGCACTGCTTGGCGCGGACTTCCTGTGCGCTAATGGGCTCCTGGTCGACGTCAAGCGCAGACGGCTTGTCCAGGCCGAGACGTTCAGCTCGCTCGCTTGTGCGTTGCCCAGCTCAACGAGCGGCTTGCCAAGCGGCTTGCCGAACGATTCGGTTCCGGCCACGTTGGTCTGTACGCTTCCGGCAGCGGACGCATTCACCCGCCTCCTCGCCGGCTTCCCGGCCCTCACGCGGCCCACCTTCTCGGCGGGGGCCGTCAAGCACGGGGTGGCCCATCACATCCCCACCGTCGGGCCACCGGTCTACGCCCGGGCACGCCGCCTCGAGCTGACGAAGCTGGCGGTGGCAAAAGCGGCGTTCGCTACCCTGGAGCGACTCGGCATCGTTCGGCGCTCAGAGAGCGCTTGGGCGTCGCCGCTGCACATCGTGCCGAAGCCCGGCGGGGGATGGCGACCGTGCGGGGACTATCGCCGTCTCAATGACGCCACGACTCCCGACCGCTACCCCGTCCCCCACATTCAGGACTTTTCCGCCCGTTTGGCGGGCAGGTCCTTCTTCTCGAAGGTGGACCTCATACGCGGCTACCATCAGGTCCCCGTCAGGCCGGAGGACGTCCCGAAGACGGCGGTCATCACGCCATTCGGACTCTTCGAGTTCCTGCGCATGCCCTTCGGTCTGAAGAATGTGACTCAGGCGTTCCAGCGACTGATGGACAGCGTCCTGCGCGACTTGGATTTTGTCTACGTCTACCTGGACGATATCCTCGTCGCCAGCGCGTGCCGCGAAGAGCACCTACGCCACCTCCGCATGCTCTTCGAACGCCTGGGCCAGCATGGCCTGATTGTGAACCCCGCAAAGTGCCGGTTCGGCGCCGCCACAATCGATTTTCTGGGGCACCGTGTCACCAGGCACGCAGCCGTCCCCCTGCCGGCCAAGGTGGAGGCGGTGAAGGGGTTTCCGCGCCCCCGCACGATCAGAGGGCTGCAGGAGTTCCTGGGCATGGTGAACTTTTACCATCGGTTCCTGCCCCGTATCGCCCAGCTCCTGCGCCCCCTGCACGAAGCTCTCCGAGGTAAGCCGGGCAAAGGCGACGTTACCTGGACCGAGCAGATGGACACGGCGTTCACGGGCGCGAAGCTCGCCTTGGCTAACGCCACCATGCTCGCGCACCCGGCGCCCGATGCACCGATCGCCCTCACCACCGATGCCTCGGACTACGCGGTGGGCGCGGTGCACGAGCAATGGGTGCGTGGAGCTTGGCAACCGCTGGCGTTCTTTAGCCGGCAGCTTCGCCCGCCCGAACGCCGTTACAGTACCTTCGACCGCGAGTTGCTCGGACTTCACTTGGCGGTCAGGCACTTCCGCCATCTGCTCGAGGGCCGGGCGTTCACTGCCTTCGTCGACCACAAGCCGCTGATCTTCGCGATGGGCAAGGTCACCGAGCCGTGGTCGGCCCGGCAGCAGCGTCACCTCTCGGCCGTGTCCGAGTACACGACGGACATCCGGCACGTCGCGGGGAAGGACAACCCGGTGGCGGATTGCCTTTCCCGGGCCGTCGCCCACGCAGTCCACCTCGGCATCGACTATGCCCGGATGGCAGCGGACCAGGCCGCTGACCCCGACGTCCAGGCCTTGCGGACCGCCGTCACGGGCCTCCGCGTCACCGAGGTGCCGTTCGACGGCGCGGGCGCGGCCCTCTTGTGCGGCGTCTCCCTCGGGCGTCCTCGCCCCATCGTGCCCGCAGGCTGGCAGCGCCAGGTGTTTGACGCCATCCACGGCCTGTCCCACCCGGGCGCGAGGGCCTCCCAAAGGCTGATCGCCGACAAGTTCGTCTGGCATGGCCTCCGGAAGGCCGTCCGCGGCTGGGCCAGGACGTGCCTCGCGTGCCAGCGCGCCAAGGTGCACCGGCACACCCAGGCCCCGTTGGCCCCGTTCACGGTGCTGGAACGCCGGTTTGACCACGTCCACGTGGACCTGGTGGGACCTCTGCCCCCCTCGCGGGGTTTCACCTACGTCCTCACCATGGTGGACCGCACCACCCGGTGGCCGGAGGCCGTGCCCTTGGCGTCGACAACGGCGGCCGATGTCGCGCAGGCTTTCATCGCCACCTGGGTCGCCCGGTTCGGCGCCCCCTCAGACATCTCATCCGACCGCGGCCCCCAGTTCACCTCGGAGCTCTGGGGGCGGTTGCGCAGGGGCTCGGGGTCTGGCTGCACCGAACCACGGCCTACCACCCCCAGGCTAACGGCCTGTGTGAGCGATTTCACCGCTCATTGAAGGCCGCGCTCCGGGCCACCCTCCGCGACGGCGGCTGGGTCGACAGGCTCCCCTGGGTCCTGCTGGGCCTCCGGACGGCGCCCAAGGAGGACCTGCGCGCATCCGCGGCGGAGTTGGTCTTCGGGCAACCGCTGCGGGTGCCAGGCGAGTTCCTCCCCGACTCCACAGCACCATGGTCCGCGGCACAGCAGCGCTCCGCTCTGCAAGAGACCGCCCAGAGGTTCGCCCCGGTGCCAACGGCATGCCACGGGCACCCACCGACGCACGTCGCCCCGGAGCTTCGCACGGCGGAGTACGTCTTCGTCCGCCACGATGCCCATCGGACACCACTGCGGCCCCCGTACGACGGGCCTTTCCGCGTGCTGGAGACCGGGGCGAAGCACTTCACCCTGGACATCGGCGGTACTCCTGACCGCGTTTCGGTAGACCGCCTCAAGCCGGCCCACCTCAACGTGGACCATCCACCGCCAGTGGCCCGACCCCCACGTCGGGGCCGCCCTCCTGCGGGCGGACCCCCGGCACCGCCCCGCCACGCCACCCCCCGGTCCTGCACCCATCCCAGGGGCAGCCAGGGGCATCCCACCTGGCATCCCTGCACCCCGGACGCCGCCGATCGCCAGGGGGCGCTTCGGCCGGGTCATTCGTCTGCCCCGCAAACTGGCCCTCCAGGTGCGCGGGAATTCTGGGGGGGCGCGTGTGGCGGACACAAAAGCCCACTGGCGTGGTGACATCATTCCACGCACCAAGTGGGCGGTGGCCACGCCCGAGGGGTAGGCGTGGCCGCATGATACACCGGGCGACCAGCCCGGAGCAGTTCAGTGTTACAGTGTAGTCTTACAATAAAGACGTTTATATGTTACCGCTTGTCCGCTTCCTCCTTGCTCACAAGCAGCGCGCGTAACGCCGCGCTTTACTGTGAACAAACTTTGGTACATCACAGGTGGTGAAGGTTGTGGTCAGGTTTCATCGAAATTGTGTATGTAGTTTCTGAGAAGAAAGCAAATACCTATTTTGGGGTAAAATCTCCCCCCCCCCCCCCCCACCCCCCTTAGACCCCCAAAGGAGCAGATTTTTTTTAATGCCGTGAACAAACGTTGGTACATCAAGGGTGGTGAAGGTTGTAGTCTAGTTTCATCAAAATTGTGTGTGTAGTGTTACGGATTCGTCACTTCCGTTGTGGTTTTCATCCACTGTAAACATTTTTGATTCGATGTACTATTATTGTTGTCGTTTAAGGGAGATAGAGGTTACTATTTTCAAAAGGTAAAAAGTCAATGTTTTAAATGAAACCGGAACCAGACGACGACGACGAGGAGGAAGAGGAGGAAAAGAAGGCGGAGCGAGTGAGTCGGACAAGAAGGAGCCGAGCTACTTGGAGGTTTGGAGCGAACGTTGACGAACGAGAGTCATGAATGAACTTTTGGTTTCCCGGGAAAGGGATTCCTGCGACAGAGTTGTCATCGCTGTGACAGATAAACCTGCATGACAGGTTTTGCGGTCGATTCCAAAGAGAATGGTTGGACTGCCGTTACGCCTCGAGAACGGGTCGTCGGCCATTTTGACTCGCGCGCTTTGCGCATCGCGCAAGGTCTTTGCTTCGCTTCACCGTTTTCACCACATTCAGATGTTTACCCAGTCTGAATGCTGGCGACACCGTGTTTGTGTGTGCAACGTGGATTTTGAAGGTTAATTTGCGGTTCGCCGACTGTGAGCCGTGAAACGGCCATACCCGAGGGTGTGATTTCCCAGTCGCCTGGAGGGCGCCTTTGTTTTTTCCCCGTCGCCTTGAGGGCACCTTTGCGCAGCTTTGGCCGCGTGACTGTGACTGTCATCCAAACGCGATTCTGGTCTCGATTAGACATCGTTCTGACGATCGCTGGAGTGGATCGACTTTGGCTTGAAGCCGGGATCGACTTTGCCTTGAAACCGGAATCAACTTTGGTTTGAAGCCGGGAAAGAGACATTGGGAATGTTCTTGTTTCACTCACTTGGAGCACAGTGAGTTATATATTACGAAACTGATGGTACCATCATAGGATATATATTGATTGTACTTTTGATTACTATTATTGTTGTACTGTTATTCTTGTGTGATCTTAAAACAATATTTGTTTGTTGGTAACAATTGCTGTGGCTTCACCATTGATCTTTGACATACAGAATAACACATTTTTCTGCCGTGACTCGTCTCGGAGCTCGGAGGTACACCGTGACCAGGGGGTTTGGGAGGAGCACGTAACAGTAGTTTCAGAAAATAAAGCAAATACCTATTTTGGGGTTTGAAACCTGGACCCACTTTGTCTCCCGGAGACCCCCTGTTACGTGCTCCTCCCCGAACCCCTGGTCACGGTGTACCTCCGAGCCCCGAGAGGAGTCACGGCAGAAAAATGTGTTATTCTGTGTCAAAAATCAATGGTGAAACCACACCAATTGTTACCAACAAACAAATATTGTATTAAAAATCACACAAGAATAACCCTACATCAAGATAGCAATCAAAAGTACAATCAACATATATCTTATGATGGTACCATCAGCTAGTATAAGGTAACTCACTGTGCTCCAAGTGAGTGAAAAAAGAACATTCCCCAATGTCTCCATATTCCCGTCTTCGAGCTCATAGTTGATCCCCTCCAGCAATCGTCAGAACGATGTTGAATTGAAACCTGAATCTCGTTCAGATGACAGGCACAGTCACGCCGCCAACTGCACAAAGGCGCACGCGGCCAAAGCAGAGCAAAGAGTCACGCGGCCCAAAGCTGCGTGAAGGCGCACTCAAGGCGACTGGGAAATCTCACCCTCTGGTATGGAGGTTTTACAGCTCCAAATCGGCGAACCTCAGGTTTGCCTTCGAAATTCGCGTTGCACACACACATCCCAGATAGACGTCTGAATGGTGAAAACGGCTGACGCGAAGCAAAGACCTTTCGCGATGAGCAAAGCGCGCGAGTCAAAATGGCCGACGGCTCGCACTCGAGATATAATGACATGACGATGATTCCTCAGAATCCAACGCCAAACCTGACACGCAGGCTGATCAGTCACAGTGATAACACCTCTGTCGAAGGAATGCGTTCCACAGGAAACCCGAAAGTTCACTAGCGACTTTCGTTCGACAACGTTCGCTCAGGATGAAGAAGTGACTGCTTCTTGTCCGACTTTAATCGCTCCGCCCTTTTTTTCTCTCTCTTCTTCTTCGTCTTCCGGTTCCCGATCCGGTTTCCTGTTTCTTTTAACATTAACTTTTTTTACCTTTTGAAAACAGTTCATGAACAATAAACCTTTTGAAAACAATAATGGTACATGGAATCAGAAATATTTACAGTGGATGCATACCACCACAACGGAAGTGACGAAACCATTACACTTCCCCCCCCCACCCCCCCCCCCCCCCCCCCCAAGAGAGAAAGTTTGAACATTGTGAAAACTTTATTTGCAGGCCAAAAACATTTTTCGAATGAAGGTGAAGGGGTTGTGATCAAAAATCCAAAACAAAGCAAATCTATAGAACTTTTTGAAGGAGGCCGAGCTGAGAGCCAGGTTTCATGATGGTTGGGTGGTGAGGCCTGGAAGTATTCACTACATGGACGCCTTTAGGAAAGTGGAGTTCACGGTTAATCTGTGTAGGAATCTTGGCTCGGCTGCTCCGCAGCATTCAGTGCTTCAAACTCTTCCTAACTTTCATAATAATCACGGTTGGAGCGCTTGTCGCTGTGGTCACGTGAATAGCGGTCTCCTTCTCGGCCACTACCCTGATAATCATCCCTTCGGAAGCTGCCGTAACTCTGGGAGCCTCCATAGTCACCTTGACTGCGGCCACCACCAAAACTACTACTCCCACCCCAGGAGCCATAGCCACCCCTGAAACTACCTCCACGTTTTCCTCCTCTGTAGCCTCCTCGACGCCCATGGCCTGCCTTCTCTACTGTTATGGTCCGACCATCCAAATCCTTGCCATTCAAATTCTTTTCTGCAGCTTTGGCGTCTTTTGTGTTTTCAAACGTGACAAAGCCAAACCCTCTTGAATTTTGCATCTCCCTGTCTTTTATCAGCAGCACTTCCAAGAGCAGTCCATATTTGCCGAAGACAGAGTCCAGAACATCTTCCCTTGTGTTGAAGTTCAGTCCACCTACAAAGAGCTTGCCAACATTGCCTCCATCCATGACTTGTAGTTTTTGGGTACTTGACAAGATGTGCCTGTGCAAAGCGTGACGTCAGTACCTTCCTCTTCTCTTCAGAGCGCTTCCTACCCATAGCACGAGTCGCGGCACAGGATGGAAAGATACCCGGAATCTCCTGCTCTAACTGTGCAGTGTTATTTGTCATACTAGGCTTTTCAACAAACATCGGGTTACCAGAAACTTGACCACCGGCCAAATCATTCCCGATAACAAAAGATACTCCCTCTACAGGAAGAGTGGCTTGTAAACCTACGGTGACCGGTCCTGACACCAAATCAGACTCTAAATGGATGACATGAAGTGGAGCTTTAACATAGCCACCAACCCCCTGTAAACGAACACTAACACCAGTTGCCGTCTTTTCTGACAATGGCAAAATGCCTTCAAGCATCAAAGATTGATGTCTCCTGTGTCCCTCAATACCCTAACCGGTCTCTGGTTAGTCAAGTCTCCATCCAGTGACACAAACCCCTCTGAAATAAAAGGTTTGTAACCCTCTTGAACAAGGTCGTTCTGAGATGCTGGGACTTTGGCATGGGAACCTTCACAAGACTCTGTCCTCCAAGGACGATTTCTGACATTTGCCAATGCAATCGGAGTTGTACTAGTCTGACTCCGCTCCTGATTCTTCCTTTCCAGGGCATAGCATTGGGACATTAAATGTCCAGGTTTCTTGCAAAAAGCACAAGTAGGCCCGGAGGAAAAACTCGTGGTCTGCCTTGAGCCCCCCAGAAGATAAGTCTGTCTTGGAACTGTAGACTTCTGATCCCTAACAGTCGCGGTATCAGATCTGTCCTCATAGTCATCTCTAGGCCGCCCCCATGAATCTTCGTTCTCCGCACCAGATGTACCATAACTCCCCTGGCGAACTCTAGGCGGGAAGTTAGGTTTGTGGAACCCCATCCTGTGTGTCAAGGCATAGTCATCTGCCACGGTTGCTGCCTCACACAACTCTGGTACCTTCTTTTCCTCCAGATGTACTTTAATGTCCTCGTGGACACACTGTTTGAATTCCTCCACCAAGATCAATTGTCGCAACAGTTTGAAGTCTTTCCCAATCCCCTTCGAATCACACCACTGATCAAACATGGTTTCCTTCATTCTGGCAAACTCCACATGGGTCTCACTCTCCCTCTTCCTGGCATTCTGGAATTTTTGCCGGTAAGCTTCAGGGACCAATTCATAGGCTTTGAGAATGGCTTTCTTCACTTCCTCATAATCTATACATTTGTCAATCGGTAAAGCCGAAAATATATCTTGAGCTTTACCCACCATTACACTTTGCACTAACATAGTCCAGGACCCCACAGGCCATTTTAGCATTTGAGCCACTTTCACAAAGTGTAAAAAAAACTTGGCTACCTCCTTTTCATTGAAGGGTGGAACCAGCCTCACATGCTTACCAACATCCCAGGTGTTCTGACTCGTTGTCGAACCAGCCGGCATGGATGCTACTTCTCCCCGTTCTCTCATTAATTCCAGTTCCTTGAGTTTAATTTCCCTCTGACACTCCATGTCACGTTCCTTTAACTCCCTTTCGGCTCTTCTTTCCTCTGCTCATTTCTCCTCGAGTTCTCGTTCCTATTCTACTCTTTTTTCCGCGAGTTCTCTTTCAGCTCTCTTTTCCTCTGTTCTTCTCTCCTCGAGTTCTCTTGCAGCTCTCCTTTCCTCTGCTTTTAACCTTTCCTGGCTCTGCAGTTGCATCTCTTTTTTCCGGAGCTCCACATTTTCTTTTTCCTCGGGTAACCAATCCAGGGCTACCTCTGTCCATGTTCCCTGTCCCACCAGAGATTCTACCACCAATGTCTGCATCTCTGCTTTCTTCATACTAACTCGAACCTCCAAGTTAAAATGTCTGGCCAATATCAAGAGTTCCGATCTTTTTAATGCTCGGAACTGTGCCTCATTAGGGGATGCCGCAAACTTTTCTGCGTCAAACACCATGGTGACTATTAGTTAGCACCCGTTAACCTTCACACAAAAATGTCCAAATTTTTTGAAAAATTTGGGAATGTTAAAAAAATTCCAAATTTGGGAATTCTGGGAGTGTTAGGGAATTCTATCCCGGACGAATGTTATTAGGGAATTTAATCCCGGACGAAGACCTAATTTCGAGCCCCCGACCAATTGGACGAGCCCCCAATTTCTGTTACGTGCTCCTCCCCAACCCCCTGGTCACGGTGTACCTCCGAGCCCCGAGAGGAGTCACGGCAGAAAAATGTGTTATTCTGTGTCAAAAATAAATGGTGAAACCACACCAATTGTTACCAACAAACAAATATTGTATTAAAAATCACACAAGAATAACCGTACAACAATGATAGCAATCAAAATTACAATCAACATATATCTTATGATGGTACCATCAGCTAGTATAAGGTAACTCACTGTGCTCCAAGTGAGTGAAAAAAGAACATTCCCCAATGTCTCTAGATTCCCGTCTTCGAGCTCATAGTTGATCCCCTCCAGCGATCGTCAGAACGATGTTGAATTGAAACCCGAATCTCGTTCAGATGACAGGCACAGTCATGCCGCCAACTGCACAAAGGCGCACGCGGCCAAAGCAGCGCAAAGAGTCACACGGCCCAAAGCTGCATAAAGGCGCACTCAATGCGACTGAGAAATCTCACCCTCTGGTATGGAGGTTTTACAGCTCCAAATCGGCGAACCTCAGGTTTGTCTTCAAAATCCGCGTTGCACACACACATCCCAGATAGACGTCTGAATGGTGAAAACGGCTGACGCAAAGCAAAGACCTTTCGCGATGAGCAAAGCACGCGAATCAAAATGGCCGACAGCTCGCACTCGAGACGTAATGACACGACGATGATTCCTCGGAATCCAACGCCAAACCTGACACGCAGTTTGATCAGTCACAGCGATAACACCTCTGTCGAAGGAATCCCTTCCCCGGGAAACCCGAAAGTTAACTCGCGACTTTCGTTCGACAACGTTCGCTCAGGACGAAGAAGGGACTGCTTCTTGTCCGACTTTACTCACTCCACCCTTTTTTCTCTCTCTTCTTCTTCGTCTTCCGGTTCCCGATCCGGTTTCCTGTTTCTTTTAACATTAACTTTTTTTTACCTTTTGAAAACAGTTCATGAACAATAAACCTTTTGAAAACAATAATGGTACATGGAATCAGAAATATTTACAGTGGATGCAAACCCCCACAACGGAAGTGACGAATCCATAACACCCCCTTAGACTTTGATTTTCTTAGTGCCATGAACAAACTTCGGTACATCACGGGTGATGAAGGTTGTGGTCAAGTTTCATCGAAATAGTGTGTAGTTTCAGAAGAAAAAGCAAATTCCTATTTTGGGGGGTCAAACCTAGATCCACTTTGACCCCAGTAAACCCCCTTATACCCCAATTTTTTTAATGCCGTGAATAAACTTTAGTCACAACACAAAAATACAATTTGTGCCAAATTTGGTCGCAATCCCATCAGCGGTTTCGGAGAAAAAGTTTCAAGTGTTTATGGACGGACTGACGGATGGACGGAGGGACGGACGGACGGACTGACAATGCGGCATCGCATAAGCTCCCCTGAACTTCGTTCCAGGTGAGCTAGTAATAGAAATTTTATATGATTATTGCATTTGTAAAAATTTAACATGTTTCCATGAAATATCTGCGTTTATACATCGTTTACATTGTCACGAAAAATGAATGTTAGTAAGCTTATTCGTGTTCTGCATATAGCTTCCACAGGCGTTCTCCACTGACCAGACCAAACGCTTTCGTAAGGTCGATGAAGACCATGTATAGATCGTGATGTTGTTCTCTGCTCTTTTCCTGAAATTGATGAGTGGATAACATCATATCAGTCATGCCATGTCCAGCATGAATGCCGCATTGGCTTTCTGGAGTGATGCTGTTGACAGTTGTTGTTGACATGCAATTCAGAATGATGTGAGAAAGTATTTTCCCAGCATTAGATAGTAGGACCACGCCACGGTAGGTGTCGACACACGACATATCACCTTTGCATTTGCACAGGAAAACGATTGTGGCATCTTTGAAGATCTGGGATACTGACTTCACTGCAGATGGTATTGTAGAGTTGGGTCAGTTGGGTGAGGAGGTTGGCACCACCAAACTTGAAAACCTCAGAAGGGATACCATCGTCACCAGGGGCCTTTCCAGATGACATCTCTTTGATGGCTCTGGTGGTCTCTATTTTAGTCGGAGGGTTGGAAAGGTCTCCTAATATAGGCCGCTGGGGAAGAGAGTCAATGGCCATGTCTGAGATGGAGGAGGGGAAATTGAGGACACCCTTAAAGTGTTCAGCATCGTGCTCCAGGATCTTGTTTCGATCTGTGATAAGGTGCTGGCCAATTGAGCTACAGAATGAGGTAATTCCACAAGAAGACGGTCCATAGACTGCTTTTAGACCAGCATAGAAGTGCCTGGAATGCTTTGTATCAGCTGCCTCCTGAATTTCTTCCGTTCTTGCTGCCCACTAACTGTCTTTCATGGAAAGTAGTCTTGATTGTGCGAGTCTCCTAAGTTGCAGGTAAGAGGTGTGTTTGCTCGCTGAGCCTGTCGTCAATCCAGCAAAAACGATCCGCATGCACGGAATTAAGTAAACTCTTGATCTGGGAGACGTTCTCGTCAAACTCGTCTTTGTGACTACGCTTAACGAAATGGAGAATGTCAGAAGCTACCCTGAAGGTGATGTCTTGCAAAATGGCCCATCGCACTTCAGCATTGGTCGTAGGTAGATCCAATTGTTACAAGGTGGCATTGAGATTATGCTGAAGCTGTGATCGCACATCGCTGCATTTAAGCTGTTTGGTGTTGAGCTTTGAAGGGGGTAGGGAGATGAGAAATTAATAAATAAACTAGAACGGGCACTCGGTAGAGCGCATACCTTCGCCGCAGCTACTGTTCTGTACTTGGCATGGGAGTGTAGGGAACAGAACAGTGAACAGTTTGGTGCTGATTTCATGCAAATCGGATAAGAATTGACCGAGTTATGACAAAAAACGCACATTTTGCAAGGTCGTGACCCCCCTGACCTTTGACCCCCAACCGCTAACAAGGGTAATGTCTTCACTGGGTCATGTCGTATATCACAAGATCGGGCATTGAATTCTGAACATTTTGGCATTAGTTGCATGCCAATTGGATAAAAATTGACCGCGCTATGGTAAAAATACGATTTTGACCTTTTCGTGACCTTGACCTTGACCTTTGACCCGATTGCTCCCAAAATCTAATCAAATGTGTCCCGTATAATAACCAATCATCCCACCAAATTTCATGCAATTCGGTTGAATACTTTTTGAGTTATGCGAATAACATACACACACACACACACACAGACATACAAATAAATACACAGCGATCAAAACATAACCTTCCGCTTTTGCGAAGGTAATAATTGGAACACACCGGGCTCAAAGAAAAGCGAGTAGTGAGGCAGATGCACTGAAAGAAAATAAAACTAGAACGGGCACTCGGTAGAGCGCATACCTTCGCCGCAGCTACTGTTCTGTACTTGGCATGGGAGTGTAGGGAACAGAACAGTGAACAGTTTTGACCTTTTCGTGACCTTGACCTTGACCTTTGACCCGATTGCTCCCAAAATCTAATCAAATGTGTCCCGTATAATAACCAATCATCCCACCAAATTTCATGCAATTCGGTTGAATACTTTTTGAGTTATGCGAATAACATACACACACACACACACACAGACATACAAATAAATACACAGCGATCAAAACATAACCTTCCGCTTTTGCGAAGGTAATGAAAGAAAACAACACACTAAAGCCTAACCCAACTACGGTGCCAAAAATAAATACTGGGACTCGCAGAACATTGGGGAGTTAGTGAGAACTTGTTGCAAGGCACAAGCTGGTTGTGTGTCTGTGCAGTGGGGTCGAGTTGGTTGTAGGTCCGTGCGGGCTGGTGTTTCAGGGGATGGTACAGCACAAGACGGGAGGATGATGATGAGGATAGGGATGCTGCCTCTGCCAAGGTCCGATCCCAACTCTAACTTCAAAACCGGAACCAGGACTGAACTGCAAAACCAGAATGAGAACTGGAACATAACTGCTGCACTCAGGCACAGTTACAACCCTCAAAAACTTTGGCACTGCCCTTCTGGGCCATGTGTCCTGCTCATTGGCCATCTGCTTCTGCGGGTGTGCCATGTTCTGGGCCATCCGACCCCATGGGGTGGTCGAATAAAAAGTCTTACGCCTTACTCCAAGGCTCCTCAGCCAATCTCACCACCATGGCCTGCCATCCACTGGCCAAACAGTCCATGCTCTTTCCTCCTAAGACGCAATGCGCTTTCCACTTGTTCCTTCATGCCAAAGTTCTCACCCTGCCTTGCTTGAAAACAGGAGGTGTTACACAAAACAAACTTTCTCTACACTGTCTTAAAGTTAACACGGACATCCCTCTTTGTATGTTTAACAAGATGACTTGCACTAATAATTCTCCCTGTTATAAGAGTAATGTAAGCTATGCCGCCACACTGTCCATGCTATTCTTACTATAATCTGGCTATGGATCCTCCTCCTCCCACATTACACAAATAATGACCTATCCGATTCCTTGGAAAACCTTCTTGTCGTTTTTGCAGATGACTCCACATTGTATTGTACAGTCCCCCATCTCTCTGCTAAGGAAACTGCTGCTGCATCTATCTATGCTAATCTGAAAATGAATGGACTCTGGTCTGATAAATGGAATATGTCCTTCAATGCTGGAAAATTCTGCAGTCTCACTCTATCGCTTCAGATTGATCATTGAAGAAACCCACCGAAATCTTCCTTAGTCATCCACTGGAAAATGTTCAGTGTTGGGATTGTTTCCTGGGCCACCCACATTGGAAAGTTGGGTTCCAAAGCCAGCATGCACAAACTGGGTCACCTTCATAAATTAACATCTTTCCTTGGAAAATCAGAACTACTCACAGTCTACAAGGCCAGAGTGAAGGTGAGCAGAGAGTCTTTATTTTGGCAGTTTAACCAGAAGAGGGTTGCTGACAGATCTTGTGTGTCCTGCAGGAATATTTGGGCGACAGAGCACAGACAGAGAAGGGGGAGCAAGGCCAGAGAGGAGTTGGTAGAAGACAAAAAGACCACCAACCTGCCTGTGGTGAGAGAGAGAGAAAGGCCCTCAGAATCAGCTTCATCGCGGGAGATTCCAATGATTGTGAATGCTTTGGTTTCAACCGCGTGAAGCCAAGCTAGGTGTGAGGCAGGAGCACCAGCCCAGAGGGGAGAGCAGTATTCCATGGAGCTGCGGATGAAAGCTTTGTAAGTGGTGAGGATTCCCAGTCGGTGACTGGCTTTTGAGGCCAGCTTGGAAATGTGTTTTTCCCAGGAAAGATCATGGCAGATAGTGACACCCAAAAGCTTGAGTGACAGAACTTCTTGAAGAGAATTGTTGAGAAAGTAGATGGGAGGGTTGTCCAGATGGTCTTTACGGAGAGACAAGTGAGAGTGTGAGATTTGCCAGGATTGAACGATGTTCCACTTGTTCGACCAGTTTGTTGTTTTGTCCAGGTCTGCAGACAGTGAAGAGGCTGCTGCCTGCCAATCTGAGGGTTGAAATATGGAGTGGCAGAGAGTGGAGTGATCAGCAAAGAGATAGAGAGGATTTTCCAGAGAGTCAGAGAGATCATTAATGAAGACCAGAAAAAGCACAGGGCCCAGAACACTGCCTTGGGGAACTCCAGCCTGGACAGGAAGAGGAGATGAGAGAATTCCATTCAAGGCCACACGTTGACTGTGACCAGAGAGGAAGTCGGCCAGCCATGTGTGGAGGTTTCCGTGGATACCATAGGAGGAGAGTTTGGTGAGCAGGGCGGAGTGCCAGACCGTATTTGATAGCACGTGATATGTCAAGGGAGACAGCTCCGATTTTTGTCCCCCGTCGCACAGCGGAGTGAAAGGGGGACTATGGTTTTCCCCGCCGTCCGTGTGTCCGTCCGTCCGTCCGTCCGTCTATCCGTCCGTCCGTCCGTCCG
Source organism: Myxine glutinosa (assembly GCF_964187855.1). Classification (NCBI taxonomy): domain Eukaryota; kingdom Metazoa; phylum Chordata; class Myxini; order Myxiniformes; family Myxinidae; genus Myxine; species Myxine glutinosa. The sequence continues at coordinate 43,580,784 of NC_136267.1, forward strand.
TACGTGCGGGTGTGCATGCGTGCGTGCATAAGCGAAGGACTGCATTCGAATTTGGTGTGTGGGTGCAACCCACGTCAAAATCCAAGATGGCCGCCGCCATGTATGTCTGATGCCATGTATGTCTGAACCTTGTGAGCTGAATATCTTGAAAAATAAGCGAAGTACCAACTTCTAATCTGGTGTGTGGGTGTATCTAGGCATAAGGAAGAACGCTATTGAAAATTGGGTCGCCACGTCAAAATCCAAAATGGCTGCCGCCATGTATATGTCTGAACATTGTGAGCGAAATATCTCGAAAAATAAACGAAGTACCAACTTCTAATCTGGTGTTGGGGTGTACCTAGGCACAAGGAAGAACGCTGTTGAAAATTGGGTTGCCACGTCAAAATCCAAGATGGCCGCCGCCATGTATGTCTGAACCTTGTGAGCGGAATATCTTGAAAAATAAGCGAAGTACCAACTTCTAATTTGGTGTGTGGGTGTATCTCGGCATAAGGAAGAAAGCTGTTGAAAATTGGGTCGCCACGTCAAAATCCAAGATTGCCGCCACCATATATATGTCTGAACCTTGTGAGCGAAATATCTCGAAACATAAGCGAAGTACCAACTTCTAATCTGGTGTGTGGGTGTATCTAGGTACAAGGAAGAACGCTGTTTAAAATTGGGTCGCCACGTCAAAATCCAAGATGGCCGCCGCCATGTATGTCTGAACCTTGTGAGATGAATATCTTGAAAAACAAGCATTCTGAGTATTGCGCTACAATACATGTCCCCTACCAAAGGTCAAAGTGCCATAACTTTGTCAAAAATGATCGAATATGCAAATTTATGCATGGTTGATGCTGGTTTTCAAACTTGATCTGAGGTATGCTGAGACACGTGTGTCACGCCTCGCCTCGTTGATAAGCCCGCAAGGTCGCTCCGTGGAGCGGCCTGCACGTATTGCACTGTGTAAATTATATAAATTATTACCAACTCACGGTCTGAGGTACTAGCGATTCAAGAGATATCCATTTTTTTATGGCACATTGGAGAAACCAATGCGAGGTTTCTTCTTCCTCAGCTTGTCACAACTCTGTCAAATGCGATCGAGTTTAAAAAGTCAGAATTTGACCAAATCTGTTTTATTCGTTTGTTAATATACCTCAGCTATTGACAAATCTTAAATTAGAATTTTATTTGAGGTTAAAATGACCACGACAGGTCGTGTCCAACGATGCTTTCAGTCTGTACATGTGATAAATAATTAAATCCGCACACTTGACGCCTCTTCTTCTTCACGTAATAACAACTTCTAGCAATCATCTTAATATTTTGCACACTTGTTACTCTTAATGACTTCTACTATAGTATGAAGTTTCACGTCGATCAATAAAAGGATTCAAGAGATATCCATTTTTAAAATATTTTTGTTTAATTAACGATATCTGCCAAACCACGTGAGCTATCGCAAATTCCAAAAGGACATTTTAGTAGACTGACATGCGGAACAGATCTGTGAAGTTTCCCCTCGATTGGATCAGAAATGAGGGAGGGGCTCGGTTTTAAAGGTACATGCTTAAAAACGTCATAACTCTGAAACCATGTGACGCATGACGTCATGCTCGCTGACTTTTTTGTTCGTCATGGGTATGCGATTCTGCCTGCAAAGTTTGGCCTCGATCTGTTCAGCCATTGCAGAGAAAAAGGGGTTTTCATGTTTTCTCGAAAAACAATATGGCGCCCGAACCACGTGACCTGTGACGTCATAATTACCATTAAAATATTCTACAGACCTAGTCCCTCCTATGGCGAAAATTTGATCTCAATCGGTCCTATTATTGCAGAGAAGATCTTTTTTAAAGGAAATTAAAACTTAAAATGGCACTGAGTTAAGGATCATCAGAATTATCAGAATTCCCAAAGTTCAAAGTGCCATAACTTTGTCAAAAATGATCGAAACGTCGTGAAGTTCGAACTTGAGCTGTAACCTATCATGAGGAAACGATGTGCCAAGTTTGAAATCATTAGCATTAAGCGTTTAGAAAGAAAGTCCGGAAAACTGTTCTTTGCGTGACGGACTGACGGACTGACGGACTGACGGACTGGCGGACTGACGGACTGACAGACTGACAGGCTGACGGACTGACAGACTGACAGACTGACAGACTGAAGGACTGACAGACTGACGGACGGAGGGACGGCGTGCAAACCTATAGTCCCCTCCGGTGTACACCGGTAGGGGACTAATAAGCGAAGTACCAACTTCTAATTTGGTGTGTGGGTGTATCTCAGCATAAGGAAGAACGCGATTGTAAATTGGGTCGCCACGTCAAAATCCAAGATGGCCGCCACCATATATATGTCTGAACCTTGTGAGCGAAATATCTTGAAAAATAAACGAAGTACCAACTTCTAATCTGGTGTTTGGGTGTATCTAGGCACAAGGAAGAACGCTATTGAAAATTGGGTCGCCACGTCAAAATCCAAGATGGCCGCCGCCATGTATGTCTGAACCTTGTGAGCGGAATATCTTGAAAAATAAGCGAAGTACCAACTTCTAATCTGGTGTGTGGGTGTATCTAGGCATAAGGAAGAACGCTATAGAAAATTGGGTCGCCACGTCAAAATCCAAGATGGCCGCCTCCATGTATGTCTGAACCTTGTGAGCGAAATATCATATCATAGTAAAGCGCGGCGTTACGCGCGCTGCTTGCGGGCAAGGAGGAAGCGGACAAGCGGTAACTTATAAGCGTCTTTATTTCAGGAGCTCACTGTAACACTGGCGCGCTCCGGGCTTCGCGCCCGGTGTATATCATGAGGCCACGCCTACCCCTCGGGCGTGGCCACCGCCCACTTGGTGCGCGGAATGATGTCACCACGCCAGTGGGCTTTTGTGTCCGCCACACGCGCCCCCCCAGAATTCCCGCGCACCTGGAGGGCCAGTTTGCGGGGCAGACGAATGACCCGGCCGAAGCGCCCCCTGGCGATCGGCGGCGTCCGGGGTGCAGGGATGCCAGGTGGGATGCCCCTGGCTGCCCCTGGGATGGGTGCAGGACCGGGGGGCGGCGTGGCGGCGGGGCTGGGCGGTGCCGGGGGTCTGCCCGCAGGAGGGCGGCCCCGACGTGGGGGTCGGGCCACTGGCGGTGGATGGTCCACGTCGAGGTGGGCCGGCTTGAGGCGGTCCACCGAAACGCGGTCAGGAGTACCGCCGATGTCCAGGGTGAAGTGCTTCGCCCCAGTCTCCAGCACGCGGAAAGGCCCGTCGTACGGGGGCCGCAGTGGTGTCCGGTGGGCATCGTGGCGGACGAAGACGTACTCCGCCGTGCGAAGCTCCGGGGCGACGTACGTCGGTGGGTGCCCGTGGCATGCCGTTGGCACCGGGGCGAACCTCTGGGCGGTCTCTTGCAGAGCGGAGCGCTGCTGTGCCGCGGACCATGGTGGCGTGGAATCGGGGAGGAACTCGCCCGGCACCCGCAGCGGTTGCCCGAAGACCAACTCCGCCGCAGATGCGCGCAGGTCCTCCTTGGGCACCGTCCGGAGGCCCAGCAGGACCCAGGGGAGCCTGTCGACCCAGCCGCCGTCGCGGAGGGTGGCCCGGAGCGCGGCCTTCAATGAGCGGTGAAATCGCTCACACAGGCCGTTAGCCTGGGGGTGGTAGGCCGTGGTTCGGTGCAGCCGGACCCCGAGCCCCTGCGCGACCGCCCCCCAGAGCTCCGAGGTGAACTGGGGGCCGCGGTCGGACGAGATGTCTGAGGGGGCGCCGAACCGGGCGACCCAGGTGGCGATGAAAGCCTGCGCGACATCGGCCGCCGTTGTCGACGCCAAGGGCACGGCCTCCGGCCACCGGGTGGTGCGGTCCTCCATGGTGAGGACGTAGGTGAAACCCCGCGAGGGGGGCAGAGGTCCCGCCAGGTCCACGTGGACGTGGTCAAACCGGCGTTCCGGCACCGTGAACGGGGCCAACGGGGCCTGGGTGTGCCGGTGCACCTTGGCGCGCTGTCACGCGAGGCACGTCCTGGCCCAGCCGCGGACGGCCTTCCGGAGGCCATGCCAGACGAACTTGTCGGCGATCAGCCTTTGGGAGGCCCTCGCGCCCGGGTGGGACAGGCCGTGGATGGCGTCAAACACCTGACGCTGCCAGCCCGCGGGCACGATGGGGCGAGGACGCCCGAGGGAGACGTCGCACAAGAGGGCCGCGCCCGCGCCATCGAACGGCACCTCGGTGACGCGGAGGCCCGTGACGGCGATCCGCAAGGCCTGGACGTCGGGGTCAGCGGCCTGGTCCGCTGCCATCCGGGCATAGTCGATGCCGAGGTGGACTGCGTGGGCGACGGCCCGGGAAAGGCAATCCGCCACCGGGTTGTCCTTCCCCGCGACGTGCTGGATGTCCGTCGTGTACTCGGACACGGCCGAGAGGTGACGCTGCTGCCGGGCCGACCATGGCTCGGTGACCTTGCCCATCGCGAAGATCAGCGGCTTGTGGTCGACGAAGGCAGTGAACGCACGGCCCTCGAGCAGATGGCGGAAGTGCCTGACCGCCAAGTGAAGCCCGAGCAACTCGCGGTCGAAGGTACTGTAACGGCGTTCGGGCGGGCGAAGCTGCCGGCTAAAGAACGCCAGCGGTTGCCAAGCTCCACGCACCCATTGCTCGTGCACCGCACCCACCGCGTAGACCGAGGCATCGGTGGTGAGGGCGATCGGTGCATCGGGCGCCGGGTGCGCGAGCATGGTGGCGTTAGCCAAGGCGAGCTTCGCGCCCGTGAACGCCGTGTCCATCTGCTCGGTCCAGGTAACGTCGCCTTTGCCCGGCTTACCTCGGAGAGCTTCGTGCAGGGGGCGCAGGAGCTGGGCGATACGGGGCAGGAACCAATGGTAAAAGTTCACCATGCCCAGGAACTCCTGCAGCCCTCTGATCGTGCGGGGGCGCGGAAACCCCTTCACCGCCTCCACCTTGGCCGGCAGGGGGACGGCTCCGTGCCTGGTGACACGGTGCCCCAGAAAATCGATTATGGCGGCGCCGAACCGGCACTTTGCGGGGTTCACAATCAGGCCATGCTGGCCCAGGCGTTCGAAGAGCGTGCGGAGGTGGCGTAGGTGCTCTTCGCGGGACGCGCTGGCGACAAGGATATCGTCCAGGTAGACGTAGACAAAATCCAAGTCGCGCAGGACGCTGTCCATCAGTCGCTGGAACGCCTGAGCCGCATTCTTCAGACCGAAGGGCATGCGCAGGAACTCGAAGAGTCCGAATGGCGTGATGACCGCCGTCTTCGGGACGTCCTCCGGCCTGACGTGGACCTGATGGTAGCCGCGTATGAGGTCCACCTTCGAGAAGAAGAACATGCCCGCCAAACGGGCGGAAAAGTCCTGAATGTGGGGGACGGGGTAGCGTGCCCGGGCATAGACCGGTGGCCCGACGGTGGGAATGTGATGGGCCACCCCGTGCTTGACGGCCCCCGCCGAAAAGGTGGGCCACGTGAGGGCCGGGAAGCCGGCGAGGAGGCGGGTGAATGCGTCCGCTGCCGGAAGCGTACAGACCAACGTGGCCGGAACCAAACCGTTCGGCAAGCCGCTTGGCAAGCCGCTCGTTGAGCTGCTCGACGAGCTGGGCAACGCACAAGCGAGCGAGCTGAACGTCTCGGCCTGGACAAGACGTCTGCGCTTGACGTCGACCAGGAGCCCATTAGCGCACAGGAAGTCCACGCCAAGCAGTGCCATGGGCACGTCGGCGGTGACGAACGTCCATCGGAAAACCTGCCCTCCGAACCGCAGAGAGAGGCAGCGTTTTCCGTACGTACGGATGGGCGTCCCGTTCGCGGCAAGCAGCGCGGGGCCCCCACCCGCAGCATGCTTGTCTGACGTGCCGGCGGGAATGACACTCACCTGCGCTCCCGTGTCGCACAGGTAACGGCGCCCGGAGAAGGTGTCCGTTATGAACAGCAGGCTGCTCGAACGGCCGGCGCTCATCGCCACTATTGAGCACCGGCCCGGGCGTTTCCCGACCTGTTGAAGGAGCATGGCGGATGACACTGCCGAGCTTCGTGGCCGAACTTGGCGTGGAACCAGCACCAGGTGGTGGAGCTGGAGGAGCGCGGCTGGCGCCGCCAGGCCGGTGGAGTTGGCGGGTTTCCCCGCGGTGGCGGTTTTCGCCGCGGCGGTGGGCGGGGCGTGGCGGCGGTCACGAGGTGCGTATCAGCATGCTGCGTATGCTGTATAAGCTGATGCTGTGGATCAGCAGCATCAGCAGCATTAGCAGCATCAGCAGCATTAGCAGCATCAGCCACGAGGGCCGTGACGGCCACGCCGACTCTCGCCCGCGTGTCCGAAGCGGCGAAGTACTTGTCCGCCTCGCCCGCCAATGCTCGGGGTTCCGTTAGCCCGGTCCCGGCCAACGCGAGGCGAACCTGCGCTGGAAGTTGGCGACGGAAAAGCGCCCGGAATAGAGAACCGGGGGCTTCGTCGCCCAACAGTGACAGCATATGGTCCATTCGGACCGACGGGCGCGTGTCACCGAGCTCGGGGAGATCCAGGAGGCGGTCGGCCCTTGCGTCGTCCGTGAGGCCGAACGTGGCTAGGAGTAGCCGCTTGAGTGCCTCGTACTTGTGGCCGTCCGGTGGGTGGCGAAGGACGGACACAACTCGAGCGGCCGTGCCGGGCCCAAGGGAGGCGACGACGTGGCAATAGCGCGTGTCATCGCCGGTGAGGCGCCGAAGCTGAAATTGGGCTTCGGCCTGGACGAACCAGACTTCGGCCTGAGCCTCCCAAAATTCGGGAAGTTTGATGAAGTTGGCCATGGCAATGGCGTCGCGTGTGGAAGGATCGCTCCGGCAGATCCAACGTCGAGGGGGTCACCAGTAAAGCGCGGCATTACGCGCGCTGCTTGCGAGCAAGGAGGAAGCGGACAAGTGGTAACTTATAAGCGTCTTTATTTCAGGAGCTCACTGTAACACTGGCGCGCTCCGGGCTGCGCGCCCGGTGTATATCATGAGGCCACGCCTACCCCTCGGGCGTGGCCACCGCCCACTTGGTGCGCGGAATGATTTCACCACGCCAGTGGGCTTTTGTGTCCGCCACAATAGCATGTTTTCTGCGTCTTCCACTTTGTCAACTCACATCACTTCCCCGACGGGGGACCGAGGCTTAACGCTTGTCTGTTTGGCATTAGTGGGCCTCCATCCATTGTTGAGACAGCAGAAGCAGCATGTCCATAGTAGAATGACCTGGTCTGAAACCAAACTTATGATCTGAGATCAATCCATTGGAGAAGAGGAAGGATTTAATTCACTGGATTCACTGGATTAGAGGCATTATCTGTTAACCGTTGATGCATTCATGTGACTGCGTCATGGCGATCTTCTCCTTCGGACCACCCTGCCTTGTTTCTGCATTGTGGTATTGGCTGTATGCGTTATACTTCGCCGTGAACATAACACAGCTGGACTTGTTAGTGCCACATCTGGTTTGGCAATGTATTTAAAAATTTCATTATTTTCCTGATTGTCATTCCTTTGAGTAACCATCAATCCAGCTTTTGAAGGATGAAAACCAAAATAAATGTTTTCTTCATATCTGCTTCACCCAAGTCAAGCTCTATGACTATCCCAATGATGGATTGCAGGAAGAGAATTTAAGCTATTTGTTCTTTTATTTGCTGCAAATATTTTAGTGTCTGCAAAGGAAATAAATGATACGAGGAGACGTGTTTTTGTCGTAAATCATTTTTGCTAATTATAATATCTGACATTCATTTTCCAATGTCAACAGCAACTTTTTTTTTGAATGAACACGAGCTTGCTTTGATACAGAAACATTTCACATTTCATAAGCATTATTCTTTTTGGTGAGTAATCCCAAAGAATTTGATTTGGACACATGAGATGAAATGAAAAGGAAGTGACATTTAAAACTGCAGACATTGGTGCTTGTGGACATACGCAGATGTGGGCAAAATAATAATTGTTTAAAACGATATGGGATGAAACAGATTAGAAAACAGAGCAGAACCCAGAATGACCACCTCTAACAGCTAAGTTATCGAAGTTAACGACAACATTACCTTGTCGAGGAACATATACTCTCCGAGGATGGTTTTAGACGTCAAGGAGCCTATTTTAGTTGGGGACCATCCTGCTTTATTTACCCTCCACTTTATTTTAAAATACAATTTTCATTTATTTAAAGTAAATAAGAAAAATAATTTGTAGATTTTCTACTAAAACAGGACAAATCAGTGGGAGAAGCGTTAACAAAAAAAATTTGTAACTCAACACAAACATCGGTTTTTTTCATACGTCTGTTCCTCACAAATCCGATCAATTGACACAAATGAGGTGGATACTTTGAGACCTGGTCGGTCTCCATTCCATCTCCTGAAACCCACCCACATGTGGAGATGTCAGCCAACAACAACTTACACACAAACAAACACACACACAAACACACACACACTCACTTTGGCTACACAGTACGAATCTGCTTTTACAATCTGCTTTTACAATACCACATTGTATAGACTCTACAGTTTACCCAAACAAAGTACCATGATGGCATTCGCTCTTTGTTTTGATCAAACACTTAGTATTCTTCAAGGAATGTTCAAGGCTGATACATTCTCATTGTGTACGTCATTAATCTTCACTTGATATGTGTACTCATTTTGCATCCACTGAATACAGTTTGCATTACATTGTCATTTATCCAAATCTCATATGTTGAAATGTGAAATTTACAAATATAAAACTTGTCCTATTTTTACCACTAACTGACATAATTAATCATGCAGTAACAGCTAGATCCTATGAGTTAGAATAAACTTTGGAGATATTCACATGTAAAACCTCGAACATAATTTATTTATTACCTTGTTGCAAATGTGCGATGCAATACGCGAGGGAAACTATGCAGAGATGTAATGTAATAATGAATACGTGTACAGTCACGTGAAAAAGTAAGTCCACCCCATGTAAAGTTTTGACATTTTCAACATATTTCAACATACAGCTATTTGATCTTCATTTCAACAATATTGATAGATAAAGGTGAGATAATATAACAAATATCATGAAACATTTACATTTTGTAGTCCATTGTACAATTTAAATAAACATAAATGCAAATTTCACATGTGGAAAAAGTAAGTACAGCTACATCAGGGCAAGACTTCAAATACCTAAAATTAGAATCAGGTGCACCAGCTCAGGTGCAAATGATTAGAACATCGTTAGAGAGGATCTTGGAGGAACCTGTCTTATTTAAACCTCAGACATTTCGTTTGGTTTGCTCTTTGTTGTTGAAATGTGCGGCGTCACCATGCCTCGATCAAAAGAGCTCTCTGAGGCCTTCAGAAAGAAGGTTATAGATGCCTACGAGTCTGGGAAGGGATTTAAAAAGATCTCCAAACAATTTGAAATCAATCATTCGACTGTCCGGAAGATCATCTACAAGTGGAGAAGATTCCAAACAACTGCCAACTTGTTCAGGCCAGGCCGCCCCAGCAAGTTCAGCCCGAGAGCAGACGGCAAGATGCTGAAAGAAGTCTCTAAGAACCCCAGAGTGTCATCACGGGACCTACAGGTAGCTCTTGCCACTGTTGATGTCAAAGTGCACGAGTCCACCATTAGATAGAGGCTGCACAAATTTGATCTACATGGGAAGTGTGCCAGGAGGAAACCTTTGCTGTCCAGAAAAACATCAGGGCAAGACTAAAGTTTGCCAATGAACACCTAGGCAAAGACCAGCACTCCTCGAACAATGTGCTCTGGACAGATGAGTCAAAGGTAGAGCTATTTGGGCCACAGTACCAGAAGACATGTTTGGCGAAAACCAAAGACAGCATTTGACCCCAAGAACCTGATACCAACTGCAAAGCATGGTGGTGGAAATATTATGGTTTGGGGCAGCATCGCTGCACCAGGGCCTGGGCAGCTCACCATCATAGAATCCACTATGAATTCTTCATTGTACCAGAGTGTGCTTGTGGATAATGTGAGGCCATCTGTCGGAAAGTTGAAGCTCAACCGACGGTGGACCTTGCAACATGACAATGACCCTAAACATACCAGTATATCCACCAAGCAATGGCTTAAAAGAAAGAAATGGGGGGTTCTGGAATGGCCAAGTCAAAGCCCGGATCTAAATCCCATCGAGATGTTGTGGGGGGATTTGAAACGAGCTCTGCATGCAAGAAACCCCTCAAACATCGCACAGCTGAAAGAATTCTGCATGGAGGAGTGGGAAAAAATTTCTCCCAGTCGATATCAGAGACTGGTAGACAGTTATAAGAAACGCCTACTTGAGGTTGTTTCTGCCAAAGGGGGCAATACTACCTATTAGAGCCAAGGGGTGTACTTACTTTTTCCACATGTGAAATTTGCATTTATGTTTATTTAAATTATACAATGTACTACAAAATGTAAATGTTTCATCATATTTGTTATATTATATCACATTTATCTGTCAATATTGTTGAAATGAAGATCAAATAGCTGTATGTTGAAATATGTTGAAAAAGTCAAAACTTTACATGGGGTGTACTTACTTTTTCACATGACTGTGCATGAGTATCATGATAAAACAAATAAAGCTGCTGGTTGTCCACTGCTCACTCATCACTTTACTTATGGCTACTGTTACTGTTGTAAAAAAGCGAGCTTCAGAGTTCAGGAAGGTGAAAAGATTAAGGGTAATGACTGGAAAAAGGATTGATGGAAGATAAAGCATTCACACAATTATGTAAACATACCGACTTCTTTCCTGGAAGTCCTAGCAGTGCCCACGTGTTTTGTACCTCTCCCACCCCCCTCCCCCACCCCCCAACCCCTTCCCATGCCTCCTCCCCCAAGCCCTCTCCCTCCCACAGATCTCCCGATGTCCCGACTCTCCATCTTGTTCTCCCGCCCCCTTTATCATATGTTTTATGTGTCAGTTTGTCTCTTTGTGTTCAGTGTTAGCTCTTACACGAGCCTCGATCTTGTATCCAAAAAAAAAAAAAAAAGCATAGATAATTTTTCTGGATTAAAGAATTAAGAAATGCATACCTGTATAGATCAAATTAAAGACGTATTGATAGATATACATAACATAATGGCCAAAGCATTCGTCTCTGTTTTTACCACTTTACCAAGAGTCTGAGAGAGACAGGGTACACAGTAATGATTGGTTACATCTCATCAAATCGAACATCCATGGATTAATTAGTCGTGGGATAATCAAGATCAATACCTTCAAAAAAGCAACTGAAAGAGGTTTGGAAAATTGTTAACAGATTAATTGGAGAGAATAATCAGGATTAACTCCCAATCCAACATCTAGAAGTCATTCTGGATATTATTGATGATAAATGGACAAAGAGAACCCTAAAGAACTGAATAATAGAAAAGACAACCACAAAATCAAAATTCTATTTCATAGCAAAGGGGTAAAAATAATCGATAACGAGAAAATATTACAAGAGAAGGAGGTGTAGTGGAGTAAACCTCCAGAAACACGACAACAAAAAGAGTCACCAAGGGTTATGTACACTTTACGAAGTTCAATTAGGGGAAAGATCTTCAACTACAGGGTGATTTCTTTATTTATTTGAGAATCCTAAATAATTTCCATACACTAAAAACTACAGTATATCAGTTAGGAACCTAATATTGCTTCATCTGTAAAAAAAAAACCCCCCAAAAAAACCTTGCTTTCAACCATGTAAAAATCACCTGGTGTTTGCCTAACGGTTAGGGAGGTGGGCTTGGGATGATAAGGTCCTGAGTTTGAATACTGTTGAATTAACGCCAGGTGGGGTTGATTCAGCTTGTCATCCTTCTGAGGTCGGCAAAATGAGTACCAGATAAGCGGTTGTAGAGAGGCATTGCATCAGCGGCAGACACGCCCACAGAAAAATGATGCAACCAGCAGCCGGGTGGCTGCACACGAACCACCAACCATGTAAGAAACCATGCTTTTTCGGCTGTAAAAACATAACATCCAAAACATTATCTTGTTCTTTTACCATCCTCTGGAGCCACTCACACTGGGCTACACGTGTTTCTCTATATCTGGATCCGGTAACTCATACACTGCAGACATTTTGTAGGGATAAAGTTGGAGTGTCTTGACCGCCTTCCCTACACTGGAATATGATCAGTGAACTTGTGCTAAACGTCTCAGTTTTATTCGGGCTTGCTTCCATTCTTTCCCGCACTTCATTCACTTTCTCTGGTGTAACAACACTTGGCTGGTACATGTGTTTTTTAACTTTCGCACAGCCTACAATCTTGCCCACAGAATACAAGCCCACGGAATCCTGTTTCTCGCACTCTGAGAGTCCTTCAGGTGCTTTTTTGCAAACTCCAAGCGGGCTTTCATGTGTCTTTCACTGAGGAGATGCTTCCGTCTGGCCACTCTGCCATAAAGCCCAGATCGGTGGAGTGTTGCAGTGATGGTGTCCTTCTGGAAGTTTCTCCCATCTCCACACAGGATATCTGGAGCTCAGCCAGAGTGACCATCGGGTTCTTGGTCAGTGTCACCTCTCTTACCAAAGCCCTTCTCCCCCGATTGCTCAGTTTGGCCGGGCGGCCAGCTCCAGGAAGAGTCCTGGTTGTTCCAAACTTCTTCCATTTAAGAATTATGGAGGCCACTGTGCTCTTGGGAACCTTCAATGCAGCAGAATGTTTTTTGTAGGCTTCCCCAGATCTGTGCCTCGACACAATCCTGTCTCTGAGCTCTGCAGGCAGTTCCTTCGACCTCATGGCTTGGTTTTTGCTCTGACATGCATTGTCAGCTGTGAGACCTTATAGAGACAGGTGTGTGCCTTTCCAAATCATGTCCAATCAATTGAATTTACCACAGGTGGATTCCAATCAAGGTGTAGAAACATCTCAAAGATGATCAAGAGAGATGGGAGGCACCTGAGCTGAATTTCAAGTGTCATAGCAAAGGGTATGAATACTTATGTCAATGTGATATTTCAGTTTTTTCTTTTTAATAAATTTGCAAAACTTTCTAAAATCCTGTTTTCTCTTTGTCATTATGGGGTATTGAGTGTAGATTGATGAGGGAAACAATGAATTTAAACGATTTCAGCTTAAGCCTGCAACATAACAAAATGTGAAAAAAGTGAAGGGGTCTGAATACTTTCTGAATGCACTGCATATGTAACCTGAAATACTTAACCTAAAGTACCCAAAGGACCCAAAAGATCCTCCCCTCTCCCCTCTCAACACTCTGAGGACCTACAAGACTGACAAGACCCAGAGGACCCAAAAGACCAAGAGGACCCAAAAGACCAAGAGGGCCCAAAAGATCCCGAGGACCCTAAATACCCCAAGGACCTTAATTACCCAAAAAAAAAGAACCTGAGGACCCAAAGGACCCAGAGGAACCAAAAGACCCAATGGACCCCAAAGACCCAAAATACCCCGAAGACCCAAAAGACCCTGAAGACCCAAAAACCATGAAGACCTAAAAGACCCCAAAGACTGAAAATATTCCAAATACCCGTAACAGCCCTGAAGACCCAAGAGACCATGAAGACCCTTAAAGACCCAAAATACACAGATGACCCAAGAGAACCAAAAGACCCTGAAGACCCAAAACACCCCAAAGACCAAAAAGACTCCAAAGACCTCAAATACACCATAGACCTAAAAGACTGAAAAGACCCAATGGACCCCAAAGACCCAAAAGACCCAAAAGACCTTGAAGACCATTAAAGACCCCCAAAGACACAGAGGACCCAAGAGAACCAAAAGACCCTGAAGACCCAAAACACCCCAAAGACCCTTAAAGACCCTGAAGACTCAGAGGACCCAAAGAGCCAAAATACTCCATGACCCTTAAACACCCAAAAGACCCTGAAGATCCAAAAGACCCAAAATATTCCAAAAATCCTTGAAGACCCATAGTACCAAAAAGACCCCAAAGACCCTTAAAGACCCAAAATGTCGAAAAGACCCAATGGACCCCAAAGACCAAAAATACCCCAAAGACCAAAAATACCCCAAAGATCCTTAAAGGCCCCAAAAAACTCCAAAGAATGAAAAGACCCCAAAAAACCAAAAAGACCCCAAAGACTGAAAAGACCCTGAAGATCCAAAAGACCATCAAGACTCAAAAGACTGAAAAGACCCTGAAGACCCAAAAGACTATCAAGACCCAAAAGATTGAAAAGACCCTGAAGACCCAAAAGACCATCAAGACCCAAAAGACTGAAAAGACCCTGAATACCCAAGAGACCATCAAGACCCAAAGGACCATCAAGACCCAAAAGATTGAAAAGACCCTGAAGACCCAAAAGACCCTTAAAGGGGGGCCCAAATGCAATTTATTTTTCTGAAAAACCATTGGCAATCATTAATCACGGTCTAATTTGAAGGGATTTTTTTTATTTATTTGCCAATCACAAAGTGCCAAAATAAACATAGACTGTCGATTTTCGAGATTGCCAGTGACATCACATTGTGAACTCACCGTGATCCTGCCGGCGATGGTACATAGAGAAATGGCGCATTGCGAGCTTGGATTCCGATAAGAATTGGGGATGATGAAGGGGGTTGGGGGGCATTTGAGGGTGGTCGTGGGGTATTGTTAGTTAGGGTGACGGTAGACGAGGGATTGTGAGGGGATGGTGGAAGGGGGGGGGGGGGGGTAGTTGGGGTCATGGGTATTGTTAGCTAGGGTGATGACTGATAGGGGATTGTGAGGGGTCGTGGAATGGGGTGTGGGGTGGTCATGGGTATTGTTAGCTAGGCTGATGACTGATGGGGAATTGTGAGGGATGGGGGAGGAAGGGTAAAGTGGTTATGGGTATTGTTAGCTAGGGTGACAGTTGAAGGGGGATTGTGGAGGGAAGTGAACTGGGGGCAATGGGTGTGGGGTTGTTATGGGTATTGTTAGGTAGGGGAATGCTTGATGGGGGATTGTGAGGGGACGGCAGAGGGGAGGGGAAAGAGGGAGTGTGGGTTGGTTGTGGGTATTGTTAGCTAGGGTGACTTTGATGGGTTTTTTTTCTGGAAAATTGAGATGCCTCCAAAAACCATGGCCATCTACACTACAGGTCAAAAGTTTTAGAACACCTCAATTTTTCCAGTTTTTATTGAAATTTACGCAGTTTAATGTCTCAATGTACTCTGAAATTAAGCAGAGAACAAATAAACAATTGGAGATAAAAAAAAGAAATCATAGAATCATTTTGTTTAACAAGATTTAATGAAAATTTTTGACTCAGCAAAGTAGCCACCTTTTGCAGGTATAACCGCCGAACACACTCGTGGCATTCTTTCTACAATGGAAATCAAATATTGTTCGGGAAGTTCTTCCCAACACTGTTGCAGAAGTTCCCACAAATGTGTTGCACTTGTAGGTTGCTTTGCTTTCACCCTTCTATCCCGTTCATCCCAAACCAGCTCGATGGGGTTTAAGTCTGGAGACTGTGCTGGCCATTCCATGATTTGAAGCCTACCATCTTGTTCTTTTCCTCGAAGGTAGTTTTGACATAGCCTGGAGGTGTGTTTAGGGTCATTATCTTGCTGTAGGATGAGCCCCTGACCAACAAGGCATATACCAGAGGGTATTGCATGGCGCTGCAAAATGCTGTGGTGGCCCTTTTGGTTCAGGGTGCCAGTCACTCTGTGCAAGTCGCCGACTCTGGATCCAGCAAAAGAGCCCCAGACTATCACGCTTCCTCCTCCATGTTTGACAGTTGGTGTCACACATGGAGGAACCATCCTTTCGCCTACTCGACCGCGTACAAAAACCCTGCGTGATGAACCAAAGATTTCAAATTTTGATTCATCGGTCCATGAGACATTCTTCCAGTCTTCAGTAATCCATTGATGCTGCTTCATTGCCCAGGCAAGCCTATTTTTCTTATTTTGCCACCTTAGCAATGGCTTTCTTACTGTCACTCGACCTGTCAAACCTGCAGCTCGAAGTCTTCTCTTCACAGTTGAAACTGAGACTTGCTTACTTCGACCAGTGTTAAGCTGTGCTTGAAGCTGTTGTCCTGTGAGCCGCCTATCACGCAAGCTGTTGACTCTCAGAAACTTGTCTTCTGATTCTGTTGTGGCTTTGGGTCTACCAGACCTCTTCCTGTCAGTTTCTTCCAGTTTCCAATATCCTACTTCCTGCAGTGCAATATTGTCCAAATAATGCTTCAGAGGGTGTAATAACAGTCTGTTCCAAAACTGCTTTTATACAGACAGGGGGTTTGTAATCAATAATCAGCAGAGGTTGGGACACCTGTAGGAATTGTTTGCATCAACTTTAAAGGCTTAATTTACTTATATTGCTGCAGAACAGCTGTAAGTTGTTAACCCATTACTTGACCCTGAAGAAGGCCTTTTTTTACAATACAACTGTGCAATTTACATTATTTTCCCGTTTTTGCTAACCTAAACTTTTTTTTTTACCTCGAGCAGTTTACTGCTTTCCTTTGTACCATTTCAGGTTATTCACTGGACATTAAACTGCGTAAATTTCAATAAAAACTGGAAAAATTGAGGTGTTCTAAAACTTTTGACCGGTGGTGTAATTTGAAGAGAAATCAGCAAGATATCCAAGTCAAAGTAGTTGTGCAGTAGAAAATATCCGATGGCAGAAAATGTGTGCACGCTTGGAACAAGATCGCCCGTAGGGTCGCTCATAGGTCCTGAAGATTGAAAAGATCCAAAATATCCCAAAGACTCAAAAGACCCTGAAGACCCAAAATACCCCGAACACTCAAAATACCCCAAAGACCCTTAAAGACCCATAATATTGAAAAGACCCAAAAGATCCTGAAGACCCCTATATACCCAAAAGGCCCCGAAGACCGAAAAGATCCAAAAACCGAGAGGAACCAAAAGACGCCAAAGATCCAAAAGACTACAAAGACCCTTAAAGACCCCAAATACCCAAAATATTGAAAACGCCTCGAATACCCCCAAAAAACATGAAGTCCCATAAAGCTCCACAATACTGAAAAGACCCAGATGAACCAAATGAGCCCAATGACGCAAAAGCCTCCCCCCCCCCCCCCCTTCCCACGCCTCCTGCCCCCAAGCCCTCTCCCTCCCACACTTCTCCGTGCTCTCAAATGTTGTGGTTGTGTGCTTCCCAAATGTGCTTCAAATGCTCAAATGTTGTGGGTGCTTCCCATTCTCTCCCCATCTTGTCTTCCGCTCCCTCTTTTTGTATATTTTGTTTGTCTGGTTGATTTGTTTGTGAAATAAATGTTAGCTCTTTCACGAGCCTCGATTCAGTATACCAAAGAAAAAAAAAAAAAAAAAAAAAAAGCCTTCGTAGTTTTTCTTATTATAATTATAATAATAATAATCCATATATGATGAAGCAAGTTGGACACCAAGTTGGACTCGTACATACAGTGCATTCAGAAAGTATTCAGACCCCTTCACTTTTTTCACATTTTGTTATGTTGCAGCCTTATGCTGAAATCGTTTAAATTCATTTTTTCCCTCATCAATCTACACTCAATACCCCATAATGACAAAGAGAAAACGGGATTTTAGAAACTTTTGCAAATTTATTAAAAAGAAAAAACTGACCCATCACATTGACATAAGTATTCATACCCTTTGCTATGACACTTGAAATTTAGCTCAGGTACCTCCCATTTCTCTTGATCATCTTTGAGATGTTTCTACACCTTGAGTGGAGTCCACCTGTGGTAAATTCAATTGATTGGACATGATTGGGAAAGGCACACCTGTCTATATAAGGTCTCACAGCTGACAATGCATATCAGAGCAAAAACCAAGCCACGAGGTCAAAGGAACTGCCTGCAGAGCTCAGAGACAGGATTGTGTCGAGGCACAGATTTGGGGAAGCCTGCAAAAAAATTCTGCTGCATTGAAGGTTCCCAAGAGCACAGTGGCCTCCATAATTCTTAAATGGAAGACGTTTGGAACAATCAGGACTCTTCCTAGAGCTGGCCGCCCGGCCAAACTGAGTAATTGGGGTAGAAGGGCCTTGGTAAGAGAGGTGACCAAGAACCCGATGGTCACTCTGGCTGAGCTCCAGAGATCCTGTGTGGAGTTGGGAGAAACTTCCAGAAGGACAACCATCACTGCAACACCCCACTGATCTGGGATTTATGGCAGAGTGGCCAGACGGAAGCCAAACAGTTCAATCTTGGTTTCATCAGACCACAGAATCTTGTTTCTCACAGTCTGAGAGTCCTTTAGGTGCTTTTTTGCAAACTCCAAGCGGGCTTTAATGTGTCTTTCTCTGAGAAGAGGCTTCCGTCTGGCCAAAAAATTGAATTTTGACATTGAAATTGAAAAAATGAATTTAAACGATTTCAGCATAAGGCTGCAACATAATAAAATGTAAAAAATGTGAAGGCGTCTGAATACTTTCTGAATGCACTGTATGTACGAGTATGTATATCCGGTCTTCACCCATTGGTTGGACAGCTGACCTGACGCCACCCACAATTGTAACTTGAAATACTTCAACTAAAGTACCCAGAGGATGCAAAAGACCCCCCTCCCCAACTCCCAAAGACCCCAAAAGACCAATAAGACACTGAGGACTCAAAAGATCCAAAAGACCCCAAGACCCTAAATACCCCAAAAGACACTGATGACCCAAAGGACCCAGAGGGACCTAAAGACCCAGAAGACCCTAAAGACGAATGAATGAATGAATGAAAATGAATGATCGTTTTAAGGCCATTTTCCCCGCTATAGCGGGGGTTAGCCTTGTGGGCCCCATGACAATCATGGTTCCCTGTTTGAGGCAATGTTTTTATGGCCGGATGCCCTTCCTGGCACCAACCCTTAGTCGCCTCTTACGATGCGCAGGGATACGGTGTACCTATTCTAAACCGGGGTACACACCGGGATCATTCATCCCAGCAAGCTGGTGCTCAATTTGCCGACCTCGGAAGGATGACGGGCTGAGTCAACCCCCCTGGTGTTAATTTTAGCGATCGACCGGGATCGATCGACGAAAAAGTCTTAAATTACCCCAAAGACCCAATGGACCCCGAAGACCCAAAATACCCCGAAGACTAAAAAGACACAGAAGGCCTAAAAGATCAAAAAGACCCCAAAGACTGAAAATACCCCAAAGACCCAAAGAACCACAAACACCCAAGAGACCCTGAAGATCCAAAAGACCCCAAATACCTTAAAGATCCTGAAGACCCAAAAGACCCCAAATACCTTAAAGATCCTGAAGACCCAAAAGACCCCAGAGACCCAATGGACCCCAAAGACCCAAAATACCCTTAAATACCCTGTATACCAAAACACCCAAAAGACCAAAAACATCCTGAAGACCAAAAAGACTGAAAAGACACAAAAGACCCTTAAAGGGGAACCCAAACGCAAAAAAAAATTCTTCTGAAAACCATTGACAATCATTAATCACAGTCTAATTTGAAGGGATTTTATTTTATTTGTGAATCACAAAGTGCCGAAAACATCCCTAGAGTGTCAATTTTCAAGTTTGCCAGTGACGTCACATTGTGAACTCACTGTAATCTTGCCGGGGACAGTACATAGAGACAGTGCATTCCGAGTTCGGATTCCGATAATGATTGGGGATGTTGGAGGGGGTGGGGTGTGTGGGTTGGTCATGGATATTGTTAGCTAGGGTGATGTTCACTGGGGGATGGTGTGAGGTGGTCGTGGGTACTGTTAGCTAGGGTGGCGGTTGTAGGGGGATTGTAAGGGCATGGTGTCGAGTGGTTGTGAGTATTGTTAGCTCGGGTAATGGTTGATAGGGGATTGTGAGAGGATGGTGAAGGGGAGGAAAGAGGATTGTGTGGGGTTGTCGTGGATATTGTTAGCTAGGGTGATGGTTGAAGGGGGATTTTGAGCAGATGGTGGGGGGGTGTAGGGGGGGAGAGGTGATTGCGGGTTGGTCGTGGGTATTGTTAGCTTGGGTGATGGTTGATGTTTTTTTTCTGGAAAATTGAAATGCCTCAAAAACCAAGGCCACCTAAGTTGAAAAGAGAGCCAGCAACATTACCAAAGGAAATCATCATGAAATCCCAGTCAAAGCAGTTATATCAGCCGAAAATATCTTCAATAAGAGATGGCAGAAAATGTGTTTTTCGCTTGGAACAAGATCGCCAATAGGGTCGCCTGTAGGGCGGGTACTCTGCTAGTCCATCCAAAAGAACTGGAGTTGAAAAATCAAAACCAAACTAGAACGGCACTCAATAGAGAGCATACCTATGCCGAGTTGGCCATATCACTCAATGGTGAAGAATCACTTTTAAAATTCTACTTGCTGGATCCGGATCGGGATCTTCACCAAAATTGAATCGATTCTTCCTTGTCACACGCACAACCTGTCCAACAAGTTTCGTCCAAATCCATCCATAACTTTTTGAGATATCCTGCTATGTATCGGTTTTGGCCCTATCTCCCAATGGTGAAGAATCACTTGAGGAAATTAAATAATTCTCATATCCGAATACATATACAGATCTTCACCAAAATCTAATGGAAACTTCCTTGTCAGACACCTAAACGGTCCACCAGGTTTTGCCCAAATCCATCCATAACTTTTTGAGATATCCTGCTATGTATCGTTTTTGGCCCTATCTCCCAATGGTGAAGAATCACTTTAAAAATTCTAGTAGACGGATCCGAATCCGGATCTTCACCAAAATCGAATCATTTCGTCCTTGTGACATACGCTACATCACTGCCAAATTTCGTGCGAATCCGTCCACAACTTTTTGAGATATTTTGTTCACAAACGGACAGACAGACAGGGGTGAAAACATAACCTTCATCCACCTTTGGTGGCGGAGGTAACTAAGACTTCAGTCTCTTTTTAGAATTGCAAATTGATATCAATCAATTGTACTAAAAATTGGCAATTATTTGTATGTGTGTATGTATGTGTGAGTATATGTATTTATGTACCTTGCATAATCAAAAATGTCTTGGTCGGTCTCCACCATATTGTTGCATACATAGTCGATGCTATGTATACAAATCTTGCATACGTGCTGAGGATGGATACCCAGGGTCAGGTCATTGGCACCAAATAATTCTCCCTTCTGCGCTTACTTTTGCGAGGATGGGGAGACGACGCGATTTTTTTTTCTTGAACGCATGGAATAGTACAAAAGGAATGTATAAAAACAACTCTTGCCAGAGGAATAGGTATTGACACCATGTATCACTCCAGGAGGAAGCACAAGTAATACGAGCAACAATAAATTTTACACCAAATTATTTGCCAAACGAGATGTTTTTCCCATTCCATATTGCACAAGTGACTTCCAAAACAGCAACATTCCTGGAAAGCTAATCTCTGGTTATAGTTCCAAGAAAAATAACCAGAGCAGTGAGAGCAACTACATACAGCACCGACTTATCCGGAGAATAAAACAGCACTGGTCAGAGGTGTGCTAACGCAGGGAGCTAGAATTATCAGATTAAAACAAATGTTATTTAAGGTTCCTGTAAATGTTCATGCAATTCTTTTACGAATGACCCTTACTATTTCATAAATAATTACTAGAATTGTGAAGAACAGACTTATGGAAAAACATTGTGTGTGTGTGTGTGTGTGTGTGTGTGTGTGTGTGTGTGTGTGTGTGTGTGTGTGTGTGTGTGTGTGTGTGTGTGTGTGTGTGTGTGTGTGTTTCCTCTCTTCAGTTGTATTCCAATTTATTTTTTTTGCATACAAGATCGAGGCTCGTGTGAGAGCTAACATCAATGACAAAAAAAAAAAAACGCACACATAAGACGAAATAAAGGGAGTGGAAGACAAGATGGGGAGAAAGGGGGAAGCACACAAGGACAAAACATTTGAGATCAGGAACATCGGGAGATCTGTGGGAGGGAGAGGACTTGGGAGAAGGAGGCATGGGAAGGGGGGGACAGTACACAAATTGCTCTAGGAATGAGGTACAGTACACATAATTATTTAAGGCGTGCCAAACTTTTCTTTTTCAATTTGAAGTCGTGTGCTGATCGACTTCAATGTACAGTCACATGAAAAAGTAAGTACAGTAGTACACCCCATGTAAAGTTTTGACTTTTTCAACATATTTCAACATACAGCTATTTGATCTTCATTTCAACAATATTGACAGATAAAGGTGATATAATATAACAAATATCATGAAACATTTACATTTTGTAGTCCATTGTATAATTTAAATAAACATAAATGCAAATTTCGCATGTGGAAAAAGTAAGTCGCCACATAGCTGTATGTTGAAATATGTTGAAAAAGTCAAAACTTTACATGGGGTGTACTTACTTTTTCACATGACTGTACTTGATCCAGTCGTCCATCAAACTCTATTCTTGCAAAATGGAAGTTTCTGGATTGCTCTTTAATCCACGACTCGGTTGCTTCGATCAGTTCCTCATCAGAAACAAGTTGGCTGCAACACAGGTAGGACAAACATAGAAACCGATAGTCCTCACCGGGGAACACGTCCGGGTTGCTTAGGAAGGGATGCAGCTGCTTGAAGTTGAATTCCAATTTCCTGGATTGCAAAACAGTCACGTTCCTGGATTGTCTTTTGTCACTGAGGAATGTTAACCATATAGCAATTTGGGAACATTTTGACCTATGCTCTGCCACAGTGTTTGCACGAGGTCGGAGTAACCTTCCAATCCAATTGCACTTTTTGTGTGGCATATGAGCGAGATTCCCTCGACATCCATGAAAATCGAGGCCACGATGTTGCAAGTTGAGAAATTGGGTGCCAAACGTTTTTGGTGGTGGTGATTCCTCGTATGGGTGAAAGACCTGGGCCAAAGGTTTTCCCTGGCCAACCCCGCAGGAAGGTGGGAATATCATGGCATGTTAGTAGGACTGACCGGCCATAAGGCTTAAACCTTCCAGACTATACGCCTGTTGATATTTAACTTCGACATTATTACTCCCGCCAGGGAGTAATGCATTCGATCGTGTCTGTGTGTGTGTGTGTGTTTGTGTGTGTGTGTGTGTGTGTGTGTGTGTGTGTGTGTGTGTGTGTGTGTGTGTGTGTGTGTGTGTGTTCGTGAACAAGATATCTGGAAAAGTTCTGAACGGATTTGGATGAAAGTTGGTGGGATGATTGCCCTTGGGATAAGGAAGAATTGATTAGTTTTTGGTGAGGCTCAGGATATTATTCCGGATGCAGGAATTTTTTGAAGGATTGTTTACCATTGAAAGATAGGGCTCATTTTTTAGCCGCGTCACAGACGCTGCTCATAGAGTGCCCTCTGCTGTTGTTGTTGTTCTTCTTGTTCTTCTTCTTCTTGTTCTTCTTGTTCTTGCAGAGAAGACAAAACCTCAAAGCTCCACCCATTCTGGGAACCATAGCTCCACCCATTGTGGGAGAGGCTTCATATAAACAAATATCCATCATTTTATTAACTCGCATAGCTTTGAGGCCTGTTTTGTAGGCCCGTGGTGTCTTGCTCTCTCACACAGTTTTCTTTCAAATCAAATTCGATATATCATTTCATTTTTCACAGTCGCTAACATAGTTTTAGACTCGGTTGAAAAAAAACGGGAAGAAAATCCGATGAAAGTTGCCCTTTATAGAACGAAATGAATTCTCAAAGGCCTGTAACTTCAAGTCCATTGAGATATATTTTTTTACCATCACGGCATGGTCAGTCATACACCGCCCGAAATAACAGACGGGAAAATGCCGAGATATATTAAAAATTCGTCCATTTGATGACAATCGTCACGATGAAATATTTAATTTATACGTCGTCACAATAATGTGGAGAGAGGAGCATAGCTTCGTTCACGTGTCGCCACATACGGGAAATTGCCGAGATATATTTTTTTTACATCGCGGCATGGTAAGTCATACACCGCCTGAAATAACAGACGGGAAAATGCCGAGATATATTAAAAATTCGTCCATTTGATGACAATCGTCACGATGAAATATTTAATTTATACGTCGTCACAATAATGTGGAGAGAGGAGCATAGCTTCGTTCACGTGTCGCCACACACGGGAAATTGCCGAGATATATATTTTTTTTAATCGCGGCATGGTCAGTCATACACCGCCTGAAATAACAGATGGGAAAATGCCGAGATATATTAAAAATTCGTCGCCACACACAGGAAATTGCCGAGATATATTTTCACTTTGCACAAAAATAACATCAAGTAATCGAATCAATAGGAATGTCCTGTGCCTATAACAATATAACA
Organism: Myxine glutinosa; assembly: GCF_964187855.1. Lineage (NCBI taxonomy): Eukaryota > Metazoa > Chordata > Myxini > Myxiniformes > Myxinidae > Myxine > Myxine glutinosa. Next base: position 43,604,897 of record NC_136267.1, read on the forward strand.
TCGACGTTATAGGCACAGCTGCATCTAGGCATTGTGTAACATCGACGCGGCTTTTGTTTTAATTAAAACTTTTTGTACTTGTTTTAACATTATCTTCTATATATTCTATATTTAACATTGTGATTTGAAAATAGTTTTCATATTTGTTGTAAATGTAGTTTAAACTCGTGGTTATGCGTTAGCGCGGTGTATTTTGTTAGCAGCGTCATCTTCAATGCTTTGTTTTTTTTCTAATAAAGACATATTCTGTCATTTTAAAACCACCAAAGTGTGTATTCGGTTTCCCCGTTTCATAAAATATATCGTTTGATACGTATAATGCTTTAAAACTGTTTTTTTTTTTTTTTTACCTCAGAAGAGATATCAACATTTATCTCAGGCTCTCAGCGAATGTCAATCGCGGTGTCAGTATTTGATGAACTTATAAAACATTATCTTCTATATATTCTAAATATATATGTCTGTGCAGTATCTGTCTTGTGTTGTCTTGTCTTGTGTTGTCACTGAACTACTCCCTCAAACTTTTGTGAAATCGTACTATTCCAACTTGACCCACGGCGGGAGTATGCGCTCTACTGAGTGGCGTTCGAGTTGTGATTGGCATGCAGACTCGAAAGCTTCCGGCTTCTTCCAAAGAATGCCACACACAATTAGGCAACATATTCTACCGGAAAAGCAGCCGTGCGTCAGTTTGCAGTCACATTCCATTTGATCGGGAATCATAACAAATATTATGGAAGCAGAAGGTCATCATGCTATCTCAAACTGAACTATCCTATCAGTTCTCGGGGAGATACGATCTACTATTTCAAAAAGAAAATATCATGGGATTGTCACATGTGGTGTCAACAAAATTCTCCATCTCTGAGACATCTGGCTTTTGTTTTCAGCGGTAGCAACGTCAAGGCCCTTTTCAAGTTTCCGCCTCATTGCCACGTCATTATGTTTTGCAATAACACTTCACTTCTGGCAGTACATGCCCAATTCAGGGCAGCTTCCGTTTCTTGCTTTAATTTAATTATTTACATTGTGCACTCTTCCTGGTATGATGACCTTCTTGGACTCACCCTAACCCTAACAACTCGGGTTAGGGTTAGGATTAGGGTTAGGGTTGTTAGGGTAGGGTTGTGTTGGGTTAGGGTTGTTCGGGTTAGGGTTGTTAGGGTTAGGGTTGTTAGGATTAGGTTTGTTAGGGTTAGGGTTGTTAGGGTTAGGGTTAGGGTTGTTAGGGTTAGGGTTGTTAGGGTTAGGGTTGTTAGGGTTAGGGTTGTTAGGGCTAGGGTTGTTAGGGTTAGGGTTAGGGTTGTTAGGGTTAGGGTTGTTAGTGTTAGGGTTGTTAGGGTAGGGTTAGGGTTGTTAGGGTTAGGGTTTGGGTTGTTAGGGTTAGGGTTTGGGTTGTTAGGGTTAGGGTTGTTAGTGTTAGGGTTGTTAGGGTAGGGTTAGGGTTGTTAGGGTTAGGGTTTGGGTTGTTAGGGTTAGGGTTTGGGTTGTTAGGGTTAGGGTTGTTAGGGTTAGGGTTGTTAGTGTTAGGGTTGTTAGGGTAAGGTTAGGGTTGTTAGGGTTAGGGTTTGGGTTGTTAGGGTTAGGGTTAGGGTTGTTAGTGTTAGGGTTGTTAGGGTAGGGTTAGGGTTGTTAGGGTTAGGGTTTGGGTTGTTAGGGTTAGGGTTAGTTGAGTCTTCAAAATTACCATATTGATCATTTTAAAAATCATTTAAAGCACATAAATGGAAGTTCGACACAATGGAAGAGCTAAACTAACATAAATTATGACGTTAATAGATTCACAGTGACAATGGTAAGAAACAGGTGTAAATGCAACAGGTGAACATGGTAATAAGGTAATGTGTGAAAGTAATGGTAATGGTAATGGTAATGTGTGACAAGTGAATAAGGTAATGTGGATGTAAATATTTTGCAGGTATGTTACACTGGTATATGTTGCACTGGTATTGCAGGTATGGGAATATATGCGATGTACATGTTCAGATGTACATGTTCTGTACTTTGACATGATTGAAGGACTCAGTTCTGTACGAGGTTTTCTTCTTATTTTTTTTTACAGAAGTGGGAGCGAGTTCTGATGATCGATGAGTTTTCATTGGAGTTGCGGTGGAGGTGGAACGTCCTGTGTGTGTAAGTTTTCTTTTTTCAGGCGTTGGTCAAGAGAGTTCTGATAACCCCAGCCAGGAGGGCGAACATAATGCGAAGCACATTGACGTCATTGGTGCAGTCTGGCCTGCTGTGTTTTCTTTCTGTAACTTGTTTGGTTTTCTTCGCATTAATGAAAGGACTTCCATTTAATGAGTCATTGTCCGCTGGGGTGTTCATTGTAAAAATAAGATAACACCGAAAACATCCGGAATACCCTATTCGGGACAAGAATGGCAAATCCCAAAGATTTTCGTGCCGCCATGAAGCTCTTCCGATTGGGTGTTTTTCTTGCACTACGATTAGATCTTGCCAATTTATTTCCCATTCTCGTCGTGGCATTTCTAAACTAGAATGGCACTCAGTAGAGAGCATACCTCCACCTGGTTGGCCATATCACTCAATGGTGAAGAATCACTTAGAAAACTCTACGAGCTGGATCCGGATCCGGATCTTCACCAAAATTGAATTATTTTTTCCTTGTCAGACACTCAACCTGTCCAACAAGTTTCGTCCAAATCCATGCATAACTTTTTGAGATATCCTGCTATGTATCTTTTTTGGCCATATCTCCCAATGGTGAAGAATCACTTAAAAAATAAATAATTCTCATATCCGAATCCATATTCAGATCTTCACCAAAATCGAATCGAATCGTCCTTGTCAGACACCCAACCTCTCCACCAAGTTTGGTCCAAATCCGTCCACAACTTCTTGAGATATCCTGCTATGTATAGTTTTTGGCCCTATGTCCCAATAGTGAAGAATCACTTAAAAAATAAATAATTCTCATTTCCGAATCCATATTCAGATCTTCACCAAAATCGAATCGAATCGTCCTTGTCAGACACCCAACCTTTCCACCAAGTTTGGTCCAAATCCGTCCACAACTTCTTGAGATATCCTGCTATGTATAATTTTTGGCCCGATCTCCCAATGGCGAAGAATCACTTAAAAATTCTAGTAGCCGGATCCGAATCCGGATCTTCACCAGAATCTAATCATTTCATCCTTGTCACATACTCTGTCACATCTCTGCCAAATTTCGTCCGAACATGTGCACAACTTTTTGAGATATTTTGTTCACAGACAAACGGACAGACAAACAGACAGGGGTGACAACATAACTTCCGTCCACCTTTGGAGGTCCATAACCTCCGTCTATAAAGCCCCGTGTCCTTTATGTACCTTTATGTACCATTTAAACAGTCGACCTTTAGTGGCGTAGGTAATAACTTGTGTGAATCAGAAGGTATGAATGCCTTCTCATAAACATCCATCGAGGGTCGTGGCCTCGATTTGTAATTAGAAGAAGCCAGGAGGATTTGTGCACATGACACTTGGATAATAATAATAACAATAATATTCAGGATAATGACTCTCGTTGGATGTTTATGATAAGGCATTCATATTAGAACAGCGATTCTCAAACTTTTTCTTCTTCCGTACCACTTGAGGGCTTTCAGCATTGGCTACGAACCCGCCTCTACCTCCAAGAGCTTGAATTGAAATTTATAATCGAGGAAAATAAACAGACAAGTATGTAACTCGGAGCCAGACAATTTTATTGGAGACAAGTCAGGAGACGACAATGGTTCACGAGCGAGCGGTATTCAATGACAAAGGACGGACTATAACCGAAACAGGCCCGGACAGGCCAGGCCCGGAAATGTCAAAACGAAGGTCACTGACCTTGAAATGAGATAGAAAATAATGTATAATCAGTTATGAGGTTAGTTAGCTACACAATACCGAAAATTCAGTTCGATTCCGACAACTTTGAAAATTTGACCTTTGTGACCTTGAAATGTCAAAACGAAGGTTACTGACCTTGAAATGAGATAGAAAATAATGTACAATCAGTTATGAGGTTAGTCAGCTACACCATACCGAAAATTCGGTTTGATTCCGACAATTTTGAAAATTTGACCTTTGTGACCTTCAGAGGTCAAAGGTCGAAGATTCTGAATTTTTTTGGAAAACTTGTATTTCATGATGTATGTGATAATATAAGATCATGTACGACATTTCACCCTATCAGGAAACGAACAATGTAATAAAACCATCAAAAACCGACTTTCTAAATTTTGTGACCTTGTGACCTTGACCTTGGGGCGAAAATGAAAAATCGAGCTCCGTGGGGCTAGACACATGACATTGGCCTAACCAAGTATCGAAACCCCTGTCAGATTCCATCAACTCCCTCGGAGAAGATGTAGCTTGAACTCGATTACCCCTTAAAAAGACATCTTTTTCGGGCGTCGCTCCGCCCATAATGGGCGCAATACGCCCACTCTAGGCAGGACACAACTAGATCATGGTATCAACCTCCCACCCAAGTTTCATCAAGAACGGATGATATCATCGGGTAGTTATGCTGCGGACAGACAGACAGACAGACACACACCCATGACGAATATAGTGGTCACTCTGTTTGATAACTCGTGAACCAAAACGATATCATTCAACAACAACAACGCGTGTACTAAAAACTTGGTGCGAAGGATGGGCCAGCTTTTTCGGCACCAACAAGTCAATTATTGGCACAGTTTTAGAAAGGGACACTCATGCCATGCTGCATTAAGAGACCTGCTTTGAACCTGCTTTGAACCTGCTTTGAATGTTGCACAATGTGGAAAATGCCTGCTCTCACAGTTGTGTAGAAGGGAACACCAAAAGGCTTTTCACGCATTCCTTTGCATTAGCCATTGCTGACCAAAACCTTGTCAACGACAAACTCTCAAAAGTATATCTGGCGGTGGAGTCATTGGCCAAGTCGACAAATTTGTCCTGCAATTCTTCTGGAAGGGATCTAGGATCCATCGTGAGTGGATTTTGAACGAGTTGACAATCAAAGTATTTGAGGTCTGGAAAATAGTAATGCAACTCTTGACCGAGGGAACGTAGGTGGTCCTGGATGAGGACACCAATCTCATCCATTTGCTCTTTACAGAGGGCTGACAAGCGGTTTTCCACATTCTCAAAGACATGGAAGCGGCCCGCTTTAACTTTTTCTTTCCATAGCTGCAGCTTCATCAGAAAAGCTCGAACTTTGTTGACAAAGTCAAATGCAGGAGTCGAGGGCCCATGGAGCGATTTGTTGAGTGTGTCGGGGCGAGAAAATACTGTATATCGTTGAGGTAAGCCAGCTTTGTAATCCACCTGTCATCTGACAGTTTGTCTACTTGGATGAACTGCTTGGATTTCCCCTTCTCACTCCTGTCAAATAATTATTTTAACTCTACCTTCAATGCCATGGTTCGAACAACCACCTTACCTCACAAAATATCAAAAGCCATCTTACATTCGTGTGGAAAAGGAGAGACTCTTCAAAATAAGAACTCTTCCTTAAAGCCCCGTGTCCTTTATGTACCATGCATAGACCAGTAGCTGAGCACAGCTCGAGATGTCAGCTGACCCATCCAGTTGAATCGCAAAAATGTCCAGAGTCTCCTTTGATTTCCACTATCACTTGCTGTTGGATGTCTACTGATAAATCACAGCTCCTTTGGCACACATTATCATTGGGCAGTTACACCGTGTCCAGCTTTTTTGCCGCAATCTCTCCCAAGATGCAACAAACTAGATCCTTGCAGGATGGCAGTATCAGAGTTTCAGCGATTGCGTGCAGCTTTTTTGCCGCACTCTCTCCCAAGATGCAACAAACTAGATCCTTGCAGGATGGCAGTATCAGAGTTTCAGTCATTGTGTGCAGCTTTTTTGCCACACTCTCTCCCAAGATTCAACAAACTAGATCCTTGCAGGATGGCAGTATCAGAGTTTAAGCGATTACGTGCAGCTTTTTTGCCGCACTCTCTCCCAAGATGCAACAAACGAGATCATTGCAGGATAGCAGTATCAGAGCTTCAGTGATTGCATGCAGCTTTTTTGCCACACTCTCTCCCAAGATGCAACAAACTAGATCCTTGCAGGAGGCAGTATCCGAGTTTAAGTGATTACGTGCAGCTTTTTTGCCGCACTCTCTCCCAAGATGCAACAAACGAGATCATTGCAGGATAGCAGTATCAGAGCTTCAGTGATTGCATGCAGCTTTTTTGCCGCACTCTCTCCCAAGATGCAACAAACTAGATCCTTGCAGGATGGCAGTATCAGAGTTTAAGCGATTACGTGCAGCTTTTTTGCCGCACTCTCTCCCAAGATGCAACAAACTAGATCCTTGCAGGATGGCAGTATCAGAGTTTCAGTCATTGTGTGCAGCTTTTTTGCCACACTCTCTCCCACGATGCAACAAACTAGATCCTTGCAGGATGGCAGTATCAGAGTTTAAGCGATTACGTGCAGCTTTTTTGCCGCACTCTCTCCCAAGATGCAACAAACGAGATCATTGCAGGATGGCAGTATCAGAGTTTCAGCGATTGCGTGCAGCTTTTTCCATGTCCAACTCTCAGAGCAACAATATACAAGGCACGGAGACAGCTTCATTTTGTTGATTGAGCTGACCGCCATTGTCAAACCGAGCACCTTTCAGAACAAATTCCTCCCTCTTGAAGTAGGACAGTTCTTTGGCGGAAAGTTTGGGGTGGCAGCTGGATAAATATCGTCTGAGAAGGCTCAGCTTCATGGGTCCTTCGGACAGCACTTTGTGAGATATGACACATTGTGGAAAATCCTTTCCTTCCTTGTTCAGTACTGTGAAGCCAGAGTTGATGTAGTACTCACTATATGTCCTTTTCTTAACGGAAGATGCCATTGTAATGGCAGCCTGATTGTGTATTTATTTGACAAAACGTTAGTGAGAAACTAACTTATATTCAAAACACCGTCTAAGTTCTTTTTTAATGTTATTTCGTTACAGAACAGTTCCAATACAATATATAACTATAAATGCCGATCTGTCTGTCTAGAGTTTCATGTTGTCTGTCATGTCTAGAGTCTAGAGACAATTCATGTTGTCTTTGTGGTCACTGCCTTGTATAGGTCTGTGTTACCTATACACTCCTACACCTCTGGATAGATTTGAACCAAATTTGTCACAGAGGTAAAAGGTTGTACCGGGCAGGTTTAAGTGGGGTTAGCGACTCTTTTGGCCACCGGGAAACCCTTGGGAAAAATGATGGGGTATACTTCTTCGCTGTTGCAGTTGGTTTGAATAGCGCCACCTTTGGTGAAGTTGAGCATTGCAGGATGAATTGAATCTCCCCAGACAACTGCCTGACTGTCATCTTCTGTGGTTATTCTCGCCACCACAATGGCTAGCTTTTCCAGTCACTGGGGACGGGTACTTTTGCTTGTTATAACATATATTTCGTAAAGAATATGTATGACGAATTCTCTAGTTTAATAAAAAATTTAATGTAGAAAATGTAGTCATTTGATGGTCATGCAGACAGCATATCTTGATGGTCATGCATGCAATAACGACTCATTATTCCGTCGTTTAGCGTCCATCGACATAGGGTGTGAAGTAGTCTTGTGGGTGCTGACTTTGGTCACCCTCAACAGAAAAATACTGCAATTAATTTTTCTTTATGCGACGTCACATCGGATTAAAACTGAAACACAAAGTTCACGTGTGCCCGACAAACATTAATATACTGTACATTATTCACTCTAATATACAATTAAAATACTGTAATGTACTGTATAGTCACCTGCTGCCCGCCGTCTCTTTGTGTGGTCACAGTCTTCCTATTCCACAAGGATTCACTTTTTGTGCTTGGATTTACCCTTCGGCCATTAACATGAGCAGCAAACGCTCCATTCCACTAATAAATTATTGGAAAATCTAACTTATTTATACCTGGCCTATATACATTTTAATGTTACTTTCTTTATTAATCAAAAAAAAACAGACGCGGTTTGAAATTTTTTTCTTTTTAAAATTAAATGTATTTTGGCAACTTCTCACGTATTCTCTAAGATTCTCTTATTTAGCCCTTTTTTGGGGGGGGGATACAGGATCGAGGCTCGTGAAAGAGCTAACATTTATCACACAAAAAAAATCAAACAGACACATAAAACATATAATAAGGGTAGCGGTAGACAAGATGGGGAGAGAAGGGGAAGCACACAAACACAACATTTGAGAGCACGGACATCGGGAGATCTGTGGGAGGGAGAGGGATTGGGGGGAGAAGGCGTGGGAAGGAGGTGAGGGGTGGGAGAAGTATAAAACACAAGGACACTGCAAGGACTGGAGGTATTCGTAGCCCAGTTTGAGGAACGTTATGGTCAATCTGCGTAAGGTCTATGTTCTAGCTCCGCCACGAGCCTAAACATTGCATACCAAATGGATATGTATACTTCTGTATTCAATGTTTGAAGATGGAACCTGGCTGATGAAAAAGTAGTTGAAGCTTATTTTTCAGTGAAGTGCCATATTTATTAGGTGCCATAATATGTAGGTGCCATAATATGGTGGAAATTTTGCCCACGAGCTATGCATTTCATACGAGTTGGCAGGATAGTCTACACTCTAGAGGTATGCACACTCACCTTTGAGTTGCCTAGCCTGGGCTTGAATGTCAATGCAATTATAAACGGTCACCCTGGTGTTTCACATGCAGGGCGAGGCATCATAGTGGGCGTGCATCGGCATTATGTGCATCATAGTCCATTGGAAAGACATTAAAGGGACACAATCAGGAAATTTTCTGAAGAGATATTTTTGAGGATGTCCCTAAACATTAGCACAAAAACAGACAAAAAATTGGAAGACTATAAGCTGGATAATTGTGTTTTAAAGTCGGACTATTTTCACTTCCGTTATGCAAATTAGCTACTTCCGTCTATTCGCGTGACGTCATGGGTGCACAACTCATTGATGGACGTGTACGTCTGTGTTTCATCACAAGCTAACAGTGTTCAAGATGCCGATGTGCCAAGCTTTTAACTGTTCCAATCGTTGAGAAATTTGCCCACAGAGCTCAGAAGTTTTATTCATCCTTAACCCACGAAAAGATTGACAACGATCGTGGGCTTTGTTGTTGAAAAACTTAGGAATAACCAAATTCAACATCAAAACGTATGCTCATTCAAAATCTCGTGTTATTTGCAAAGACCACTTTAAGCCGCCAGTGTTCGTATTTGATCAACAGGCTCACTGCCTTGGAAACAAGCCTCGGGAATTGCTGAAACACGATGCCGTACCAACAATTTTCAGTGACAAATCCTACGCAGTGCCCCCATCACAACCCTCTACGGTTCAGAGAGATAATGCTGAATCTATATTATATAACAGGAACATCTGTCCCGAAACTACTCCCTCAGTTTTGGGGCTAGCCCCGCCAAACCTCCTGTGGAACGTTTTGTGGTCCCAGCAGGCGTCGTAAAGGTAGAGGGGAGGTCTCATAAATGCTAAAGTGGCACAGAAATGTGTTATGTATTGGTTCATGGTTTGGCATTCACCGATTCTGCATTGTCTGTTTGCTTATGGCCTCTCACCCATGCGGACCACAGGTACCACGCTAGTCTATAATATAACAAGAGAAAAATGACCACAGTGTGGTCACCAGCTGCGACGTCTAGAATCATGAGGATATCCGTTGCAATATGCGCTACCAAATTCGACCAGTCATTAAATTATACGCATGCACTAGCGTCTTTTTGTCTTTCAGTTCTGGTCTTGTCCTTTGTTTTGCGACGCAACGTGCTTCATCAACTGATTACATATAATGTATGGACGTGAATGTCATTTCTGTTAATGTTAATGTTAATTCATTAATGTTATTTATTAATGTTAATTCTGTGTGGCAGAGGGATCATTTGAAACGGGCTTGGTCGGTAGGGGAAGTCCGAGTGTATGCGCATGCGCTATTCAATAATTACACCTAATTTGTGTCAAGTTCTGTGAAACGAGATTGATATGAAAACATTCGTGTTGTCTTTGTTGCTAAATTTATTCTGGTTTCTTCAAACAAATCGCGATTTTAGTCCACGATGTTCTTATCTCATACCAACGCACGTCCAAGTGTATGCGCATGCGCTATTCAATAATTACACCTAATTTGTGTCAAGTTATGTGAAACGAGATTGATATGAAAACATTCATGTTGTCTTTGTTGCTCAATTTATTCTGGTTTCTTCAAACAAATCGCGATTTTAGTCCGCGAGCTTCTTACCTCATACCACCGCACGTCCGAGTGTATGCGCATGTGCTATTCAATAATTACACCTAATTTGTGTCAAGTTATGTGAAACGAGATTGATATGAAAACATTCATGTTGTCTTTGTTGCTCAATTTATTCTGGTTTCTTCAAACAAATCGCGATTTTAGTCCACGATGTTCTTACCTCAAACCAACGCACGTCCGAGTGTATGCGCAAGCGCTATTCAATAATTACACCTAATTTGTGTCAAGTTCTGTGAAACGAGATTGATATGAAAACATTCATGTTGTCTTTGTTGCTAAATTTATTCTGGTTTCTTCAAACAAATCGCGATTTTAGTCCGCGATGTTACCTCATACCAACGCACGTCCGAGTGTATGCGCATGCGCTATTCAAAAAGGCACCCCAACAACAAGAACAACAACGCGGTTCTCTCATAGAGCTGCTCGTCGCAGCTAAAAAGAGGTCGGTCTCGGCATGCTTGTGTGCATGCCTGCCTGCGTGCATACGACCGTGAGTCCATAATATTAACATTTGCAACGTTGTCTATGTCGCTAGTTGAGTAGACACAATACACTAGTAATATACATACTGTTATTATGTTCAGCGAGTATAGTAGAGAGGTACCCTCTGCCCCGCTATCCTCTTTCTCTACCAGTAAGTGAAAATAAAAATAGCCATTGATTGATCAAGATATTATTGCTTTCGGCTTCTTGGTCTTCGGCTTCTTGGATCATGGGCCAAGGGTAAGACAAGGGCGATTGGCAAGAGTAAGGCGGGGGAGCTTTATTGGCAATTGGCAATTGCTTTGTGATCGCATATATCTAGTTTTTATTGCTGGTGAAGCCTGAAGTCAAAAGATGTGTCGAAGTCGGACAAAAAATTCTGAAACCACACAATTCCACCCCAACGGAGATGTTTCTTTCAGAGTGATCACCTTCAGGAGAATTCAGTTTGGTTGAGGTTTTCTATCCCTGAGTTCATCTCACTATTTATTCCTCAAACCAATATGCCTGATGTTGGCTTAACGATTATGGTGGCTGGCATAAGATCTTAGGGTCTTGAGTTTGAGCCCCTGTCCTGCCGCTGAAGTAACACCACATGGGTTAACTCAGCCTGTCATCCTTCTGAGGTTGGCAAAATGAGTATCAGCTTTCTGGTAACAGTGGGCACTGCATCAGCAGCACAGCCACGCTTCCAGAAATGATGCTACCAGCAGCCACAGGCTGGAGTCCGAAACATCAAGAAGTCAATCCAATGCAATCTCTGCCATAGCATCACTGATAAATGAATGTGTTGGGCTATCTAAATGAGGCATCCTGCTTCACTCATAATCTTTGTACTTCTGATGAAATCATCATTTTACTTCTGATGAAACCTTCAGGTAGAAACAGTACGGTTCTAACTTGAATGATGATGCATCTTAGTTTTCACACCAGGGTGCATGGATATCCCTTAGCAAGCAATGCCATGGCTTTTCATGACCATTTACCCTGGTCCTTCGTCTCAGTGCTAAAATGCATGTGGTCCCCTGGAAAACTTCACCTTATTATCCTCCTCAAGTCGAAGCTTAATGCTCACCTTCATTCAATCATTCGCCCCTTTTTATCCCGCCTATGGAAATGTCTTCCCGGGGTTTTCGTCTTCTGCTCTTCTCTACAAGTCTTCAAAGGTCTTCTGCCCACCACCACCTCGTAATCGATCCTATTGTTACTTCTAAACTTTATTACAACTGCCGAGACCCTGTCCCCATTTCACCTGCATGCATTCGCTTTCAACTGTTTCCCCTTTGCCCCACTTTCTATCAGCTGACCTTTCGCCCACTGTACTGTTGTTATGCTCTATAATTAGCTTCCACACCTGTAGTTAGGAAAAAGAAACAGATTAATGCTCTCCAGGACGGAAGTAAATTTATGGAAACCCATTTGACCATTGCACGCTGAAATCTATCTATAACGTACAATAAATATTGTCAAGAATTACCCTCTTGTTTTACACTTCTAAGACCACTTGGTGGTCAAACCATCAGACCTGAGCCTTGCCTTGCAGGGCAGATATGCGAGTTGGTAGTGCTTTCATTTTTGAATATGGATATTCCCAACTGCTACCACCTTTTTGTGAAGCTTGTATTGTGTTTCCTTCGAAGCCTGTTACCACAGATCCTCATGATCTTCTGATGCCAGGTTTTGAATCCCCAACACTAGGCCAATGCCACAATATTTTTGTCATTCATTTCGGTCTACCCACATTTTTTGGTCCAAAATACATTTGTTTCTTTTGAGTGGTGGAAGTAAATCACCTAACATCTAGGTACTTCAGGACTTTCCTAATTTCATCCAACCAGTGCTGAAATTTATGAGTTACGTCGTCCGTCAAAGTGCTATTATTCTACATGGTCGTATCATTGGTTCACTTGGCCGAGAATAAATGTCATGAAAGTTTCCAAAGATGTACAGGTAATGAAAAGGATTTCTCTGTACCTGCTCCATTATTCAGGAAAAAGGCAAAATATTGCTGGCATCAGGGAATATTTGCAATCACACAGTTGTGAAAAAGCATGAAACTTCTTCAAATACTTTTTTGTCCCATTTCTGCTTCTTGATCCCTAGTTTCCCTTTCCATTTTTGTGATTGAGACTTTGCTTCTGTATCCAGCTCTTTCACCTGTGTGATCTTCTTCCTCCCATTGCTCTCGTCCTTCCTGTGTCTTTCTTTCTCGATGTCTCCTTCTTCAAAACTCTTCCTCTACAGAGAGAGTGTTGTTTTTATTGATGGTGATCAAATGCACATGGAATGGCTGGTATATGTAATCACATTCAGGACTTCATTGTACTTTTACATAAATTGCAACGACATTAGGAGGTAATGATAAAATACGTACTCAGTATATATTGTATTTTAACCTGGATTTCCTTCATTATGAGCCAGGGAACATTCTGAAACCAATTTTGTGTTCCCACCTGGCAATTTCCTTCACATCTTCCAGGATTCTTGTGAAAATTAAGTATTTGTTAGACGAGTACACCCGCTGATTACGGGAGTGGCAAGGAGGGTCATTCCCTTTGGGGTACATAGATTACAGTCGATCTATGGTCGGGTCTCAAGAACATTGGGTGTGTGTTCATTTACCAAGTTTCTTGTGGAGATATCGCCAAGTGGTTTAAGCATTCGAGCAAGCATTCCATTCAAAACCGTTAAGGAACGGCTGGCTTGGCAAGCGCTGGCTAGCTGCTTGGTAAATGAGCACAACCCGGGCTTCCTCCCTTTCAGTTTCGTGTTAAACAGAAGGAGCGAGTTTCAAAAGTTCACTACGAAAAACGCCACGTTAGTGCCAGGAAGGGTCATGTTATTAACCCAACACTTTTGGGGTACCTAGAGTACAGTAGATCTTCGCTCAGTTCTGTAAGTAAAACTTACCTCACGCATTTCGGGATTCCTCCAAATTTCTTCATTTAGTGTTATAAACAGCATTAGCGACTGTTTAAAAAGCTAAGCATATGTGTTTGTGGTTCATAATATTCATTACTGTTCATTAATGTTCATTACATTCGCACTATCAACTTCCGTAAGCTAAACGCTCTTTCACCTACCTCATTCTCATCGACCCTCTCTGAAAAAATGTCCACTTCTCCCTTCGTTGACCTCCACACCCCTTCTGACCTCACTGACTACTACAACCACACTCTCTCCTCCTGCCTTGACCAACTTGCGCCTATAAAAACCAAAACAGTTTCTTTCACCCATTCTGCTCCCTGGTTTACCCCTGAACTCCGCCTGATGAAAACTCGTGCTCGCCAACTTGAAAGACTCCGCAATAAAACAGGTCTCACAGTTCACTCCCAGGCCTACAAGGACCACATACAACACTATAAAGATGCCCTCTCCCGCGCCCGCTCCGCCTACTACTCTCAAATTATCCACTCTGGCTCCGGAAACCCAAAAGCACTCTTCTCTACAATAAACAAACTCCTCAGCCCCCTGAACACCACCACCCAGTCATTCACAATAGACAACTGCATCTCCTTCCTTTCATTCTTCCAACGCAAAATTGAAAACATCTACAACAGCTTGACCACTGCCGCACCCGCTCCCCCTCAAACCACCTGCCCCCCCCTTATCCTGCCATCCCCTGTCTCAATTCTCCCCAGTCTCCCCTACTGACCTCTCTGAACTCCTCATCGGAATGAAAACTGCCACCTGCACTCTTGACCCCATCCCCTCCAGCTTTGTCAAGGCCTCCCTTCCTGCTCTCTCTCCACTTATCATTGCAACAATAAACTCCTCCCTGTCTACAGGCATCGTCCCACCATCCCTCAAAATTGCTGCTGTTACCCCCATTCTGAAAAAACCTGGACTAAACCCTGACACCCTAAATAACTTCAGACCCATCTCCAACCTACCCTTTCTGTCAAAGGTTTTGGAACGCGCTGTAGCCACTCAACTCAAACATCACCTCTCTGCCAATAACCTGTATGAAACATTCCAATCCGGATTCCGCTCCAACCACAGTACTGAAACTGCTCTCCTCAAAATCACCAACGACCTTCTCCTCTCCTCTGACGCTGGCAACCTCAACATTCTCATCCTCCTCGACCTCAGCGCCCCCTTTGACACCATCGATCACACCATCCTCCTCACCCGACTTGAAACCACCTTTAACATTACCGGCACTGCCCTCTCTTGGATTAAATCATACCTCTCTGACAGACGTCAGTTCATCTCCATCAATAACTGCAAATCCCCCACTGCTCCCCTCCCCCAAGGTGTCCCCCAAGGTTCAGTTCTTGGCCCCCTCCTCTTCATCCTTTACCTGTCCCCCCTCGGTCACTTAATCCGCCGTCATGGTCTCCAATTCCACTGCTTCGCCGATGACATCCAGCTTTTCATCTCCACCAAGTCCATCTCCACCACCACCCAGTCTATCCTGACAAACTGCATCACTGAAATAAAATCCTGGCTTCAAATCAACTTCCTCAAACTTAACTGTGATAAATCTGAAATAATCATCATTGGCCCAAAAACGCTCACCAAGTCCACCCATAACTTTGCCCTCAACATCGACGGTTTCCCAGTATCCACCTCCCCTCACATCCGGAATCTTGGCATCATCTTTGACCAAACCCTCTCCTTCGACAAATACACTAAACAGATCACAAAGACAGCCTTCTTTCACCTGAAAAACATCGCCCGTCTCCGTCCATCCCTCTCCTCCGTGGCTGCAGAAACCCTCATCCACGCCTTCATCACTTCCCATCTGGACTACTGCAATAGCCTCCTTTATGGTTCACCCTCAACAATCACCAATAAACTCCAATACATTCAGAACTCCGCTGCCCGTCTACTCACCCATTGCCGGACCTGTGACCACATCACCCCCGTCCTTTACAAGCTTCACTGGCTCCCCATCTCCCAGAGAATCCAGTACAAAATCCTCCTCTTGACCTACAAAGCCCTCCATAACCTGGCCCCATCCTACCTGGCTGACCTCCTCTCCAGACACACTCCCACCCGCAACCTCCGCTCTGCTGGTATCAACCTCCTGACCCCCCCCCCCCCCCATCCGGACCAAATTTAGATCCTGGGGGGACAGGGCCTTCTCCATCGCTGCTCCCACCCTCTGGAACTCGCTACCTCACACCATCAGAGACTCCTCCTCACTCACCACATTCAAAACATCACTCAAGACCCACCTGTTCAACACTGCATTCAACATTTAACCCACAGCATCTAACCCCTGACTATCTCCTCTCCTTCTCCCTCCTTTGTGCTTTGAATATTTCCCTATTGATTCTTCTTTTTTTGCAATTGGTTTTATGTTTTGCTATGCATTATGTTTTGCACTCTGTCAAAGCGTCTTTGGGCTTCCTGAAAAGCGCTATATAAAATAAATGCATTATTATTATTATTATTATTACTTCTGGTAGAAGCCTTTGCTCCCATGAAAACGCCATGATAAGCTATTTATATACGTTGACTCGCCGGAAAAACCCCTTGCGGAGGTGGGATATTATTAGTATTAATATTGTTTTGTAATAACATTAATATTATGCGACTAGTACCCGACTGCAAAGCCGCAATGAGCCGGCGAAGCCAAAGCCTCTTGCCACTATTTTACCCATCACGATGGCATCAGTGGGTTAGGTAGTTTGGTAGTAGGTAGGTGTAGTAGGTACCGTACCTGGTAAGACTTGGTAAAAGAGAAGAGCAGACAGTCCTCCCCAATACCTACATACAATAAATGTCACAAGAAGCTTAAGGAAGTAACTATACGATGTGCTAGCTTTGGGCATATTTTAAGAAATTTTAATTGGGCTTAACATACGTTTTCACAGTATGTGTGTAGTCTTCTAACTTCAGTCGCTGTCAGGACTGGTTCTCTCCGGGCACTGCGGCTTCCTCCACCAGAAGAAGTTAGCTTGCAGTAAGATCAGTGCCGACAGATCAGACGATAGCGCCGTTTCAACGGCAATGTGTGACTGTCGGTAATCAAACCGTGTCGATGGCGCTGATTGGCTGACCTAAGCTGATCGCTGATTGGTCAGCTCACAAAATTTCGCAAATTCAGACCTAAAATGACACCATTTGCATTCTGGATGAGATTAAAATTGATAAAATTTACTTCTTGATTAATTCGGTGAATTCCGTCTCAACTTCGGATATTTCCGGCCGTGAAAAACTATGCCCTACGGCCGCGAGATTTCTAAAAAATAATTCTTCGTCAATTTTAGAATATTTAACGCCGTTTTCAGCCTCCGAAATGCGTAATAAGCTTTTTAAAAGTATTTTTTCAAATGCTAGAATCTCATTGGTTCCGGTGTTTGGTGACGATTTTCGTTGAAGATAACGAGGTTGGTCTTAAAGTATTTTAATTACAAATTAGAGGTGCATAAGATTGTGAATCAAACAAAGACGGATGAAACAAACTCCTATTGAACTTTTTCGCAATTTTGTTATGCATACTTCCGCATCCGGAAGATGGCGGCCTCCATTGAGTGATTTGGTTTTTGAAATATTTTTTCAAATGCTCGAATCTCATTGGTTCCGGTGTTTGGTGACGATTTTCGTTGAAGATAACCAGGCCCGTGCGGGCCGAGGTTGGTCTTAAAGTATTTTAATTACAAATTAGAGGTGCATAAGATTGTGAATCAAAGAAATACGGGTGAAACAAACTCATATGGAACTTTTTCAAATTTGTTATGCATACTTCCGCATCCGCAAGATGGCGGCCTCTATTGAGCGATTTGGTGCGTCAAAGCTTCAAAATTCTCAAGCCAAGGGATCCAGCATAATCTGTTTTTTCAACATAATATGTACGTGTTCATTGACAACACCGGCTTCCCCGGCTATTATCGTTAGTCTTGTTATTCGAAGCGGCCTTGGAAAAACGCCACGATAAAGCTAACTTAACATCGATATACACCTCAACACACAACCCATTGACGGCAATGGCGGGGAAAACCAGCTCGGGGGAGAAAACGCCCTTGGGGAGGGTGGCAAATGAATGCGCTACAACCTTCATTATGTAACCTTTAGTCATCCTGTCAAGTTTGGTTGAGATTGGATAAGCAACGACGGGATGTATTGGTGTCAAAATTTCATCAGACAGACAGAGACAAATGGCGTATTTTAGTATGATTTCATTGGAATAATGTCTAAATAAAGAAATAGTTACATAGATAGACGCAGTCTTTTTATGCAGAATTGAGGATCGTGGAAGAGCTGGAGCACAAAACAGCCCTGGACATAACATAAAAAGGACAATGAAATTGCTGGGGTGTTGGGGGACACATCAACACTACAGAAGGGTACAGGATTAAAATAGGAGACCTCGAGGAAGAAAGGACATGGGAAGGACGAGAGCAAGGGGAGAGGGAGGAGGATCACATGAGGTGAACAGGCCGGATACATGCGCAACTCTCAATCACGTAAGTGGAAGGAGAAACTGGGGAAAAGCAGAAATTGAATAGAAAGAAAATTCAAATATATTTTAAAAATCGAAATTCACCTCAAAGATTATCAATTCATATCTATACACCTTCAATACTGCATTACCTTGTCCATTGTCTTCCAATGTCATTGTCCTGGGCTTTGCACAAATATATGTACTTCAGCAATTTTTTTACGAGTGGGTATTTTTTATGAGTTTTATAAATTATCCCAGCTCATAATGTACATGTGCTAGATACAAAGTGGAAATTTCACCTAGAAAATGTATCCACGTGGTGCATTCACCAAGTTGATTGATGATCCCATTCATTCTTCTCTCTCAATACAGAACCAGAAGACAATCGTCTAAACTCGGCTACTTTTCACTTTCACATCAGAACCATGTAAATTTCATCAGATGGAGTTGATGACTTGCTTGAGATTTCATTTCGACTTTTTGTACTGCACAGCTTTTGAGGGAGCTTTCCATTGGACACCATCTGTGGAACACCACCCAAAATAAGTGTGCAATGGTCACAGATCTATGAGAGTTGTTCAAGGTAAGTGTGTGCGTGCGTTAACTTGCACTTTATCATTCAAAGTTAATCTGCACCGATCCATGTCCAATTTTAAACATACCAGTTAAGTTGCCATTTTTGAGAAAGCCCATTATTTCAGGAATCTCCTGTTTGTTAGCTAATCCATCCATATACTTGTGTTGTCATTGGTGACTCCTCATTTTCTCGATTCCTCACCAACACCAGATTTTGAAAAGGCTCAGTTTTAGACCCAACACTCTTTTCTTCTTAATTTACAAACTCCTTTTCTCCAACACAAATCTTATATTCATCTTAGTGTAGGTGACGACAATATTCATAGATGCGTTTCCTTTATATACCTGCTCCTCCTAATACTGCACTTGCTCTTCTGACTTCCAGAAATAGCAATAACTTATATATTTTCCTAATCTAATGGTACATCTCAAACATTTAATACTTGAGGCCTCACTAAATTGGTACAGTTCAATGCAGCAAATATGTAAGCACGCATCCCAAGTTGGATGATTTTATTCCAACTCTACCACCCTGGAACGATCGCTCGGGGTCTCCTTGACTATCTCACTCAGTTGAAGAGATCATCTGTTGCAAGTGGCAAAGGACGCCTCCAGACGATCAGGTTCCCTTTGATATGAAAAATAATTTCTTGCTTATATTAGAAGAAATCGTATTACTGTTCGCCTTTCTGGGAGGTGGTGGAGGAGGTTGAGGAGGTGGAGCTGGTAAGGAGGATTGCAACTCTTTATGTACTTAGCACTCCTCGACAAATTCATTCTCAAGCTTTATGGTTGATCGGAATGTCTGTCCCTCAAAATTCTTTGCAATCCTTGACCAACCCTTACAAAGGTCACTTCCCTGGCTAAATTATATCACAATTCCCACTCTCGTGACTCTGTCGATCTTTATTGTTTGCAACTACCTCGTACCGACATACCTGCCCCAATGGCCCACATGCTTCACCCAGGCACAACATTCTTTAGGTGGCTTAGGGATTTATTCTTCCTTCTGCCATGCTCTCTTTAACTCTAATTCCTCTATTCCTGCAATTCCTCTCTATGGAATTCTCTTCATTCTGAAGTGTTTCTTCTAATGGATCAGCTGCATACCTTCGAATGATTTGGAACTCAACATTTGCTTTCTTTCCCCTTCTAACCTTCTATCCACCAACTCCAAGAATACTGCAGTTACATGATAGTTTTGGGTTTAATGCTGCCACTGCCACTCTTCTGAGACCTATTAATAAAAGGAAATCAAACGCACTTCCATTTGAGATAAACATATCACAAAACTGTGCAGATAATCTCCTGGCTTGACATTTGCATTCATCCAAAAGTGCATTTGATAACACAACAATGTCCCCAGGATACGAGTTTGCCCTATTGGAAAAACCCAACATGCTCTGCAAACCTGTTATATCACTTCACACGGGAGGTGTCAAATGTTGCCACAACCCCTCCACAAACTTGCAGCAATCAGTCATTCTTAAAACAATTGTCCCAGCTCAAAATGGGAAGGCTAGCCTTGAATCACACTTGTACAAAAAAACTGCACTTGCTTTTTTATTACTTGGAAAAATCGAAGATTTTTCAAGTATATTGGTTGGTCTTGTGCGTTATTCTGTCTGTTTGCCTGTTTGTATGTCAATCACCTAAAGGTCACATTTTGAAAATGATCTTCATCAAACTTCACCAAATGCTAGAGTTGGTCATAAGGAAGAAGCCTATTGATTTTGAGATCAAAAGGTCAAAATGTCGACATAGGCCAAAGGTCAACAACTTAGGTAAAGTTTCTAAAATCCTCAATTTTCATCCGACTGACTTGAAATTTGAACATGATTTGCATATCCGGTCACTTAATTCAACCAACAATTTTTTGACGCCTAAATGTGAAAAGGTCAACATCGGTCGAATTTCTAAAATCGTCAATTTTCATCTGATTGACTTGAATTTTGAAGAGGTTTTGCATACTTGATCATTGAATTCAACAACCAATATTTTTATGTCAACATAGGCCAAAGGTCAAAAACTTAGGTGATATTTCTAAAATCCTCAATTTCCATCCAATTGACTTGAAGGTTGAAGAGGATTTACATATCAGCAAACTGAATTCAACCACCAACTATTTTGAGATCAGCATAGGCAAAAAGGTCAACATAGGCCAAAGGTCAACAACAATTTCAAATTTCTAAAATCCTCAATTTTCATCCGATTGACTTGAAATTTGAATAGGATTTACATATCGGCTAACTGAATTCAACCACCAACTATATTTGAGATCAGTGTAGGCCAAAAGATCAACAAAGGCCAAAGGTCAACCACTTTTTTTTAAATTTCTAAAATCCTCAATTTCCATCCGATTGACTTGAAGGTTGAAGTGGACTTACATATCAGATCACGGAATTCAACCACCAATTATTTTTGAGGTCAACCTAGACAAAAGGTCAACAACTTATTTTCGAAATTTCGCAGGTATCGTACTATGCACGACATATTTCTTCTTTTGTTTATCCGTATGCAACCTGTGGCTGCTGGTTGCATCATTTTCTGGGGGTGTGGTGGTGCCCCTGATGCAATTGACCCTAGGATCTTAAGCAAGATCTTAAGCAAGCTCTATGTAGGATCTATTGTGAAATTTCATACATAAAAAAGGAAAATAAATAAACAAAGTTGCTATACATGTATTATTATTTATTTATTTTTACACTATCTGAGGTTCGGAAGTGGAGCTGCCACACACAAACATCTCACTCACTTGGATATGCAGACGAATACACGAGACAATACACAGGACTGTCAATTGAGACAAACACAGAGACTGAGCGGGGAGGGGGGGGGGGGGGAAGTGCCGTCACTTCCCAGGGTGACGTCATCTCACGACAATGGCGCCGCTTTTCTTACCACACTCAATGGGGCATTTCCTCAAGAGGAATTTCCTCCTCCCCATGGATACCAACTTATAAGGATTGTCCATGCTCTATCCTTTTTTGAAATACTGAACGTCAAGCAAGGAAGTAACACGTAACGTTTTAAATTCTTTGATATAACTTAGCCTGGGTTTGAACCTCCGACCTACCAGAGATGGAGCAGGAATTTGGAATTTTGTTCATGATTCTGGTGATATCTCTCCTACTCTTCACTAAGGACACTGTGGGATCTTTGGCATCCGTCAACTAATGTCAGCAGATGGGAATATGGTATATTCAAACCCACGCTAGACAGCTTAGAGGCGAGTGTGTGTACCTCTTGGCTATCCTGCCAACCCATATTGTACAATATCGGGTAAAATAACGTGTCTTTTGTATGGTGTTTGTGTGCTGGTCTATATTCATACAGCGGACAAACATACGTTTTTGGTTTTATTGTATAGATTCATGTTGCAATGTATGTACGTATTTTATAGATACATGCATTTTACTGATGGAGACGTACCGCGCACGCAAAGCGTAAAGCGGGGTTCAGCAATCGTTTCATGTCCATCCGTCCGTCCGTCTGCCTGTCTGTCTTATCAGTTTATGATAATCAGTTTATGGTTGAAGAACAATGAATGAATGAATGAATGAGTGCCCATAACACGTGACCTATGACGTCATAACTGCCATAAAAAAATTATACAGGTGGAGTTGTACCTATGGTGGAAATTTCCTGTCAATCGGACCAACGGTTGCAGAGAAAATCATATTTATTATGTGCGGACAAGCAAACAAGCAAACAAACAAACAAACAGACAAACGGACTTAAATGCAACACTCTCTTCTCTGGCGAGGGTAATATTATTCCATCTTTTCACTGACTTATAATGATAACATAATATTAATGATATTATGAAACAATATCCCCACACCCCAAGGGGTTTGTATGAATGAATGAATGAATGGCTGAAGAACAACATATTTAAATTGAATGTTATATTTTGAACATGAATAGAAAGACAAGTTTGTCGTTTTACCGTACTATGGCTTTGAATTTGTCCCGACCACTCATGCGCAGAGAGGAGTGAGATAATATTTTACTCTGTCCGCTTGTTTGGCAGATTTGGCAGATTTGTCACGACTGTATTAAGAAACCGCAGCTTAATTTGTCCGAAGCGGCCCGAAGGTGAGGCATGAAGCCTAAGGCCTATAAGTACCGTTTTGTTGGAAGAGCCTTAACGCCGATGCTTTTGATATTTGATGGTGATTTTAACAATCGGTTTGTTTGTGTTTCACGGTGATGAAAAACGTCAAGGTAGAGCATGGCGATTATGATACATGACAGGTTCGACGGTATGTTTGGCCTGAACGAAATTGGAATCAAAATGCCGGAGTGTGGAGTCAGTCCTTGTACCGCCGTAATGACATCAGACGTAAGTAATCACATCACCCTGTCATGTGACCAGATCATCAGCTCTGATTGGTATATGTTTGAGGGGGCATACATACATGCATACATATACATACATGCATACATACAACATGCATGTATGTATGTATGTATGCATGTATGCATACATACATACATGCATACATACATACATACATGCATACATACATACATACATACATATATGCATACATACATACATACATACATATAAACATACATACATACATGCATACATACATGCATGCATACATGCATACATACATACATGCATACATACATGCATACATATATGCATACATACATACACACATACATATATGCATACATACATATGTACATGCATATATACATATATGCATACATACATACATACTTGCATGCATACATACATACATATTTGCATGCATACATACATACATATATGCATACATGCATACATACATGCACACATACATACATACATACATGCATACATACATACATACATACATGCATACATACATACATAGATGCATGCATACATACATACATACATACATGCATACATACATGCACACATACATACATACATACATACATACATGCATATTTACATGCATACATACATACATACAGTCACGTGAAAAAGTAAGTACACCCCATGTAAAGTTTTGACTTTTTCAACATATTTCAACATACAGCTATTTGATCTTCATTTCAACAATATTGACAGATAAAGGTGATATAATATAACAAATATCATTAACATTTACATTTTGTAGTCCATTGTATAATTTAAATAAACATAAATGCAAATTTCGCATGTGGAAAAAGTAAGTACACCCCGACATTTATCACTACTTGAAATACCTAAAATTAGAATCAGGTGCACCAGCTCAGGTGCAAATGATTAGAACATCGTTAGAGAGGATCTTGGAGGAACCTGTCTTATTTAAACCTCAGACATTTAGTTTGGTTTGCTCTTTGTTGTTGAAGTGTGCAGCGTCACCATGCCTAGATCAAAAGAGCCCTCTGAGGCCTTCAGAAAGAAGGTTATAGATGCCTACGACTCTGGGAAGGGATTTAAAAAGATCTCCAAACAACTTGAAATCAATCATTCGACTGTCCGGAAGATCATCTACAAGTGGAGAAGATTCCAAACAACTGCCAACTTGTTCAGGCCAGGCCGCCCCAGCAAGTTCAGCCCGAGAGCAGACCGCAAGATGCTGAAAGGAGTCTGTAAGAACCCCAGAATGTCATCACGGGACCTACAGGTAGCTCTTGCCACTGTTTATGTCAAAGTGCACGAGTCCACCATTAGAAAGAGGCTGCACAAATTTGATCTACATGGGAGGTGTGCCGGGAGGAAACCTTTTCCAGAAAGAACATCAGGGCAAGACTATAATAATAATAATAATGCATTTATTTTATATAGCGCTTTTCAGGAAGCCCAAAGACGCTTTGACAGAGTGCAAAACATAACGCATAGCAAAACATAAAGACAATTGCAAAAAAAGAAGAATCAATAGGGAAATATTCAAAGCACAAAGGAGGGAGAAGGAGAGGAGATAGTCAGGGGTTAGATGCTGTGGGTTAAATGTTGAATGCAGTGTTGAACAGGTGGGTCTTGAGTGATGTTTTGAATGTGGTGAGTGAGGAGGAGTCTCTGATGGTGTGAGGTAGCGAGTTCCAGAGGGTGGGAGCAGCGATGGAGAAGGCCCTGTCCCCCCAGGATCTAAATTTGGTCCGGATGGGGGGGGTCAGGAGGTTGGTACCAGCAGAGCGGAGGTTGCGGGTGGGAGTGTGTCTGGAGAGGAGGTCAGCCAGGTAGGATGGGGCCAGGTTATGGAGGGCTTTGTAGGTCAAGAGGAGGATTTTGTACTGGATTCTCTGGGAGATGGGGAGCCAGTGAAGCTTGTAAAGGACGGGGGTGATGTGGTCACGGGTCCGGGAATGGGTGAGTAGACGGGCAGCGGAGTTCTGAATGTATTGGAGTTTATTGGTGATTGTTGAGGGTGAACCATAAAGGAGGCTATTGCAGTAGTCCAGACGGGAAGTGATGAAGGCGTGGATGAGGGTTTCTGCAGCCACAGAGGAGAGGGATGGACGGAGACGGGCGATGTTTTTCAGGTGGAAGAAGGCTGTCTTTGTGATCTGTTTAGTGTATTTGTCGAAGGAGAGGGTTTGGTCAAAGATGATGCCAAGATTCCGGATGTGAGGGGAGGTGGACACTGGGAAACCGTCGATGTTGAGGGCAAAGTTATGGGTGGACTTGGTGAGCGTTTTTGGGCCAATGATGATTATTTCAGATTTATCACAGTTAAGTTTGAGGAAGTTGATTTGAAGCCAGGATTTTATTTCAGTGATGCAGTTTGTCAGGATAGAGTGGGTGGCGGTGGAGATGGACTTGGTGGAGATGAAAAGCTGGATGTCATCGGCGAAGCAGTGGAATTGGAGACCATGACGGCGGATTAAGTGACCGAGGGGGGACAGGTAAAGGATAAAGAGGAGGGGGCCAAGAACTGAACCTTGGGGGACACCTTGGGGGAGGGGAGCAGTGGGGGATTTGCAGTTATTGATGGAGATGAACTGACGTCTGTCAGAGAGGTATGATTTAATCCAAGAGAGGGCAGTGCCGGTAATGTTAAAGGTGGTTTCAAGTCGGGTGAGGAGGATGGTGTGATCGATGGTGTCAAAGGCACTTTGTTTGCCAATGAACACCTCGGCAAAGACCAGCACTTCTGGAACAATGTGCTCTGGACAGATGAGTCAAAGGTAGAGCTATTTGGCCACAGTACCAGAAGACATGTTTAGCGAAAACCAAAGACAGCATTTGACCACAAGAACCTGATATCAACTGTAAATCATGGTGGTGGAAATATTATGGTTTGGGGCAGCTTTGCTGCATCAGGGCCTGGGCAGCTCACCATCATAGAATCCACTATGAATTCTTCATTGTACCAGAGGGTGCTTGAGGATAATGTGAGGCCATCTGTCGGAAAGTTGAAGCTCAACCAAAGGTGGACCTTGCAACATGACAATGACCCTAAACATACCAGTAAATCCACCAAGGAATGGCTGAAAAGAAAGAAATGGAGGGTTCTGGAATGGCCAAGTCAAAGCCCGGATCTAAATCCCATCGAGATGTTGTGGGGGGATTTGAAACGAGCTGTGCATGCAAGAAACCCCTCAAACATCGCACAGCTGAAAGAATTATACATGGAGTAGTGGGCAAAAATTTCTCCCAGTCGATGTCAGAGACTGGTAGACAGTTATAAGAAACGCCTACTTAAGGTTGTTTCTGCCAAAGGGGGCAATACCACCTATTAGAGCCAAGGGTGTACTTACTTTTTCCACATGCGAAATTTGCATTTATGTTTATTTAAATTATACAATGGATTACAAAATGTAATGTTTCATGATATTTGTTATATTATCTCACCTTTATCTATCAATATTGTTAAAATGAAGATCAAATAGCTGTATGTTGAAATATGTTGAAAAAGTCAAAACGTTACATGGGGTGTACTTACTTTTTCACGTGACTGTATGTATATGCATCGGCCTATATATACACCAACACCTGTTTACAGTCAGATTCAGATAGGGATCCTAACCCAGACTAGGCAGCTCAAAACTTACTACCTGTGTATCATCATGTGGGACTTGTGAAGGAAGATAATCCGACAATGAAACTAGATGTTGTGAAGATGGACCCATGGAACCAGCGGTTGGCGCTGCATCACGAAGCACGCCTTACCTGTACTGCTATACAAGTAGACTCGTTTAATCTGTTCGTGCTGTATGTTGCGATGACGTGGACGTTGAGCATAACCTTGCAGACATGTCTTGTCTCCACGGGGTGAACCAGGAGACACCAGCGATCGCCTTAATACGTTATGATTGATCAAACGCGGCGATGTTGCTTCAATAATCACGTGCGGAAGGTTTCTGAGCATTTCGCGCGCGATTGCGTCGAATGTCGAATGTCGCTTCCAACTGGAGCACGCGAAACCAAACTGACGGCTTCACGTTGCGTTCAACACGATCGGGCGCCGACGGCCTCTCGTTTGACCGACAATGCCCCGAGATGGCCGCTTGGCCGCAGCAGGCGCGTTGCGAGTCGGCGCTATGGCGTCATTACCTGCTCGCTATGCAGAGTCCTGGGCGCGGGCGGCGTCGACGGGGAGTGCATATAAGCGGGGGCCGGACACAAATACAGACAGACAGAGTGCAGACAGACTAAGGGATAGATACGTTATCCGAGCTGGTGATCATGAGGGCGATGAGATTCGGTGCGCTTTGCCTTGCGCTCGGCTGCGCGTACGGGGCCCTGTGGGACGACGTGCCTTTCCGATGTCCGCCGTGCACCCAGGACAAGCTGGCCAAGTGTCCGACACCGCCCGAGAGCGCCTGTTCCGAGCTCTTGAGGCAGCCCGGCTGTGGTTGTTGCCCGACGTGCGCGCTCGCCGAGGGGGAGTCCTGCGGGGTGTACACGAACCGTTGCGGGGTCGGTATGAAATGTCGACCCCGAGACGGCGTGGACAACCCGCTGCATTCGTTGCTGGACGGACAAGGCCACTGCACCAGACCCAGCGACGCGGCCCCCAGAGGTGCAGGTAAATATATACAAACAGGTCGGACAGTCCCAGGGGCACGTCCATTCCCATTCCTTTCGACGAAGCTTGCGCCTCTGGTCAAGCAGGTACTTTGAACTTGAGGGGGACGATTTTGATGTCAATATGTCGATTGAAAGGTACTGGGAATCACTTTGAATGACCATTGCATTCTGCGCACCGTCTGCTTTGCTTTAAGTACGAAGCGAACACCACGTTGGCTCAAAGTTGCAGGAGGAACTAGAATGGCACTCAGTAGAGAGCATACCTCCACCTGGTTGGCCATATCACTCAATAGTGAAGAATCACTTAAAAATATATACTAGCTGGATCCCGATCTTCACCAAAATTGAATCCATTCTTCCTCGTCACACACCCAACCTGTCCAACAAGTTTCGTCCAAATACATCCGCAACTTTTTGAGATATCCTGCTATGTATCGTTTTTGGACCTATCTCCCAATGGTGAAGAATCACTTAATAAATTGAATAATTCTCATATCCAAATCTATATTCAGATCTTCACCAAAATTGAATCCATTCTTCCTTTTCACACACACAACATGTTCAACAAGTTTCGTCCAAATCCG
Organism: Myxine glutinosa; assembly: GCF_964187855.1. Taxonomy (NCBI): domain Eukaryota; kingdom Metazoa; phylum Chordata; class Myxini; order Myxiniformes; family Myxinidae; genus Myxine; species Myxine glutinosa. Next base: position 43,633,142 of record NC_136267.1, read on the forward strand.
TCCACAACCTTTTGAGATATCCTGCTGTGTATCGTTTTTGGACCTATCTCCCAATGGTGAAGAATCACTTAATAAATTTAATAATCTTCATATCCGAATCCATATTCAGATCTTCACCAAAATTGAATCGATTCTTCCTTGTCACACACCCAACCTGTCCAACAAGTTTCGTCCAAATACATCCGCAACTTTTTGAGATATCCTGCTATGTATCGTTTTTGGACCTATCTCCCAATGGTGAAGAATCACTTGATAAATTAAATAATTCTCATATCCAAAATCTATATTCAGATCTTCACCAAAATTGAATCGATTCTTCCTTGTCACACACACAACGTGTCCAACAAGTTTCGTCCAAATGCATCCACAACGTTTTGAGATATCCTGCTGTGTATCGTTTTTGGACCTATCTCCCAATGGTGAAGAATCACTTGATAAATTAAATAATTCTCATATCCAAAATCTATATTCAGATCTTCACCAAAATTGAATCGATTCTTCCTTGTCACACACACAACGTGTCCAACAAGTTTCGTCCAAATCCATCCACAACGTTTTGAGATATCATGCTATGTATCGTTTTTGGACCTATCTCCCAATGGTGAAGAATCACTTAATAAATTAAATAATTCCCATATCCAAATCTATATTCAGACCTTCACCAAAATTGAATCCATTCTTCCTTGTCACACAAACAACCTGTCCAACAAGTTTCGTCCAAATCCATCCACTACTTTTTGAGATATCCTGCTATGTATCGTTTTTGGACCCATCTCCCAATGGTGAAGAATCACTTAATAAATTAAATACTTCCCATATCCAAATATATATTCAGACCTTCACCAAAATTGAATCCATTCTTCCTTGTCACACACACAACCTGTCCAACAAGTTTCGTCCAAATACATCCACAACTTTTTGATATATCCTGCTATGTATCGTTTTTGGACCTATCTCCCAATGGTGAAGCATCACTTCATAAATTAAATAATCTTCATATCCGAATCCATATTCAGATCTTCACCAAAATTGAATCCGTTCTTCCTTGTCACACACACAACTTTTTCAACAAGTTTCGTCCAAATCCGTCCACAACTTTTTGAGATATCCTGCTGTGTATCGTTTTTGGACCTATCTCCCAATGGTGAAGAATCACTTAATAAATTAAATAATCTTCATATCCGAATCCATATTCAGATCTTCACCAAAATTGAATCGATTCTTCCTTGTCACACACCCAACCTGTCCAACAAGTTTCGTCCAAATACATCCGCAACTTTTTGAGATATCCTGCTATGTATCGTTTTTGGACCTATCTCCCAATGGTGAAGAATCACTTAATAAATTTAATACTTCCCATATCCAAATCTATATTCAGACCTTCACCAAAATTGAATCCATTCTTCCTTGTCACACAAACAACCTGTCCAACAAGTTTCGTCCAAATACATCTGCAACTTTTTGAGATATCCTGCTATGTATCGTTTTTGGACCCATCTCCCAATGGTGAAGAATCACTTAATAAATTAAATAATTCCCATATCCAAATCTATATTCAGACCTTCACCAAAATTGAATCCATTCTTCCTTGTCACACAAACAACCTGTCCAACAAGTTTCGTCCAAATCCATCCACAACATTTTGAGATATCCTGCTATGTATCGTTTTTGGACCCATCTCCCAATGGTGAAGAATCACTTAATAAATTAAATAATTCCCATATCCAAATATATATTCAGACCTTCACCAAAATTGAAACCATTCTTCCTTGTCACACACACAACCTGTCCAACAAGTTTCGTCCAAATACATCCACAACTTTTTGATATATCCTGCTATGTATCGTTTTTGGACCTATCTCCCAATGGTGAAGCATCACTTCATAAATTAAATAATCTTCATATCCGAATCCATATTCAGATCTTCACCAAAATTGAATCCATTCTTCCTTGTCACACAAACAACCTGTCCAACAAGTTTCGTCCAAATCCATCCACAACATTTTGAGATATCCTGCTATGTATCGTTTTTGGACCCATCTCCCAATGGTGAAGAATCACTTAATAAATTAAATAATTCCCATATCCAAATATATATTCAGACCTTCACCAAAATTGAAACCATTCTTCCTTGTCACACACACAACCTGTCCACCAAGATTCGTCCAAATCCATCCACAACATTTTGAGATATCCTGCTATGTATAATTTTTGGCCCTCTCTCCCAATGATGAAGATTCACTTCAAAAATTCTAGTAGCCGGATCTGAATGTGGATCTTCACCAAAATGTAATAATTTCGTCCTTGTCACATACGCTACATCTCTGCCAAATTTCGTTCGAATCCGTCCACAACTTTTTGAGATATTTTTTTCACAAACGGACAGACAGACAAACGGACAGACAGACAGGGGTGAAAACACAACCTCCATCCACCTTTGGTGGCGGAAGTAACTACAGTCGCACTTTCAAGTCTTAGAGAACACTTTAGACACTACGTCTTGTCCGTTAACTTCATGATTAGAACCAGAAGACACTGATTTTTATAAAATATAATTTGTCTTTTTTTTTTTCGATAAAGACCGTCAATGCAGGGGTCGCTGTCTCGGTGATTGTTGAGTATGGTATTTCGGAGTCTGGTATTTTGCTTTCATAATGGTCCGACGCATCAGCCGCGTTGAGAAACAGTGACCGACCACATGCGGTCGAAGTAGATACTTCTGTCCCTTCGCTATTATCAGCCTCTGGGGTTAATGAATCTCCAGACTGTAATCATTGATAGAATCACAAATATTTGAACATGGTGCTGCATTTTAAAGGTATACTGGTCAGAAATACGGAAAAGGACGTGGATATTCATCATGGAATGTAGTTCGGTGTGATTCGCTTGTTATGACTGAAACTTTTGCACTGAAGTGAGAAGTGACAGCGAAATCCACGGGCGTTGTTCAATACCCGAGTTAGTTACAATCATACGAAGCAGCGAAAACACTTGCAACGAGGAGTATATACAGCGCCTTCAGAAAGTATTCACACCCCTTGACTTTTTCACATATTGTTGTGTTGCAGCCTGAATTTAAAATGGATTAAAATTGAGATTTTGTTTTGTCACTGATCAACACATAATACCCCATAATGTCAATATATACAGACTTGGCATTTAATATTGAATATTTTTTTTTCTTGACTTGGGTTTACTTTCTTAACTCAGTATATCAATCTGGTGAGTTTCTTTTACACTTTGGTGATTTATTTGTTAAAAGAACCATGTCACTGATTGTCTGTCGCAGCAAGAAGTCAACAACAGGATTATATCACAGGTGGCATGGCAAAATGTACGGACAGGTGCATTTGATGATTGGCTTCACAGTCGGGTATACAAGGGTTGTTGCGTTCTGTATTAGTGTAAAACAACTGCTGCACATCTCCAAAAGTTATTGCCGCTTCCTCTGGAGATGGTCCGTCAACTCGACAATGCTGTTTGTCATGGAGTGGTGGCTTTACGAAATTACGGCATGAAACAGCATGCTATTGCTCGGCAGTATGGCATCACTCAAGGTCAGGTGTCAAAGATCCTGAAACGAAATGCTCAGAGGGGTGTCCCTACTCCAATACCGAGGCCAGGAAGTCCCCGCAGAACCACAAGGAGGGATGATCGCCAGCTGCACCGGTTAGTCCGCAATGGCCGTACAAAGTCAGCTAATCGGCTTAGGGCTGAGTGGCAGCAACTGACAAATGTGCTTGTATCCAGAAGGCTAGTCAACCAACGACTGGTTCAAGCAGGCTATCGTGCCAGGCGTCCCCTGAGAAAGCCACGCCTGACCAGACAACACCGCCAGCGCCGATTGCAGTGGGCCAGAGAGCACCGTCAATGGCAGCCAGGACACTGGAATCACGTGTTCTTCAGTGACGAGTCTAGATTTCTGGTCTATCATCAAGATGGCCACGTCCGAGTGCGCAGACAAGTGCATGAAGCCTACAACAAAGATTGTATAGTGCCAAGAGTCCAAGCTGGAGGTGGTGGGGTGACCGTTTGAGCTGCTTTTCATGCAGGGGGCAAAACTGACCTGGTTGTTCTGAATGGAAACCTGAACCAGTTCAAGTACAGGGCCATTCTGGAAGAAACATTGCTTCCATTTGCTCGTGCAGCCTTTCGAGGAAACTTTGTCTTCCAAGATGACAATGCCCGGCCTCATCGTGCTCGCATGATCCAACACTTTCTTGCTGACCGTGGTGTAGAGCATATGGAGTGGCCTGCCATGTCCCCGGATATGAATCCGATAGAGAACTTGTGGGCAGAATTAATGCGTCAAATCGACCACTTGGACCAGCAGCCCACTTTTGTGCGTGAATTGCAGCAGGCTATTGTCACTGCATGGCAAGCGATTCCTGTCCAAACCTTGGCAAATCTCGTGAACAGCATGCCTCAACGTGTACGTGCTCTCCTGAATGCTCGTGGGGGTTACACGAAGTACTGAACTGTAATTTTACTGTCTGTAATCCCAGTCGTAATTTAACTTTTGTTTTTGTTAAAATAAATTTTTGGCTAATGCGCAAAATAAAGAGATACTTCTGGAAAACGTACAGAAGTTTAACACAGTACTGTCCATGAATTGAGTTCGATATCAGTTTACATCACTTTCAAGGATCAATTTATTTGTTTCGAAATGTCAAATGTGGTTTTTGTTTCTTTTAAAGGTCACATTAACAAAATCTAGAATAATTTCAACATAATTCCAATGAACTTTTGGTTGTAAGACATCTTGAAAAGTAAGTTCACCCCCACAAAAAAAATATTCCATATTAAATGCCAAGTCTGTATATATATATTTTTTTTTTTTTTATAGAATTTTTATACAAAATAATTAAAAATGCAATACAGAAATATCTACTTTACATAAGTATTCAACCCCCTGAGTCAATACTTCAAGCCTTTGGCAGCGATTACAGCTTCGAGTCTTCTTGGGTATGTCTGTATCAGCTTTGTACATGTGGATTTTGGGAGTTTCTCCCATTCTTCCTTGAAGATTTGCTCAAGCTCTGTCAAGTTGGATGGGGAGTGTCACTGAACAGCAATCTTTAAGCCTTTCCACAGATTCTCAATACGATTCAAGTCTGGGCTTCAGCTGGGCCACACAAGGACTTTCACGTTCTTGTTCTGAAGCCATTCCAGTGTTGCTTTGGCTGAATGTTTGGGGTCATTGGCCTGTTGGAATGCAAATCTTTGCCGCAATCTAAGGTCTTTTGCTCTCTGAAGCAGGTTCTCCTCAAGGATTTGCCTGTATTTGGCTCCATACATTGTTCCCTCCATCCTTACAAGCCTCCCAGTCCCTGCTGCTGAAAAGCATCCCCATGGCATGATGCTGCCACCACCATGCATCATGGTTGGGATGGTGTTATGTGGGTGATGAGCTGTACTAGATTCCACAAGGCGTAGTGCTTTGCATTCAGGCCAAAGATATCAATTTTCATCTCATCAGACCACAGAATATTTGCCTCATTCTTTCAGAATCTTTCACGTGCTTTTTTGCAAACTCCAGATGTCTTGTCATGTGTCTTTTTCTCAGGAGTGGCTTCTGTCTGACCACTCTCCCCTAAAGCTCAGATTGCTGAAGTGCTGAAGTGCTGTTGTCCTTCCAGCAGGTTCTCCCATCTCACTGAAGGAATTCTGTAGTTCTCTTCAGAGTGGTCATTCGGGTCTTCGTCACCTCCTTGACCTAGGTCCTTCTTGCCTGGTTGCTCAGTTTGGTTGGACGACCAGCTCTAGGGAGAGTTGGGTAGTTCCATATTATTTTCATTACCTAATGATGGAGTTCACCATACTCTTGGGAACTTTAAACACTCTAGATATTGTTTTATACCCTTACCCAGATCTATTTCTCCTCACAATTCTATTTCGGAGTTTTACGGACAGATCCTTGGACTTCATGGTTGAGTTTCTTCTCTAACATGCACTGTCAACTGTGTGAACTTATAGAGAATGGTGTGTTTCTTTCTAAATCATGTCCAATAAATTGAATTGGCCACAACTCCAGTCAAGTTGCAGAGAAATCTCAAAGACGATCAAAGGAAATTGGATGCACCTGAGCTCAATTTGGAGGGTCATAGAATGGGGTTGAATACAAATCGACTCAAGACATTTCAGCTTTTCATTTTTAATTCACTTGTAAGAATTTCTAAAAAAAAAAAAAAAAAATTGATATTATGGGGTATTATGTGCAGATGAGTGACAAAAAAAAATCTAAATTTAGCCCATTTAAAATTCAGGCATAAACACAACAAAATGTGATAAAAGTCGAGGGGTGTGAATACCTTCTGAAGGCACTGTATAATAGTCTCTTCTCCTGGATCTACTGCCTCTGTGTCAACATCCTCATCCTCTCTCTCTCTCCCTCTCTCTCTCTCTCTCTCTCTCTCTCTCTCTCTCTATCTCTCTATATCTCTCTCTATCTCTCTCTATCTCTCTCTCTCTCTCTCTCTCTCTCTCTCTCTCTCTCTCTCTCTCTCTCTCTCTCTCTCCCTCTCTCTCTCTATATATATATATATATGTATATATATATATATATATATATATATATATATATATATATATATATATATATATCTACGGTTTTGAGATTGGCACATATTGATCATTAACGGTTAAAGGGTTGCCCCCCCATAGTTAGTCCATGAGCAACACGTAGGCCACCTTAGAGTACTAGTTATGTCATAGTATGTGTAAGTATAGGCCATTTCCACTAGTAATATCTGCGTTGTGTAAAGACATGAGTTTAGGTCCCCCTTCATTTTACGTCCACCCTCCAAGTTCCACCTCCATCGGCATAATTGATCCCGCGCCCCATTTGGCTGATCCCTCAGTTTGTTACGCTTTGGCTACCCGCAGCATTTGTTATGCTTTGGCTGCCAGCAGCGTTTGCTGCCCTTTGCTCACTCACTAGTCGAGTAACACGAGGTAGGCCTAAGAGGAAGGAGCGCGGGGTTGGGGTGGGGCGGCGTCAAGGCAGCGCGTCAGAGGCGATGACGGTAAGGGCCACCAGCCAACCAGGGCTCTAAGGGCATGGCGTGATAGGGCGTGGTAAGGCGCATCTGGTAATTGCTAGAAGGTTCGCGGGGCGTGCCTATAAAAGTGATTGCGAAAAGCCCTTGAACAGGACTCGTTGGGAAAGGGCGTGATAAAAGGACTTGAAGGACTAGCGCTGGAGGGACTTGTTACAAGGAGGACTTGGAGGACTTACGAGGAGTGGTGAGCAGGACTTGCAAGAGAGCACGAGAGAGAACGAGGAGGACTGATTGGCACGAGAGAACTCGCAAGGGGAGAGCGCCCACGAGAGGACTGGGAAGAACGTAATTCGCAGCGCTCGCTTTGGGGACATTGCGCTATATCTCAGTATTACGTACGTGCCGAAGGAAAGACAGCCAGACGCGCCGGTGGCGAATATCGCTTATTCAGCCACGCGAGTGAACGCGGCAATAGCCGCCAGTGTTAACCGCGAACCGCCAGAGCCCAGACCCTACCGTTCGCCCCGTATTATCCCGTGTGCGCCAAACGACACGCGGAGAGCTCCTGCCCCTCTACTTACCATCTGCCCGGGACGAACTGGAGGCCGGAGGGAGCTGCACGAGAGCCATCCCTGGAGGTGGTGAACATCATCCTGCAGCTGCAAACCCCGTGTGAGTGTGTCTGTGTGTGAGACGGGCCCGTTTGTCCTGGGGATTAAGTTAAGACTGTATAAGGCTGCACTGTGTCTCTCTTTCTGGAATCATTGTAAATAGTGTGAATAAATTCTGTTCTTCCTTTCTTCCCAATTCGACCGCTTCTGTGATTTCTCCATTGGCTAAGCGTGGTACGAGTAAGATCGCTAGAACCGGGTTCACCAACTAAACGGCACGGATCGCGTGTACGCATCGCTCTGCCTCTCAGCACGCGCGATTCGTGCGGGGCTTATTTCCTCGTTTCTGGGCAGCGCGAGTAATTAGGTAATAGTGATTCTAGTCCTACGACCCTATTTCGCGCTGTCCGGGAAGGATGTCATAGGTCCCTGGTCCCGTCGGCCAGTCAAAGACAAGGGGACTAATCCCCCCTTGGTAAGGGGAGAAGGCCGGCGGCGAGATCCGCAACAATATATATATACTAGCAGAAGTACCCGGCATTGCCGGGCGGGGGAGGGGAGGGAAACGGGGGGAGGGGGAAGGGTAGGGGAGGAAGGGGAGGGCCAGTCAACAATGACATTGCAGTTCTCATGGTAGGAGAGCAGCACAACAATCGTGACATCGTCCAGCATCTTCGCGACAACAGCACGAAGCGGATTTTGGAGACTCACCGATCCTGTGATGCATACATTCTCAACCCGTACATTCGCCCTCTCGACTCAAGCTCACTCGGACAAAAGCCTCGCACAAGTTACACCGTGAAGGCCCAATGGCCATGTCTATGCCACAAATCAAGTACATGAGCGAGTCTGGCGCACTGAATTGAAAATATATAAAACGCTCATACTCCGTGAAAAGTGTAGCCGCCGTGTCGCCATCTTGGTTAGCACGACTCGACCAACTTGCTTCGCGGATCTCGTTTGTTTTGACCGTGTCCCAGATTTTAAAAGCCAGACAACTGTTAAAATGCCATTTTGAGCGGCAATAAACTGCTCCAATCGGTTACGGAAGGGTTGTGGAAAGATGTTTCACAGCTGTTTCAAAGACGTTTAATTCATATCGCACAAATGGACACAAAACACACACACAATCGACACACACAAAAGGTGAAAAAACGCAATCGCTTTTCGCTCTGAATTACGTGCAAACGTGTGACGGAAATCACCATCGCCCAGCATCGAGTGCCAACCAAGATGGCACCCGGTAGCTGCATCTCCACCTATGTGGTGTGAATGGAAATGGTCATTGATTCGATATATTTTCCGTTCAATGGTCTGGCGGCGGGGATGGAACATCATGTGATCGCTCTGAGCGAATCAGCGAGCTTTCTCTGCTCTGCTCTGCGCTGCTGCTTTGCGCTGCTCTGCCACTGGCTCAGATTCCATGTATAATATTCCTCGCTGAAATGCGCTGAGGTAAATATGAATAAAAAATATGGATCTCGTCAAATATTTTTAGGTAGGCCATGTCCTTCCCAGGCTCAATGGCCAATGGCCATGTCTGTGCCAAATATCAAGTACGTGAGCCTCTCCGTTTAGGAGTCTATCGGTAACATTACACACACACAAACTGTGTTTTATGTTCAATGGTCTGGCGGCGGGGATGGATCATCACGTGATCGCTCTGAGCGAATCAGCACGCTGCTCTGCCACCGGCTCAGATTCCGTGTATAATATTCCTCGCTGAAATGCGCTGAGGTAAAAATATGGTAAAACAAGTACAAAAAGTTTTAATTAAAACAAAAGCCGCGTCGATGTTACACAATGCCTAGATGCAGCTGTGCCTATAACGTCGATGTTATAGGCACAGGACATTCCTATTGATTCGATTATTTGATGTTATTTTTGTGCAAAGTGAAAATATATCTCGGCAATTTCCCGTGTGTGGCGACGAATTTTTAATATATCTCGGCATTTTCCCGTCTGTTATTTCAGGCGGTGTATGACTGACCATGCCGCGATTTTAAAAATATATATCTCGGCAATTTCCCGTATGTGGCGACACGTGAACGAAGCTATGCTCCTCTCTCCACATTATTGTGACGACGTATAAATTAAATATTTCATCATGATGATTGTCATCAAATGGACGAATTTTTAATATATCTTGGCATTTTCCCATCTGTTATTTCGGGTGGTGTATGACTGACCATGCCGCGATTTAAAAAAATATATATATCTCAATGGACTTGAAGTTACAGGCCTTTGAGAATTCATTTCGTTCTATAAAGGGCAACTTTCATCGGATTTTCTTCCCTTTTTTTTCAACCGAGTCTAAAACTATGTTAGCGACTGTGAAAAATGAAATGATATATCGAATTTGATTTGAAATAAAACTGTGTGAGAGAGGAAGACACCACGGGCCTACAAAACAGGCCTCAAAGCTATGCGAGTTAATAAAATGGTGGATATTTGTTTATATGAAGCCTCTCCCACAATGGGTGGAGCTATGGTTCCCAGAATGGGTGGAGCTTTGAGGTTTTGTCTTCTCTGCAAGAACAAGAAGAAGAAGAACAAGAAGAAGAACAACAACAACAACAGCAGAGGGCACTCTATGACCAGCGTCTTACGACGCAGCTAAAAATATTATGAAATAATTTTTTTTAGGTAGGCCATGTTCTTCCCAGGTTCAATGGCCATGTCTATGCCAAATATCAAGCATTTGAGCCTCTCCGTTTAGGAGTCTATCAGTAACATTACACACACACACACACACACACACACACACACACACACACACAAACTGTGTTTTATGTATATAGATGGTCTGGCAGCAGGGATGGAACATCACGTGATCGCTCTGAGTGAATCAGCGCGCTGCTCTGCCACTGGCTCAGATTCCGTGTATAATATTCCTCGCTGAAATGCGCTGAGGTAAAAATATGGTAAAAAAATATTATGAAATACAGTATTTTTTTTTAGGTAGGCCATGTTCTTCCCAGGCTCAATGGCCATGTCTATGCCAAATATCAAGCACGTGAGCCTCTCCGTTTAGGAGTCTATCGGTAACATTACACACACACACACAAACTGTGTTTTATATATATAGATTTATATATACTGAACATAAAAAGAAACATCACTTTCATCTTTTGAAATGTGCAGCTTTACAAACACGTTTCTTCAATTGTAATGGCTGATTATGTAACGAGAACTTCACTTCAATCACCTGGTTGATCAACAATGGCATGCTTGAGTGGTTCTGTATCGGGATCTTTCCCTTTAAATAATGACCCTCATAATGAAACCCTTCAGTTCTTGTGGTTAGACATTCATTTACTGCTGTCTATAGTCACTCTAGAGCAGGGGTTCTTTACCTTTTTTGAGTCATGGTCCCCTTTGAGTATCTGGTGAAAGCTACGGACCCCTCCCCAGAAAAATGCACAAACGCCCATAAACACAAAATTTTGCATACAATGAATACATTTTATTGCATAGGAAAATTATTTCCTTCACATATCGTCATAATCAGAATAAAAAACAATCTTTACAAAGAATTTATCTCACTTTTTTCATGCAAAAATCAATGACCATTCCCTGAATAAAATGAAATATATCCAAATTGTGCAAATTAAACCAAAAAAAACTTCAATTCTGCTCAAAAGTACATTTCAGTGAGAAGGCTGTTGTTGTTTGGCTTCAATAAGAAGATGAAATTGGGGAGTGGTCTTTGACAAGGCAACACGCATGTCATGTTTGACATCCAATCGATTTCTACTTTTCGTTTTGATGGTATCAAGTGCTGGAAATCCTGACTCGCAAAGATATGTGGTTGCAAACGGAATCAGAGCTCCCACAGCTCGCTTTGCCAGACGAGGGTTAGGCTTGTGTCAAGGAACACCAAAATTCTCCAAGACTCTGAGTTGAACTCATGTCGTAGCATTTCCTCATGTCGGTTCATGGACTCCCTGAAGCCCATCCATGGACCCCTATGGGGTCCATGGACCACAGGTTAAGAACCCCTGCTCTAGAGGCTTCTGGCAGGGAAAACAACAAGAAAATTCAGATGCCATGCCTGACATCTGAACAACATTTAAGGGCAATTGGGATGCTTGAGGCTGGTGTAAGCCAGCGAACAATTGCCCAAAGTCTGAGTCCAGATTTTGTCTCCATGCTGCTGATGGGCATCAACGGGTATGGCGCAGAGGTGGGGAAAGATATGAATTATGCTGTATTCGCCAGATCAATCGTTGGAGAGGACCCAGTGTGATGGTATGGGCCGGCATTTCCACCCGTTTCAGGACACCTCTGGTCGTCATTGAAGGCAATCTCACTAGTCAGCATTATGTCAATGAAGTTTTGAGACCTCATCTGCTGCCATTTCTCCAGGCTCATCCTGACATCGCAGTTTTCCAGCAGGACTACCCTCGACCCCATGATGCTTGCCTGACCACCAACTTCCTCCAGGAACAGGGTGTTGAAGTGATGCCTTGGATGACTTATTCCCCTGTCCTAAATCCCATTGAGCATTTATGGGAAGAGCTTGGTCGACGTCTTACATCGAGGAGATCAACGGCTGTCAATTGGCAAATGCTCGTTCAAGGCTTGCAGGAGGAGTGGGACAGACTTCCCCAGGACCGCATCAGACGCCTGGTACAGAGCATGTCGGAGGTGTACAGCCTGCATCACAGCTCAGGGAGGATACACACGATATTGAGGACTGCTGTCATTCTGTCCTTGACTGTTCGGAGTGTTGTGTCCATTCCTGTGTCATTTTGTTTTGACTGTATTCAGGTGCGTGCCTTTGTGTTGCAGTGCTCTGACTTTTGTTGCACCACCCCTTGTGATGTTCATGCTTTTTGCTTTTTTGTGATCGAGGCAACCTCTTGTTTATTGACACGTGTTTAGTAAAGATAGCTGAACTTACCTCTGCGTTCAAATATTTTTCATTTTTGGGTGGAGGATTGCAATGAGTGTCCTTCTAAAGATTTAATAAGTTTCTTTTGATGCTGAGTTTATATACAGTCACGTGAAAAAGTAAGTACACCCCATGTAAAGTTTTGACTTTTTCAACATATTTAAACATAAAGCTACTTGATCTTCATTTCAACAATACTAATAGATAACGGTGATATAATATAACAAATATCATGAAACATTTACATTTTATAGTCCATTGTATAATTTTAAAAAACATAAATGCAAATTTCGTATGTGGAAAAAGTAAGTACACCCTTGGCTCGAATAGGTGGTATTGTCCCCTTTGGCAGAAACAACCTCAAGTAGGCGTTTCTTATAACTGTCTACTAGTCTCTGACATCGACTGCGAGAAATTTTTGCCCACTCCTCCATGCAGATTTCTTTCAGCTATGTGATGTTTGAGGGGTTTCTTGCATGCACAGCTCGTTTCAAATTCCCCCACAACATCCCAATGGGATTTAGATCCAGGCTTTGACTTGGCCATTCCAGAACTCTCCATTTATTTATTTTCAGCCATTCCTTGGTGGATTTACTGGTATGCTTAGGGTCATTGTCATGTTGGAAGGTCCACCTTCGGTTGAGCTTCAACTCTCCGACAGATGGCCTCATATTATCCTCAAGCACCCTCTGGTACAATGAAGAATTCATAGTGGATTCTATAATGGTGAGCTACCCAGGCCCTGATGCAGCAAAGCTCCCCCAAACCATAATATTTCCACCACCATGCTTTACAGTTGGTATCAGGTTCTTGTGGTTAAATGCTGTCTTTGGTTTTCGCCAAACATGTCTTCTGGTACTATGGCCAAATAGCTCTACCTTTGACTCATCTGTCCAGAGCACATTGTTCCAGAAGTGCTGGTCTTTGCCTAGGTGTTCCTTGGCAAACTTTAGTCTTGCCCTGATGTTATTTCTGGACAGCAAAGGTTTCCTCCTGGCACACCTCCCATGTAGATCAAATGTGTGCAGCCTCTTTCTAATGGAAGACTCATGCACTTTGACATCAACAGTGGCATGAGCTACCTGTAGGTCCCGTGATGACATTCTGGGGTTCTTCGAGACTTCTTTCTGCATCTTGCGGTCTCCTCTCGGGCTGAACTTGCTGGGGCGGCCTGGCCTGAACAAGTTGGCAGTTGTTTGGAATCTTCTCCACTTGTCGATGATCTTCCGGACAGTCGAATGATTGATTTCAAATTGTTTGGAGATCTCTTTAAATCCCTTCCAAGACTCGTAGGCATCTATAACCTTCTTTCTGAAGGCCTCAGAGAGCTCTTTTGATCTAGGCATGGTGACACCACACACTTCAACAACAAAGAGGAAACCAAACTAAATGTCTGAGGTTTAAATAAGACAGGTTCCTCCAAGATCCTCTCCAACGATGTTCTACTCACTTGCACCTGAGCTGGTGCACGTGATTCTAATTTTAGGTGTTTGAAGTAGTGATAAATGTAGGGGTGTACTTACTTTTTCCACATGCGAAATTTACATTGATGTTTATTTAAATTATACAATGGACTACAAAATGTAAATGTTTCATGATATTTGTTTTTTTGTATCACCTTTATCTATCAATATCGTTGAAATGAAGATCAAATCGCTGTATGTTGAAATATGTTGAAAAAGTCAAAACTTTACATGGGGTGTACTTACTTTTTCACGTGACTGCATATCAGAGAGTACTCTCTTTGTATGGATGGCGCGGAAAAAAATGTCGGTCCCATCTGCTACATACAAAACTAAAGTTGGATTATGTTCTTTAAAAACTCGCTTCGGCTGCATATGGGACATCTGTTCTGTTCATATGTCTGTTCAGTTGATTATTGAGGCAGGGATCCCTTTTCAGTTCTCCAGACCAAGGCAAAAGCAAAATAAAGCAAAACAACAGGATCGATCAAACCCTAGAATTATTTCTCTTGTTCATAATAATAATAATAATAATAATAATAATAATAATAATAATAATCTTCTTCAGACGGCATATTTCCGAGCTGCCTCTATCAATGGCAATGATTCTGCTGCTATTCGATAGAGTTTTACTTCCTGCAACATCCTTTGGTATTATAATTCTCGTAGCTTTAAAGGATTCCTCGAAAAGTACGGAAAACGACATTCCTATGTAAAAGAATGGGACTGGGGAAGGCGTGGCTATGACTGTCAATCAGCTTGATGGGGCGGAGCCGCTAGACACATTTGCCTCAGTGTCGGCGTTATGCGTGATAGTTATGTGGCATCAAATAATATCAGCAGAAATATCATGTCTCGGGAAATGCCTTGTTTTTCATTGTTACATTTATGAAAATAAAATAATAGGGAGGTACCAGTGCTACACACCACACACGGGACACGTGATCACGAACCCTCCAGTCGCGGGTCAAGGCAAAAGCAAAAGCAAACCACGTGATCAATAACCATCTCAAGTCACGGTTTCTCGGTGGCAGAATCGCTATGGCGGAGTATCACTGATGCCGTCGAAAATAACATGTGCTATAAATGGAGGTGTGTTTGTGTGTGCGTGTGTGTGTGTGTGTGTATCATACTTTTTGACGTCAATTAATTAAGTACAGTGCTATTCAAATGTACCTTTAAACCCTTTCGACTGCGGAGACCCCTTAGAACTTGGAAGACCCTTTAACCCAGATGACCTTTAAGACCCAGATAACCCAAAAGTCCCCAAGGACACAAATCACCCAAAAGTCCCCGAGGACCCAAAAGACCCAGAAGTCCCCAAGGACCCAAAAGTCCCCAAAGACCCAAAAAGCCCTTGATGACCCAAAAGTCCTTGATGACCCAAAATACCCAGATGCCCCAAAAGTCCCCGAGGACCCAAAAGACCCTCAAGTACCAAAAACACCCATATGATCCAAAAGTCCTTGATGACCCAAAAGACCTAGATCACCCAAAAGTCCACAAGGACCAAAAAGTCCTTGATGACCCAAAAGACCCCAAGGAACCAAATCACAAAAAAGACCCCAAGGACCCAAAAGTTATTGATGACCCAAAAGTCCCCGAGGACCCAAAAGACTTGACCCAAAACACCCAGATGACCCAAAAGTCCTTGATGACCCAAAATATCCAGATCACCCAAAAGTCCATGAGGACTCAAAACTCCCCAAGGACCCAAAAGTCATTGATGACCCAAAAGACCCTGATGACCCAAAAGTCCCCGAAGAGCCAAAAGTTCCCGAAGATCCCAAATCCCCAAAAGACCCAAATGACCAAAAAGTCCAGATGAAACAAAAGTACCCAAAAAAACCAGGATGATCCAAAAGTCCCTGAGGACCAAAAAGACCCAGATGACCCTGATGACTCAAAAGTCCCCGAACACCCAAAAGTCACCAAAGACCCAAAAGTCCCCGAAGATCCAAAAGTCCCCAATTAATATTTGGTCCAATGGACCAACGGGCCCCGTAGTTTAATAAGTTTTGAACTGACATTCAGTGATCCTTTCATCCTTGTTTTGGCATACTGCATCGCCTGGAGTGGTCAATGGTCAATTAATTAATGTTTCAATATAAAGATCCGAGTTTCATTATGTCTATGCCCAATTACCTATGGCTACTGGGATTGGGGATTTGGGGGAGGAACGTGGAAGCAGGGGGTGGGGGAGAGGGGGGGGGGGGGGGGGAAAGAGGGAAAATTGTTATTTAAAAAAAATTTAAAAATTATGCCAGACACCCTCAGTACACCACTGGTGAGCACGTCTATAAAGTTTGTACTACAACATTTGGAAATCAGTTTGAGTAGAACATCAACTACCCAAATATTATAATAATTATTCAGACGTGTATTTCTCAGCTGGGCCTCTCTCAATGGCAATGACTGGAGTTTTACTTGGTGCAGAATTCTTTGTTATAATTTGTTTCTCCACTTTATTTCTCCGGTTCAATATTTACAGATACTCTCTGAGAACGTGTTCTCTCATGCTCAACCGAGGCCATCGTAGTTTGGCAAGGCCACGCCCTTCCCCACGCCTACTCGATCAACCCTGAACCTTGCTATGCGCATGCGCAGATAAGAAAGCATGTCACGTGTACAGTGTGTTTGACTAACGTCTTTCTGATGATATATAGTGAGTGTATTTTTATCTGGCGAGAATCTATTCAAGTATTACGGAGGTCTTCTGATTTCTCAGAACCAGGATTTGGATCCTTCAGATAAATACTTATATCTTGTATTGATAAAGTTCTTCATTGAAGTTAATTTTACAAAACTATTATCAGAGAGTGCGCTGGCACTGTCGACTCTACGTACTAACGTAGGGATGACGTGGATAAAAAATGTCAGCCCCACCCACTGATACAAAACAAAAGTTGGAGTATCTCTTCGTACTCTTGTAGTAGTTTATCGAGGACACTTGCAGTTTGAGTGTACAACAAGTTTTATTGACACCAAGTAAACAAAACAGTAGAAACCACGAGTGTCTTTCACATCCGGCCGTGTATAAATAAATTCCTTCGAGAGGCTCCGCCCCTCCCCTCTGTCCCCACCTTATTGGTTGGAGGGAGACCACACCAGTTATTTTGGCATTTCTAAGTGCAGGTCATTGTGTGGCCTGAGGCTGGATGAAGACATTACTCTTTAAGAAACGAGCAATAAGACAGAGCTGCAAGATACAGTCAGGGTTACGTAAGACAATATAGGAACATATGTGCAGTGTTTGACATTGCTGACTAAGATATCTTGGCACTTTTGCTCCAAGATTGGGTATCCTCTGAGTACCATATACCATTGTGTTATTCCATATTGTAAAAAATTCTAGAAACAAGTGAATAAATTTTTTTATGTTAAATGAAAAAGGCAATGTGGGGATGACAAACTTCAGGATAAAAAAGGTCCTAAACAAGATATGGATGATGTTGGTTTAGAGAGTAGCTTGCAGTATTGCCATCACATAACAATCCCTACATCACTGCCTCCAGACTATTGTCGAGGGCTAGGCCGAGCTAAAAGTATTAGAATCTTCTATATTTCATTTCTGCATAAGTATAAAAAGCTCCTGTTTAATTTCAGGGACTTCTTGCAGCTTCAGTTGTCTTCCTACTTTTCTTTTTTTATCAACTTAGAGTAACCAATCACAAATGTAGATAATTATAGAATGCTGTTATTGGAGATGTCCATGCAGTTTGTAAGAAGTTGATGATCATGTACTGATATTATAACATCACTAGCGGGGTCACCCGTGGGAATCCCACGGGCATGGATGTGTGTGACATTTCGACATATTGAGTTAGATGCTGCACATTCATTTTTACAAAATGGTTACTGGCAAGTCATCAGATCCAGAAATGGTGTAATGAACACAATTTATTTATTTCACATAATATGTGCCCCCTCACTCCTCTCCACCTGACACTCTCCTGTCTCCACCTGACACTCTCCTCTCTCCACCTAGCACTCCTCTCCTCTCCAATCCCTCACATTCCTCTCCTTTCCAATCCCTCACCTCTCCAATCCCTCACACACCTCTCCAATCGCGCCTCACACTCCTCTCCAATCACGCCTCACACTCCTCTCCAATCGCGCCTCACAATCCTCTCCAATCGCGCCTCACACTCCCCTCCAATCACTCCTCTCCAATCGCACCTCACACTCCTCTCCAATCGCGCCTCACACTCCTCTCCAATCGTGCCTCACACTCCTCTCCAATCGCACCTCACTCTCCAATCGCACCTCACTCCCCTCCAATCGCTCCTCACTCGCCTCTCCAATCGCTCCCCACTCGCCTCTCCAATCGCTCCCCACTCGCCTCTCCAATCGCTCCTCACTCGCCTCTCCAATCGCTCCTCACTCGCCTCTCCAATCGCTCCTCACTCGCCTCTCCAATCGCTCCTCACTCGCCTCTCCAATCGGCTTTCCCCGTCTCGTTTCTCTCGTTTTTCTCCGCAGCGTTCTTTTTCTTGCTCCAAATCGGCCCGTCTCGCCCGTCGGAATCGGAAATCGGCCCGTCTTGCTTTCGTGCTTGCGCGTAAATAAATTGTGTTCATTACACCATTTCTGGATCTGATGACTTGCCAGTAACCATTTTGTAAAAATGAATGTGCAGCATCTAACTCAATATGTCGAAATGTCACACACATCCATGCCCGTGAGATTCCCACGGGTGACCCCGCAAGTTTGCATTGACGTTCGTGGATGGACTCGTTCGCCCGTCTCATTCGTTTTCTTGCTACATCCTGTTCAAGTCTGCGTTCTTCATCGATCGTCTTTCATTTTGGAAATAGAAGTTTCCACGCAGCGCATGAATTGTCACGATCCTCAAGAGGAATTTGTCTCGTAATCATCAAATGATAAATGGCAAGTAAATTATATTGTGGAAAATTAAAGATTTCAAATAAACCTATTTAAAGTGAATGCGCACATAAGTAATTTTAATAAACGAATAAATATCTCTCGGTAATTTCCTGAAACATATTTTACTTCCGGCTAATAATGTTGAATGAAATAAAAACGAAGAAATATATGTCGGCATCATTGTTGACGTTTGTGACGACTGTCATCAAACGAAAAAGTAATATATCTTAACGGAAAAGCAAAAGCGAATTTTAAATATATATCGACACGTTGCCATCGGTGTCATGTTGGGCGGTGTATGATACACCATGACGCGATTTTTAAAGATATATCTCTACATTTTCCCGCGTGTGTGGAATGTTCTCAATTATTGCTGACACCGAGTCCAAAACCATCGATAAAAATGAAATCATATGGTGAGTTAGATTGGAGATAAAGGCGTGAGAGAGACGCAATGGCCTTGAAGTTACAGGCCTTTGAGAATTCATTTCGTTCTATAAACGGCAACTTTCATCGGATTTTCTTCCCGTTTTTTTTCAACCGAGTCTAAAACTATGTTAGCGACTGTGAAAAATGAAATGATATATCGAATTTTTAATATGTATCGACACATTGCCGTCGGTGTCATGTTGGGCGGTGTATGATACACCATGACGCGATTTTAAAAAATATATCTCTGCATTTTCCCGCGTGTGTGGAATGTCCTCAATTATTGCTGACACCGAGTCTGAAACCATAGATAAAAATGAAATCGTATGGTGAGTTAGATTGGAGATAAAGGTGTGAGAGAGACTCAATGGCCTTGAAGTTACAGGCGTTTGAGAATTCATTTCGTCCTATAAACGGCAACTTTCATTGGATTTTCTTCCTGTTTCTTTTCAACCGAGTCTAAAACTATGTTAGCGACTGTGAAAAATGAAATGATATATCGAATTTGATTTGAAATAAAACGGAGAGAGAGCAAGACACCACGGGCCTACAAAACAGGCCTCAAAGCTATGCGAGTTAATAAAATGGTGGATATTTGTTTATAATTATATGAAGCCACTCCCAGAATGGGTGGAGCTATGGGTGGAGCTACTCTGCAAACCGAGTAAGCCACACCCCGGACAGACGCCCAACAGACAGACAGACAGACAGACAGACAGAATCATCTACGGCTATTATAATATAGATACTCGGACTGCTAATTTGTCGAGTCTCAGTATGTGGCTACACTACAAGAGTAATCAAGTACTGTGGTAACCAGTGAAATGTTTGTAGAAACTTGAAGCAATAAATGATGAAGTGTAAATGAGGCAGGGATGGAGGGATTGTTATGTGATGGCAATACTGTCAGCTGCTCTCAAAACCAACATCATCCCTATCTTGTTTAGGACCTTTTGTAAACTGTAGTTTGTCATCCCTACATTGCCTTTTTAATTTAGCATACATTTTTTTATTCACTTGTATATATTGTTGTGTATCTCAGCGCTGGCCTTTTCGCCTTACCAAGGGGGGATTAGTCCCCTTGTCTTTGATTAGCCGACGGGACCCGGGACCTATGACGTCCTTCCCGGACAGCACGAAATAGGGTTTTAGGACTTAGAATTCGCTATTACCTAATTACTCGCGTTGCCCAGAAACAAGGAAATATGCCCCGCCCGAATCACGGGTGTTGGTGGATACGCCGAGCGGTTGCGGACCCGTGACCCGAGCTGTTATCAATGACTAAACCCGATCCAAGCGGTTCTTAATCGTGCCACGCTTACCCAATGATGGAAATCACAGAAACGGTCAAATTTGGAAGAAAGGAAGAACAGAATTTATTTACACTATGTACAATGGTTCAGCAGAAGAAGACACAGTGCAGCCTTAAACAGTCTCATACTTATCTCCTGGACAAACGGGCCCATTCACACTCAGACACACTCACACGGGGTTGTATACGAACAGGTTGATGGTCCATTGGTCCAGGGATGGTGTCCAGGCAGCTCTCCCTCCGGTCCCCAACTCGCACCACGAAGAATATGAATACAGCGGCCAGGAGCTCTCCGCGTGTCGTTGGCGCGCACGGGATTATTACAGGGTGAACGGTAGGACTGGCTTTGGCGGTTAATCACTCGCGTGGCTGCGTATGTAATAGTTCAATATACGGTCACAATGCGCTCTGCAATTCCCCAAGTCCTCGTGCAAATCCACTCCAACAAGTCCTCTTACACAGCGCAATTCTTTCACCCAACGAGTCCTCATAAGGGCAGTCCTCTTGCATCAGTCCTGTTCAAGGGCTTTGTGCAGCGACTTAAATAGCCCTGTTCATCGAACCTTCTAGCATTTGCTAGACACGCTCTTACCACGCCATGCCCACAGAGCCGTGGTTGGCTGGGAGCGCTTACCGTCATCGCCTTCTGACACGCTGCTCGACTCTGCCACACCCCGACCCTGCACTCCTCCCTCTTTCCAGGCCTACCTCGTGTCATTTGACTAGTTCGAGCGAACTAAGGGCAGCGAATGCTGCTGGCAGCCAAAGCGCCACACACGGCGCCAAACGCGGGACACACGGCACATCAGCCAAAATGGGGCGCGGGATCGAGTTTGCCCATAGATGTAATTAAAGGGTGGCCGCAAAATGAAAAGGATCTAAGCTCATTTCTTTACACAACACAGATGTTACTAGGGAAATGGCCTACTCTTACACATACTATGACATAACTAATACTCTAAGTGGGGCTATGTGTTGCTTGTGGACTAACTAGGGGGGGAAAACCTTTAACCTTTAATGATGTCATATGTACAAATCTCAAAACCGTATCACTGCCCCCCTCCTTCGCCAGGCTCGTCCCGAGCCGAACCCACACATGTGAGCACGACCGGTTTTGAGCAAGGGTCAGGACTACTCTTTAAATTATGTGTGACACTTAGGTGTGGTTCCCCTCTACATTTAATCTAACACCCTGTATGCGACAGTTTTACAACACTAAATATGTCCCACCTACTGCGTTGTGTACTAACAGACTCACACCCACAGCTAACCGAATTGCGGAAAGAATTCTCAAACTATACACAAAGCCAGTGGGGAGCATGTTATTTACAGGACTAACCTAATTATTTACAGTTCTACAACCCAGGACCTGTTCTTTTGTGGGAAAGAAATTGGAGAGGAGAAAAAAACCAAAATGCACTGCACCAATACTCCATAATACAAGAATGCACACAAATGCACAAAAATGCACAATCATTATTTCAAAATAAATGTTGGCTTTTTCTGCTTGGCTGCTGCTGGGCTGCTGCTTCTTGCGTCTTCCTGCTTCGTCTTCGGTGTGCCATAATTAAACTTGAAGTCTTCCTTCCTGACACACCGGAATAAATAAAAATGCACAACCGTGTCCGTTTTTTATTTGCAGGGCCAATCTTAGATGGTCCGTCTGCGTGACTTTGGCGCCACTTAAAAACCAGTGGTCCGCAGGGGCAAGGTAATGTTTGCAGCAAAGGTCTGCTCCAGCAAAGTTGCCAGGCCACAGAACATGTGGTCCATCAGTATTGGTGCAGCAAAAGGTAGCAGGTGTGCAGCTGCACAGGTGTAGCAAAGTGCAGCCACACAGCTCTGTTCCTGCACACTCCCCTCAACAACAAAAAAATGGGTTCGTGGGTAGGGAGGAAAGACAAAGCAGAGAGTCAGCGGAGGAAAGGGCGCAAGGGTACACGTCAACACAAGGCAATGCAACATGAGGTGCGCAGAAGAGCGAGCAGAGAAAGCTCGTCCCTAACCATTCATAACCCCGCCATGTCAGCCTACATTACCCTTGCCCTTCCCTGTATTTACACTTCACAAATTCGTCTCTACGTCTTTTCTCCCATATCCCCTCTAAACCGAATTCGTCGTCCAATCCCTCCCAAGAATGAAGAGATGGAATAAACACAATGTCAAATTCACGTCATGATGCGTCTTTACCATCCAAACATCTGCAAAATCTGGTGTGGAGTTCTGTCACCTTGGTGAGTGGATGCGGATGGTGCGAAGAGATTCTCATCCTAACTATACTCTAATAACATTAACTCATTTAAACTACCCGGGGTCTTGCCCTGCCAATTCAATTGGCCTCTTTACACTATGCGGTTCTAAAAACCAATTCCCATTGACCCACCCTGTGGTGCCCTACGAATTTGGGTCTCACTCCCCAATTTTTCAATGCTGTGCCTTCGCACAATTTCGGGGCTGGGTCATGTGGCTCCACCAGCAGGTCTACCTACCTGCACACCTCCGCCACCTGAGCTTGCCTAGCTCCTTGAGACTACCCTAACTCGGGGAAGGCCCCTCCTGGCTCTCTCACCCCTCTGATGCCCTCTCTGGCATTGGGCTACCCGGGTCCTCTCCGAGGATCCTCGGGCCCCACTGAACACTACTCTGACTCTAACTGGCTCCCAGAGCCTACCTGGCCGACAGTCCCACCTGGCCGACAGACTACCAGTGGCGGAGTGCCCCAATAACTATACTCACCAATTAAGCCCACACGCCCAGCCATTTCCACAGACCCACTCATCCATCCAAGCACTTCACTGCTACTTCCTGCACCACAGGTGTCAATATCCAACAATTTTCCTAGACCCTCTACCTAACTTTAAACTACCCTCCCCGGGTATCTGTGAAGGGGTCCATCTTCCCCCATCCACTCCTTCGCACCATGCATTCCACACCACTCATTCCACACCACTTACTCCCACCAAGTATTCCACACCAAATATTTCCCACTTGCACACCATGCAAGTCCATTCACTCAACACCATTACACCCGTCCTCAATACACCACTTTTACACTTTTACACACACACAGCATCATCTAACTAACTACTTCCCTCAAAAACTCGTGCTTCCCCGTCTTCCCTTACACGAAGCACTTCCCTCGTCATTATCATCCACCTAGTCTCTCTACGTCCCCTCTACTTGTACAAATGTCTCTACTTAAATCTCGTCCCTATTGTCATTTCTAAATCCCTAACAATATCCTAGCCCGCCCTCGGCTAGTTTTCACTGCCATCCCCATAATCTAAAACTCATGTGCCCCAAGTGAGGGATGGTAGATCTACCATCCCTCCACACTGGACACTACTTCCCAACTATCACCTCCCAGTCCTCTTGCACTATGAGCCCCCGTGATTGGAGGTACTGGGTCCTGCGTCGGCCTCTAAAGCCGAGGCTATCCATGAGGGCGCCTGCTCGCTTGTGTAGGGTCTTACCCGGTCGGCGTGGATGATCCGAGGGAGGGCTCATGGCCCCATCTTGATCTTAATGACCACATCACTAATTTGCGCCAGGACGACCCCCGGGCCTTGCCAGGGTGAGGTGAGTTTGGGACACCTGCCCTTCCGCCTCCGGGGATTGAAGAACCAAATCTTCATCCCCGGAGCGTACTGACTCCCCTGGCTCCGGTGGTCATACCTGCGCTTCATCTTGGCACCCGCCAGCTGAAGCTGGCGGCATGCGAAGGCATGGACCCTTTCCATGCCTTCCTCTAGGTGACGTGCGTAGCCCTCCCCCGGCGGTCTATTAGTGGTCTCTGGCACGGGACCGCATAGCAAGTCGGCGGGAGCCCGCAACTCCCGCCCATACATCAGCAACGCTGGTCTGCATGCGGTGGCCCCGTGCTGGCTGGTTCGGTAGGCCATTAACAAATACGGAAGATGTTCGTCCCAGTCGTCCTGACGGGTGGTGGTAAATAATGCCAATTGTTGGATCAGGGTTCGATTGAACCTTTCCACCATCCCATCAGATTGTGGTCTTAAGGGCGTTGTTCTGGTTTTCATAATTGACAGGAGCCTGCACACATCTTTTAGTAATTGGCTTTCAAAATTTCGATCCTGGTCGGTGTGCAGCTCCTCTGGAATCCCATGCCGACATACAAATCCTTCCACGAAGGCCTGTGCCACCACCCCGGCTTCTTGGTGAAATAGTCCATTACAACGAGGATGTACTTGTTACCTTGGCGGCGGGTACGGGGTAGTGGTCCTAGAATATCCATAGCCACCCGCTCAAGGGGGGCCCCCACCTGGTGTAATTGAAGGGGGGCCCTCATCCTCCGTGCTGGTCCCTTTTTAGCAGTACAGGCGTCGCATCTCCGACACCAGTCCTGTATATCGCGCCCCATATTTACCCAATAGAACCTCCGGTGGACCCGAGATGTTGTCCTTGTCCTGCCCAAATGGCCGCTGGGGCAGGTACCATGCACCTGCTGTAATATGGTTTTCTTAAATTTATCTGGGACTATCACCAGCCAGGAAGTTCTCTCAGAGGGAATCTCTACCCATTTGCGATACAAGATGTTATCTTTCAAATCCAGGGTTTGCCACTGAGCCCAATATGCCTTTGTTGGTGCCCCGAGGGGGGTGACCTCTTCCCCATTAGGTCTTTTTCCCAATCTAACCCATTCGTACACCGGTCCCAGTACGGGATCCTCCCGCTGGGCCGTGCTCCAAGCCAAAGTTCCAAATTCTTCATCAGCGGTTAGTGGCAAAATTGGCCCTCTCACCCGGGTTGCACGGACTACGAGGGTAGGGGTGGAATCTGCCAATTGCTCCCTCTCCTCGTGTCTCGCACAAAATTTACAGTTTTCCCCCAAACAAGGACGTCGAGAGAGTGCATCGGCATTCCCATGGGCCTTTCCGGCCCAATGGGTCACACTGAAATCGTACTGCTGCAACTTTTCCAACCACCTTGCAATTTGGCCCTCCGGTTCCTTGAACCGGAGGAGCCATTGCAAGGAGGAATGGTCAGTTCGAACCAGAAATTTCTGCCCGTACAAGTATGGGTGGAAATGGCTCATGGCAGCCAGCATAGCCAATAACTCTTTACGAGTGACGCAATAATTTCACTCGGGCCTACTCATGGCCCGACTATAATACGCGATCACTCTCTCCACGCCCCCCCTGTGTCTGGGACAAAACTGCGCCCAATCCTTCCTGGCTTACATCCGTGTCCAGGGTAAATGTCCCGTCGCTAGTGGGGTAAGCTAGAATGGGTGCGGATGTCAAACACCCCTTCAATGCTAGGAAGGCCTCTTGGCACTCCCTTGTCCAATTAAATCTCGTCCCCTTCTCCGTAAGCCGGTGAAGGGGCCGGGCCACCTCTGCAAATTTTGCCACAAAGTGCCGGTAGTAGGAGCAGAGTCCCAAAAATCCCCGCACCTCCTTGATGGTACGTGGTGCGGGCCACTCCTCTACCGCTGTAATTTTGCCTGGGTCTGTTTTTCCCCCTCGCGACCAATGACGTGACCTAGATAGGCCACCTCTCTAGGAAACAAAGTGCACTTACTCGGGCTCAGCTTTAACCCTGCCTGTCTGAGGCACCCAAACACCTGGTCCAAATTAGCTATTGCTTGGGGGAATGTTTTAGCATGTACCAGGACATCATCCAGGTACACCAGGCATGACTGCCATGGCATGCCGCCCAGTACATGCTCCATCAATCGTTCAAAGGTGGCGGGGGCGTTACACAAACCAAACGGCATCACAGTGAACTGATACAGCCCGTTATCTGTGGAAAATGCCGTTTTCTCCTTCCCTGCCCTATCCATCTCCACCTGCCAATACCCACTCTTGAGGTCCAAGGTTGAGAACCAATTTGAGCCCGCAACGGCATCGAGGGTATCGTCAATTCTTGGCAGGGGATATGAGTCTTTGAGTGTCACGTTGTTTAGTTGGCGATAGTCCACGCAGAAACGCGTGGTCCCATCTTTCTTTTTGAGCAACACAACAGGTGACATCCAAGGACTTCCCGAGGGCTCGATGATACCTGCATCGAGCATCTTTTCTACCTGCCCATCCGCCTCCTCCCTCTTGCTCCAAGGGAGCCGTCGGGCGGGCTGACGAATAGGCCGGGCCTCACCGGTGTGGATCTGATGTTTCACCAGGCCCAGACGTCTAATATCCTCGGAGGACAAGGAGAAGATATCCAAATGGGTCTCAATTAATTTGTGTAAGGCCTCCCTCTGGGTCTCCTCCAACTCTACGCTACTTCGATTTACCATCTCACAAATGGGATCGGGCCAATTCCTACTATTTCCTAGGGACTCCCTCCGGGGCCAGCTCGGCTGGATGTTCTCGCCCCTCACTGCCGCGACTTCTTTAACTGGGGTGCAGCCGGCTATCTTCGTGCCCCGTCCTATAGTGCGTGGTTCCGTACTAATATTAATTACTCGGACGGCCACCACCGGCCCTTTCCTTTTTTTACGAGGGTGCGGCCCACGACTAAACCCGGGATGGACTGCACTGCCACTGGTTCGACCAGGCCGCAGGATTCATGCCATGTTGGGCGAGCTAGCCATCGAGCCGGCACTATTGCCTCGGCCCTTGGGGGAATGGTCACGGCCTCAGAAGCCTCCAGCTCCGTCCTTTCGGCCGTGCTCACCCCACCCAATGGCAGCTCATCGATTCCCACTTGCAGGGTCCCCCGGCACAAATCGATTTTACAACCGATGGCAGGCAACAGATCCAACCCGATTAGGCATGGGTCGCACTCCTCTGCCACCTAAACTTCTATCTCCCTCTTTATCGACCCCAACTTGAGGGTTACCAAAGCATGCCCTATGATGGGGGCTGTTACCCCGGTAGCCAGCTGCAAACTATGATTTTCCAGACGCTGGATTTTATCCCAGCCGTCTGCACTCAAATTAAGGATCACAGGGCTGATGATCGTGGCGCTAGCTCCTGTGTCCATGACGGCGTCTACCCCCACGCTGGCAATTTTGCACCAAATTCTCAAGCTACCTGTACCAATT
Source organism: Myxine glutinosa (assembly GCF_964187855.1). Classification (NCBI taxonomy): domain Eukaryota; kingdom Metazoa; phylum Chordata; class Myxini; order Myxiniformes; family Myxinidae; genus Myxine; species Myxine glutinosa. The sequence continues at coordinate 43,660,751 of NC_136267.1, forward strand.
TGGCCACAATAGATGACCTGTCACGTCAATGAGGGCTCTCTACCATCCCCTAACACCGAACACGGCCCTGTATGCTCGGCACCTATTAGTTTCCTGGGCCCTGGCGGGGGGGGGGGGGGGGTGTCTGGGGTCGGCTAGTCCGACCCGCTCGAGGCGAAGTTGATGGTCCCGGCCGTCCCGGCGCGGGGCTCGACACTCCCACGCACGGTGACCCAGCCGGCTACAATTAAAACACCTCACCTGGTGAGGTGCTTGTCTCCGGAATTCCAAATTGCCCCCCCTGAAGGTCCTAATTGGGGCATTTGTCCGTGGCCTACCGTGTGCCACCTCCAGAGCCGCCTGCCATGGTCCAGATCCCACCAGGCGCTGGTCCACCAGCCTTCGGACCATGCTTTCCAGGTCAGGGCCCCTTTCGGGGGCGGACCCTCTCAGGGGCCCGCCACCAGCCACGGGCCCTACCTGTCGCACCGCCACTGCGTGGCGCTCGCTTCCCCGGGCCAGGGGCCTCGCTGCTTCCCAATGGGCCGCAGCGTCGGCCGCCTGGCTCAAGGTCTGCGGGTGCCACATGGCGAGCTGTTGCCGAAGCTTGGGGTGCGGGAAGGCCTGGATAAAATGGTCCAGCGCGAGGCTTTCCTGGGAGGTCGCGGCCATGTCTGCATGTGCTATCCCCACTGCGCGGCACATGTCATAGACAAGCTCCCCGATGGTCTCCTGGGGCTTCCGTTTTCGCACCGTGAGCTGAGCTTTAACAAGCTCGCTCTGCTGTTCTACTCCAAATCGGTTAATTAAGGCCGCACGGAGGTCTGGCAGGGTGATAGCACCCGGTGGTAAGGCCGTCTGAACCTCCGCCGCCATGCCGCGCAGTGCCCCCACAAGGTGTACCCCACCTTCGTCCGGGTTCCAACCGTTCCCCCTACATACGTGGTCGAATTGCGCCAGGTACGCCCTCAAATCACTCTTGCCGTCATACGGCGCGAGTGGAACCTTATGGCCGCCCGAAGGCCGGACCCCGTGCATCGCTCCCTGCGGAATTAATGTGGGGCCGAACCGTTCGGGCCTCCATAGTACACTATTCCCCAGGGGCTCGCGTGCATACCCCGTCCCTCTAAAGACTACCCCGGTCGGTGTCGATGCTTGGGTCGCCTCGTCGCAACCCGCTACCCATTCCATACTCGCACACCCCGGCTCACCAACACCTCTCGCACTCCCCATGGTTGGACATCCCTGCGCACACTCTCTCTCCACGCACTCCGGACCAGCCGCACACCTTACCATCGGCCTCTCACGAACGCCCGGGTCTATGCCAATTCCCAAGCTCGTCGAACCTCCCCTCACACCATATACATTTCCGACAATATCGCCACTCACCTCGGCGCTTCTTCCTCTTCGCTTCTCCTCCGCCACCTGCAAACTCTTTATTTGGTTAGCAAGCACGTCATCACGATGTGAACACAGACCTTGTGCAAATTCCATCACCCCCTCCTTTATTTCATTTTTAGTCTCCCTCCGTCTCTTTTGAATTTCACTCACCCCTGCTTCTACCTCCTCTAACTTTTGTTTCACCTCTTCTATTTCCCGGTGTGCCCCCACAATTTCTTCTTCTAAGGCCACCTTGGTCGTCTCTATATGTGTCCTAACTTCTCGTTCCCTTGCCCCCAACGTCTCTACCACGTCATCTAACCTCTTTGTCAGCCCCTCGTGTACCATCTGACATTCTTTCTTCGTCGCTATAAATTCTTTCTTTATTTCTTTTTGTGCTGATTTCAGTCCCCCTATCACGTCGGAGTTCTTACCCACTTGCTCCCTTAATTCCTGCTGTCCCACTGTCAGCTTTTCTACCACCCGAGTCAACTCCTCAATACCCCCGTGTAATTTAGCCGTGCTCCTCCTCAATTCCCTCTCCACGCGCTCCTCGCACTGCTTTACCTCGTCGCGTACCAATGCGACTTCCCCGCACAAACCGCGCCTTATGTCCTCTTCCATTTATTTTATTTCTTTCTTTGATACCACTCTCATTTTTTCCCATTCGTTCTTTTGGGTGTCAATTTTTCTCTCCAACCCCTTTTTCACCTCCTCCAATTCCCGGGTGGATTTGTCCCCCAATGCTTTCAATTCCCGGGTGGATTTGTCACTCTGGGCGTCCAATTTGCTTTCCAATCGCTCACCCTGAGCTTTAATCTCATCCTTTTGGGTGTCTATCTTTGCCATTAGTTGAATTAGGTACAATTCAATGTTGCACCCGGTCGCACAGCGGGCTCAGCTGCCGCGGCCATGTGCGAGGCGCTGCCATTCTCTTCCCCTGCTACCCCGACTGCTGCACCCTCATCAATGTTCTCCTCTTCTCCCCATTCTTCCCGGGGGTCCTGGGTTATTGATTCTAACTCCTCATCTATCTCCTCTTCTACCCCCACCGGCATCCGACCGTCTTGGCTATCCATGGCACGAATTTAATTTGGGTTTTAATAATTAAATTTCGGCCGCTCGTAATTTTGAGTGCGTTAGGTGCACTTCGGGTCAAATCCCACTCCTGACACCAATTATTGCGGATCTCAGCGCCGGCCTTTTCCCCTTACCAAGGGGGGATTAGTCCCCTTGTTTTTGACTAGCCGACGGGATCCGGACCTATGACGTCCTTCCCTGACAGCGCGAAATAGGGTTTTAGGACTTAGAATTCGCTATTACCTAATTACTCGCGTTGCCCAGAAACAAGGAAATACGCCCCGCCCGAATCACGGGTGTTGGTGGATACGCCGAGCGGTAGCGGACCCGTGACCCGAGCCGTTATCAATGACTAAACCCGATCCAAGCGGTTCTTAATCGTGCCACGCTTACCCAATGATGGAAATCACAGAAACGGTCGAATTTGGAAGAAAGGAAGAACAGAATTTATTTACACTATGTACAATGGTTCAGCAGAAGAAGACAGTGCAGCCTTAAACAGTCTTATACTTATCCCCTGGACAAACGGGCCCATTCACACTCAGACACACTCAAACGGGGTTGCAGACGAACAGGTTGATGGTCCAGGGATGGCGTCCGGGCAGCTCTCCCTCCGGTCCCCAACTCGCACCGCGAAGAAGATGAATACAGCGGCCAGGAGCTCTCCGCGTGTCGTTGGCGCGCACGGGATTATTACAGGGCGTACGGTAGGGCTGGCTTTGGCGGTTAATCACTCACGTGGCTGCGTATGTAATAGTTCAATATACGGTCACAATGCGCTCTGCAATTCCCCAAGTCCTCGTGCAAATCCTCTACAACAAGTCCTCTTACACAGCGCAATTCTTTCACCCAACGAGTCCTCATAAGGGCAGTCCTCTTGCATCAGTCCTGTTCAAGGGCTTTGTGCAGCGACTTATATAGCCCTGCTCATCGAACCTTCTAGCATTTGCTAGACGCGCCCTTACCACGCCATGCCCACAGAGCCGTGGTTGGCTGGGAGCGCTTACCCTCATCGTCTTCTGATGCGCTGCTCAACTCTGCCACACCCCGACTCTGCGTTCCTCCCTCTTTCCAGGCCTACCTCGTGTCATTTGACTAGTTCGAGCGAACTAAGGGCAGCCAAAGCGCCACACACGGAGGGATCAGCCAAAATGGGGCACGGGATCGAGTTTGCCCATAGATGTAATTAAAGGGTGGCCGCAAAATGAAAAGGACCTAACCTCATTTCTTTACACAACACAGATGTTACTAGGGAAATGGCCTACTCTTACACATACTATGACATAACTAATACTCTAAGTGGGCCGACGTGTTGCTTGTGGACTAACTATGGGGGGCAAACCTTTAACCTTTAATGATGTCATATGTACAAATCTCAAACCGTATCAATATAGATAGATGTATATATATATATATATATCTATATATATATATATCTATATATATATATATATCTATATATATATATATATATATCTATATATATATATATATATATATATATATATATATATCTATATATATATATATATATCTATATATATATATATATATATATATATATATATCTATATATATATATATATATATATATATATCTATATATATATATATATATCTATATATCTATATATATATATATATATATCTATATATATATATATATATATCTATATATCTATATATATATATATATATATCTATATATATATATATATATATATATATATATATATATATATATATATATATATATATATATATATATATATATATATATATAGATAGATAGATATATAGATATATATATACACACACACACACACACACACACACAGTCATGTGAAAAAGTAAGTACACCCCATGTAAAGATTTGACTTTTTCAACATATTTCAACATACAGCTATTTGATCTTCATTTCAACAATATTGATAGATAAAGGTGATATAATATAACAAATATCATGAAACATTTACATTTTGTCGTCCATTGTATAATTTAAATAAACATAAATGCAAATTTCGCATGTGGAAAAAGTAAGTACAGCCCTACATTTATCACTACTTCAAATACCTAAAATTAGAATCAGGTGCACCAGCTCAGGTGCAAACGATTAAAACATCGTCAGAGAGGATCTTGGAGGAGCCTGTCTTATTTAAACCTCAGACATTTAGTTTGGTTTGCTCTTTGTTGTTGAAGTGTGCGGCGTCACCATGCCGAGATCAAAAGAGCTCTCTGAGGCCTTCAGAAAGAAGGTGAAAGATGCCTACGAGTCTGGGAAGGGATTTTAAAAGATCAACAAACAATTTGAAATCAATCATTCGACTGTCCGGAAGATCAGCTACAAGTGGAGAGATTCCAAACAACTGCCAACTTGTTCAGGCCAGGCCGCCCAGCAAGTTCAGCCCGAGAGCAGACCGCAAGATGCTGAAAGAAGTCTCTAAGAACCCTAGAATGTCATCACGGGACCTACAGGTAGCTCTTGCCACTATCGATGTCAAAGTGCACGGGTCTACCATTAGAAAGAGGCTGCACAAATTTAATCTACATGGGAGGTGTGCCAGGAGGAACCTTTGCTGCCCAGAAAGAACATCAGGGCAAGACTAAAGTTTGCCAATGAACACCGAGGCAAAGACCAGCACTTCTAGAACAATGTGCTCTGGACAGATGAGTCAAAGGTAGAGCTTTTTGGCCACAGTACCAGAAGACATGTTTGGCAAAAACCAAAGACAGCATTTGACCACAAGAACCTGATACCAACTGGAAAGCATGGTGGTGGAAATATTATGGTTTGGGGCAGCTTTGCTGCATCAGGGCCTGGGCAGCTCACCATCATAGAATCCACTATGAATTCTTCATTGTACCAGAGGGTGCTTGAGGATAATGTGAGGCCATCTGTCGGAAAGTTGAAGCTCAACTGAAGGTGAACCTTGCAATATGACAATGACCCTCAACATACCAGTAAATCCACCAAGGAATGGCTGAAAAGAAAGGAGGGTTCTGGAATGGCCAAGTCAAAGCCCGGATCTAAATCCCATCGAGATGTTGTGGGGGGATTTGAAACGAGCTGTGCATGCAAGAAACCCGGAGGGGGAGGGGGAGGGGGGAACGGATAGCTTGGCAAGTGATAGCAGGCTTTTTACTTTTATTTTTACCTCAATGAGGGCTATATATATAGTCTGTGCTTGGAGCCTTCAAGTTCAACATAAAGTTTTTTAATGAAAAATAATGCAGATGTATAACAATCCACCAATGCAAGTTCAGAAATGAATGCAGAGCCTTTACTTTGCGATACAAACGCAATTCCCGCCATTTCCACTCACGATTGAGGCCTCCACAGTCCACAGTGACCGTGCCTCTTCTTCCTCCTACAACTTCGTCACTTCTTTCACTCAAAATGCACGAAATTCTGCCGCATGAAATTATGTAGAGGCCTCGTCGGGGGGATATAAGGTAGATAAGGAAGGCGTTGTAACAGAAAAATCCAAATAAAAGTGGAAGAACATAAGGAAATGGGAGCTATTCTGGACCCACAGCCAAACCCGACAAACCATTGCAATACACCCCGAACGTCTAGCGCCGCCACAAACTACACCATGGAATTGCAGCTGGCGCGGTTTTTTTAAACCATTGATATTAAAATAAAACGTAGCCTAAAACCACCGGGATTTTATGCTGATTCCGAATGTGTCTAAAACTTTTCTCCGATGTGTAGTTCTTGAGTTATAAGCGGACATCCAGACAGACACACACACACACACACACACACACACACACACACACACACACACACACACGCACACACACACACACTCCTCCTTTATATATAGAGATATATATATATATATAATATATTGTTACGGCCCGCGGTTAAGGATGTTGGTTAAGGATGTTGGTTTGCCGAGCGGATGGCACCGCGGCCTAACAGTTACCCCGATTAACCCGATCCCCGAACGTTGGCCGGATCGCGCCACAGATATTCAATATGGAAAAGACAAAAGCGACACGGATGTGAAGAAGAAGAAGAAGACAGGAAAAAAAGGTTGAAAATACTACTATAATTTATTTACTATGTACAGGCTCAAAATAACCAAGGAGAAGGAAAGATAAGAAAATAATATACAGAAGATTTTAGAGACACAGTGAAAATCGCTAGCTTATCTAAACAGACTTAATTAATACCCAGGACAGAACAAACGAAGACGACTCACACGGGGAATGATGATAGGAATGGCAGAGGTGGATGGCTTGGAGGGGGGAGGCCGGTCCAAGGGGTCCTGCAGCACGATCGGCGCGTTTAGCAGCCGCCGTTCCTTCGTGGCCCTGCTCAAAACCGCCGTCCAGGCCCCAAGCGGCTGTTGAGTGTTGTTGCTGCTGTGGCCGCCGCTGCTGCTGCTGCTGTGGACGTCGCGTGCTTTGCCAGGACTACAACAGGCTTTGTGCTTCCTGGATGATGATCTCCTTGGATGTTCTCTATGTTCTCTTGGTCCAACAACTCTTTCTCTTTCTTGGTCCGACCACTCCTCACCATCGACAACCCAACGCAACCAACGCAACCACTGACTACTCAACGCAACCACTGACCACCACAACTTCTTGCGCGCGCGCCTTTATAGCGCCTCCGGCGATTAAGCCGCCGGCCTTTAGGACACGCTCATCGGTGTGCTCACCTTGGCCATGGTTGGTCGCGCGACCCTCTGGCTCCGCCCTTGATGACGACGGGCGGCACGCCTTTCTTCCCCGACCGAGCACATGTTCAATGGTGGTTTTGGAGGGGATGTAATTGGCAAATTGAGGCTTGGCCATGACGAAAGGGGAAATGGAGGTTTTTGGGAATGGGAATGAAGAATGAAGGGAATCTATCTTATTTCACTTGGTGCAATGGAGTGTCATTTTAATGGAAGACAAAGCCTTAACCTAATACACAGAATAAGGAAATAAACTACTGAACAAGGGTATTATAGTGTCCTTCAATGTATGCTTTATGGACTTAACTACCGGAACGCCCTTTGACCTTTATACACACTGGAGCAAGGAGGGCTCAGACTAAACCAATAATTCACAACCATTTACTACAATACAACACAATAAAAAAAATACAATCCTCATATCCGCAACAATATATTGTAACGGATTTAAGAATCCTGTAACTTTTGTAAATACCACACCTTGTAAATGTCATGATCTGTGTAAATACCTCCATAATTGTAAAGGTCAAAGGTCGTCCCCCTTAGTTAATTCATCGCATACACCTAGCCAATCTTAGAACCTCTAAATAGTTATTCCCTTATTATGTGTTCCAGTTTAAGACTCCGTTGCCCAGTAATTGACACTCCATTGCACCGAATCAAATAAGGATAGCTCCCCTTCAATAATTACATTTCCCAACCAAACTCTCCCTCTCTGGGAAAAGCACTCTCTTGCTTTTTGCACTCTGGGTAAACTCTTGACAAGCGTGGGGTGCGCGCCCTCTCAACTGGCCTGTGTTTGGAAGCAGCGTTCGCTGCTATGGTGAATATGTGCTCCGTGCTCTGTTTGGACAGGAAGGGGTGGGGCTGTTCAGCCCCATGCCCAAATAAGGATACAAGCCCAGGGCGTGCCACGAGGGGCGGGGATGTTCAGCCCCATGCCCAAATAAGGATACGAGCCCAGGGCGCGCCACGAGGGGCGGGCTGTGCGGCCCCATGCCCAAATAAGGATAAAAGACCATGGATTGCCATATAAGTCCGCCAACACAGAGTACGGGGGGCGGGACCCAAACGGCCGAGGGCGTGTCACGACCCTGCTTGATATATGCGTACGACAATCGCGCAAAAAAAAGAGGGCAGCAGATGACCGAAAGAGCCCGAGGCGTGTCAAGGCAAGAACGAGCCCTGCCGCGTGGAACGAACAAGATACGTGTGCCGCAGCCGCCCTGCTCGCTCCCAGCCCGGAGAGGACCTGTTTGCTGTGCGCCCTGCCAAACCTTCCAGCCTTGTGGTCCTATCTTCCTCTCCCTCCAGCCAATGCACTCTTCAAATTCCCCTTCGTGTATGTGAGTTTGTTTTGTGTGTCTTGTCCCTGGGTATAAGTTAAGCCTGTATAGATAAGTTAGAAATTGCTCTGTGTCCTTCTGATCCTTCATTTCCCTGTAAATTACATTTCTTTTCTTCCCTGCTTTCGTTGTGTGTAAATAATAATAAATCCTGTTCTTCTACCTTGCCTTCTTCCCTTCACATCCGTTCGTCCTTGTCTTTTCCATCATTGAATACCTGTGGCACGATTTGGCCAACGTTTAGGATCGGGTTTAGTGAATGCTAATGACTCGAACTTCGGGTTGCTAAAAACCGCTCGGCAACTAGACCATCTAAAACCGGGGTTCGAGCGGTACTTGCCTCCCTGTTCTGCGGAGGTACGGATAAACGTATTCAGGATCAACCTGGACCCATAACCCTGATCCGTTCCATCCCGCGGGAGAGCGTTACAAGTACCAGGAGCAGAGACGGTCAGCTTAACAAGACAAGGGGCTAACCACATCTTGCTAAGGGGGAAGAGCCGTACTCCGTATCCGTAACAATATATATATATTTATTTTATATTATATATATATATATATATATATATATATATATATATATATATATATATATATATATATATATAATATATATATTGTTACGGTCCGCGGATTAGATGTTATTTTTACGAGCGGAGGTAACCGCGGCCGAACAGTTCTTCCCCGATTCTTCCCCGACTCACCCGATTCACCCAGACGTTGGCCAAATCGCGCTATGCTAAATCAATGATAGAAAGGACACGACGACTGGGAAAGATGAAACGAAGCAAGGGGGGTACAGTTCTCAAGACCTCCGGAGGAGGGTGTAATTACAGTGGTGGAGAAAAGGGGGTAGATTACAAGGCAGAGTGAGGTAAAGACACAGAAGAGATGGGCACTTAAATACAGTCTTATCTATTCCCCGACAGACCATGGACAAACGGACAAGGTAGACTCACACGGGGATTGATGGCAGGAATGGACAGGTAGATCGAGGCACAAGGTGCACCTTGGCTCGGGGACAGGATAAGCACAGTCCAAAGATGCAGGGAGGTCTCACAGTGCTCGGAGGGTACGTCTTGCTTGCTCCAAGCTCAGCGCGCATCTGACGTCACCTCTCTCTCACTGCGCATGCTCAACGGGGAGTGACACGCCTCGGCTGGTTGGTTCCGCCCCAACTGGGGCCGGTTCGCCGCTTCCATTGGGTGCGGGGGTTACCGGGCTCCGCCTTGATGAGGAGCCGACAGGGAGCCACGTTCCGCCCCAGTTGGGTAACCCCGTCGAGCACATGTCCGATGGCGGCTCGTTGGGAAGGCCTGGTGCCCTCCCACCACTCCTACCAACCAAGCCGGAGTGAGGACGCGCACTCCCTGCGCTCGTTGTTGTTGTTGTTGTGTTGTTGAGAACTGTGAGGAAGAGCTGCGGGGAGGTATTGGGAGGTCCTAAACTTCCTAACGGTGCATACAATCACATTCTGGTGCAATGAAGGGTCAGAATTAATGGAAACGAAACCTTAACTGACATAGACTAAGAATAACTAGCAAGATGTCCTATCGTTGTCTACCTGAGATGCGGTGGACCTGGATGCGACATTTAATGGGGAAATAGGGGGAGGTCGGGTCTACAGAGTGTTGTTTACAGAAAATGGACTAGGGAATGGGGGATTGGGGAGAGTTGGGAAGTATTGAGGAAATAGGGGAATATTTACAAGCGGATATGGATGGATGCAAATCCCATATCCGCAACAATATATATATATATATATATAATATATATATATATATATATATATATATATATATACAGACTTGGCATTTAATATGGAATTTTTTTTTTGTGGGGTGAACTTACTTTTCAAGATGTCTTAGAACCAAAAGTTCATTGGAATTTTGTTGAAATTATTCTAGATTTTGTTAATGGGACCTTTAAAAGAAACAAAAACCACATTTGACATTTCGAAACAAATAAATTGATCCTTGAAAGTGATGTAAACTGATATCGAACTCAATTCATGGACAGTACTGTGTTAAACTTCTGTACGTTTTCCAGAAGTATCTCTTTATTTTGCACATTAGCCAAATTTTTTTTGAACAAAAACAAAAGTTAAATTACGACTGGGATTACGGACAGTAAAATTACAGTTCAGTACTTCGTGTAACCCCCACAAGCATTCAGGAGAGCACGTACACGTTGGTCGTTGAGGCATGCTGTTCATGAGATTTGCCAAGGTTTGGACAGGAATCGCTTGCCATGCAGTGACAATAGCCTGCTGAAATTCACGCACAGCGGTCGGCTGCTGGTCCAAGTGGTCGATTTGATGCGTTAATTCTGCCCACAAGTTCTCCATCGGATTCATATCCGGGGACATGGCAGGCCACTCCATATGCTCTACACCACGGTCAGCAAGAAAGTGTTGGATCTTGTGAGCACGATGAGGCCGTGCATTGTCATCTTGGAAGACAAAGTTTCCTCGAAAGGCTGCACGAGCAAATTGAAGCAATGTTTCTTCCAGAATGGCCCTGTACTTGAACTGGTTCAGTTTTCCATTCAGAACAACCAGAGTCAGTTTTGCCCCCTGCATGAAAAGCAGCCCAAACGGTCACCCCACCTCCTCCAGCTTGGACTCTTGGCACTATACAATCTTTGTTGTAGGCTTCATGCAGTTGTCTGCGCACTCGGACGTGGCCATCTTGACGATAGACCAGAAATCTAGACTCGTCACTGAAGATTACGTGATTCCAGTGTCCTGGCTGCCATTGACGGTGCTCTCTGGCCCACTGCAATCGGCGCTGGCGGTGTTGTCTGGTCAGGCGTGGCTTTCTCAGGGGACGCCTGGCACGATAGCCTGCTTGAACCAGTCGTTGGTTGACTAGCCTTCTGGATACAGGCACATTTGTCAGTTGCGGCCACTCAGCCCTAAGCCGATTAGCTGACTTGGTACGGCCATTGCAGACTAACCGGTGCAGCTGGCGATCATCCCTCCTTGTGGTTTTGCGGGGCCGTCCTGGCCTCGGTATTTGAGTAGGGACACCCCTCTGAGCATTTCGTTTCAGGATCTTTGACACCTGACCTTGAGTGATGCCATACTGCTGAGCAATAGCACGCTGTTTCATGCTGTGATTTCATAAAGCCACCACTCCATGACAAACAGCATTGTCGAGTTGACGGACCATCTCCAGAGGAAGCGGCAATAACTTTTGGAGACGTGCAGCAGTTGTTTTCCACTAATACAGAACGCAACAACCCTTGTATACCCGACTGTGAAGCCAATCATTCAATGCACCTGTCCGTACATTTTGCCACGCCACCTGTGATATAATCCTGTTGTTGACTTCTTGTTGCGACAGACAATCAGTGACATGGTTCCTTTCACAAATAAATCACCAAAGTGTAAAAGAAACCCACCAGATTGATATACTGAGTTAAGAAATTAAACCCAAGTCAAGAAAAAAAAAAAATTCCATATTAAATGCCAAGTCTGTGTGTGTGTGTGTGTGTGTGTGTGTGTGTGTGTGTATATATATATATAGTGCATTCAGAAAGTATTCAGACCCCTTCACTTTTTTCACATTTTGTTATGTTGCAGCCTTATGCTGAAATCGTTTAAATTCATTTTTTCCCCTCATCAATCTACACTCAATACCCAATAATGACAAAGAGAAAACAGGATTTTAGAAAGTTTTGCAAATTTATTAAAAAGAAAAAACTGAAATATCACATTGACATAAGTATTCATACCCTTTGCTATGACACTTGAAATTTAGCTCAGGTGCCTCCCATTTCTCTTGATCATCTTTGAGATGTTTCTACACCTTGATTGGAGTCCACCTGTGGTAAATTCAATTGATTGGACATGATTTGGAAAGGCACAAACCTGTCTATATAAGGTCTCATCGCTGACAATGCACATCAGAGCAAAAACCAAGCCATGAGGTCGAAGGAACTGCCTGCAGAGCTCAGAGACAGGATTGTGTCGTGGCACAGATCTGGGGAAGCAAAAAAAAAATTCTGCTGCATTGAAGGTTCCCAAGAGCACAGTGGCCTCCATAATTCTTAAATGGAAGAAGTTTGGAACAACCAGGACTCTTCCTAGAGCTGGCCGCCAGGCCAAACTGAGCAATCGGGGGAGAAGGGCCTTGGTAAGATAGGTGACCAAGAACCCGATGGTCACTCTGGCTGACATCCAGAGATCCTGTGTGGAGATGGGAGAAACTTCCAAAGGACAACCATCACTGCAACACTCCACCGATCTGGGCTTTATGGCAGAGTGGCCAGACTGAACTTTGGGCATACGAATTTGGGGAAAATTTGGCCAAATCTGGGCAAAATACGAACTCTGGGCAAATACGAAAACTAAAAATGGGCATACGAATACCTTGTTTCTTGTTCTTGTTGCCTAACCAACTCATCCACCTAGTTTTGTCAAAACCCATCCAAAACCTTGAAATATCATGCTGTATATCATTCTTGACCCGATCTCTCAATTATGAAGAATCACTTCTCAAAATTAAAAAAAATTCTCGTATCCGGATTTCCACCAAAATTGAATTGATTCGTCTTTTTCAGACACCCAACCGTCCACCAAGTTTCATCCAAATCAGTCCATAAATCTTTGAGATATTGTACTATATTTCGTTTTTGGCCCCATCTCACAATGGTGAAGAATCACTTAAAAAGATTATCGTACAGTATCTGGATCCTGATCTAGTATCTGGATATATGTGAATCTCTGTGTTCTAGTCTCTGGATATATGTGAATGTTTATATTCTAGTATCTGGATATATGTGAATGTTTATATTCTAGTATCTGGATATATGTGAATCTGTATTCTCGTATCTGGATATATGTGAATGTTTATATTCTAGTATCTGGATATATGTGAATCTCTGTATTCACTTCCAACACTTAAGATGGACGGAGGTTATGTTTTCACCCTTGTGTGATTGTTGGTCTGTTTGTATGTCTGCGAGCATTATATATTGTCATGCGACTCCCCTCGGTTAAGACTGGGGAAATCGCGGATGGAAACGAGCTTAATGAGGCGTCTGGGTCAATGGCGGATTTGTTATACATGCGTGGGAGGAAGAAGGAAAGAAGAAGAAGCGGGAAGCTTTTACCTGACACAATCTCGCCGGGCAGTCTTCAAACCTGCAGGAAATAAACAAATGGGAATCCGGGTTAAAATGTACAGTGAAAATAAATAAGGCTTTATTGCCATAGATGCCGATAATACAAAATAAAACGTGACGCTCAAATAACTATTCTAAATTGAGACGTCCCCCACACCGGACTTTTTAAACGCACAGACGAAGGGCTGAAAGAAACTGGAATGAAATTAATAGTGTGGAATTATTGTGCACTTAACAGTGAGTGGCTTGAACCTTGCCCGAAATCGTCCAGGCCCCCTGTTCCCGTGCAGGGAGAAGGCCGCAGTCCACTCGGTTCCACGTGCCGCTAGGCCTCACCGGATTCCCGCCCACCCCGGCCTTGTTGTCTTGCAGCGGCAAGCAGCGCTCATCCACGTGTCGTCCCTGCCTGGCAAAACTGCCGCTCTCCATCTGCAAAAACTCGGCACGTCTCCCGGTGGCGTCTCCAATCGCTGCCCGGAGCCCACTGTCCTGGTATCGTTCCCTCGCGAGGTCCGGAACGAGGGACACGAGCCGAGGGCAAAGGACAGCGTCAGGAAGGCAGCAAGAGGAGGAGGGAAGAGCGCTGCACGAGAAAGAGAAGAGCTCTAGGGCAAGCAAAAAGTCCCAGCGCAAGATGGCAGTCCAAACGAGAGTACAAAGGGGAGATCGATCTGACAGCCAAAATGCGACCACTCGCTATGGGATCCAGCACGAGAATGACAAAATGTCGGCTCACAGTTCGTGGTGTGGCTTCTCTTCTGACGTCACCATCTCTTCGCAAGGTGGGCGTGGCCTCAGCCTGCCTGAGCAATGAGTGTTGCTTTGTGGTGATGTAACTGATGGTATCCCATCGGCAGTGCTCCGAACTGGCTTCCGGTGGGTTTTATGGTCTTGTGGCGGAGGGGGATTTAATTAGTATTGTGCTACTGGGCCTATCTAATGTTTATGGTGTGTTGCCATACGGGACAAAGGAATGATCACCAGGTCTGACACATAGGGGAATTAGCTTAGTCCTTATTCTACTTATCATGCCCCATTCCTCGTAATGGAGACGAAGATACACTTAATCCGACAAACCGTGCTAAACAAACTTATTACAGGTGAGATTTTCTCGACAGCCAGAGCATGATACCTATTCAGATCTACCTAAATCTATATATGCCTACCCAACCGACATAACAATATTATACAGATAGTGCATTCAGAAAGTATTCCGACCCCTTCACTTTTTTCACATTTTGTTATGTTGCAGCCTTATGCTGAAATCGTTTAAATTCTTTTTTTTCCCTCATCAATCGACACTCAATACCCCATAATGACAAAAAGAAAACAGGATTTTAGCACACTAACCCTATGACATGACGCTGACGTCATGTGCATAAATTATACCAACACGTCACCTCCAAACTAGGAGGCATCCGTGTGGTACTCAAGTCTTTTCAGACTGAGATTAAAGCTCCATGGTCACAAATAGACAAAGGCAGAGATGTTGATCTAGATTTCGCCCTTGTTATGGGCCTTAAGGAGCCTGCCTTTTATATAATTAAAAAGGTAAAAAATCAAACATTTAAACAGCTTTGGACGTGCACCTTGACCCCACAGCCAAGGCACACCATCTATCAAGACTGTCCCATTGGCATACACATGCACCTCAACCCAAAGGCTGAAGCACATGGTCAATCAAAATACATGCATCCTGACCCCGAAGGACCAGAATCCATGGTCATACAATTGGACCCCTCCCCCATAGGAGTGAGTCCCCACAAACTCAACACCATGCCGTCCCGACGGGGGCTTATTTTTTTTCCTGTTTTGGGGCCACAGGGAAGCCCTGCCTTTTTTGCTATGAAAAAAGGTAAAAAGTCAAACATTTGAACAGCCTTGGACGTGCACCTTGACCCCATGGCCAAGACACAACGTCAACAAGGCTGTCCCAATAACAATACACATGCCCCTCAACCCCAAGGGGGAAGCACATGGTCATCCAAACGCATGCATCATGCCCCCGAGGGGCCACAATGCATGGTCATACAATTGGGACCACTCCTCTTAATAGGAGTAAGACCCCTTGATCCACCGACAGGGCATTACTCCTGCCAGGTCCGATTTGCATGCAGGTCTACCAGCCCGTCACCAGGACAACATGCTGCAAATTGTTTTTTGTGACCAATCTAAGCCATTAACATACATAGGTTGAACCCCCTAACTTGACTAGGAAACAAGGCACAGATTGATCGCCCGAAATCTCGAAGAACTGTGGACATACCCACACAATACACACCTCTTATACAAATGGCAAAAACTGGATGGTGCAAACAGCTGGATAAGATGAGCAACAAACAACAGCAATCAATCTCAAACACCACACCCACATGTGTACAACACCCAAGAGAAACGCCAACCATACAACCCACACCTCTTCACATCCAACCCGGACACAAAACTGCCCATGGCACGTGACCAGAAGCGGACACATGGTTAATAAAAACCAGTACTTGCCGGGGCACATGGTCTATTGGCCTGAGGAAGCCTGCTGTGAAGCGGGTGAAACGTTCCCTGAGACCGGGTCTGCTTTTGCTTACTTGCTCAAATTTCCGGAGTAGATCGACTTTAAAAAAAATATATATGTGGCGGACACGAAAGCACTGACGTGGTGACATCACCCCGCACACCAAGTGGGGATGGGCCACGCCAGGGAGAGAGGCGTGGCCTCACGATATACGCGGAGCGCGCAGCCCTGAGCAGCTTAGTGCTGCAGTTTGAGTACTTTGAATAAAGACTCTTTTATGAACTGCGTTGTCCGCTTGCTCTTTGCGGAAGCATTAGCGTGCGCAGCATCGCGCTTTATATATATACTAGCGGGGTCACCCGTGGGAATCCCACGGGCATGGATGTGTGTGACATTTCGACATATTGAGTTATATGCTGCACATTCATTTTTACAAAATGGTTACTGGCAAGTCATCAGATCCAGAAATGGTGTGAATTTAGTTATTTCACATAATATGTGACCCCTCACTCCTCTCCACCTGACACTCTCCTGTCTCCACCTGACACTCTCCTGTCTCCACCTGACACTCTCCTCTCTCCACCTAGCACTCCTCTCCTCTCCAAACCCTCACATCCCTCTCCTTTCCAATCCCTCACCTCTCCAATCCCTCACACTCCTCTCCTCTGCAATCCTTCACACGCCTCTCCAATCGCGCCTCACACTCCTCTCCAATCGCGCCTCACACTCCTCTCCAATCGCGCCTCACACTCCTCTCCAATCGTGCCTCACACTCCTCTCCAATCGTGCCTCACACTCCCCTCCAATCACTCCTCTCCAATCGTGCCTCACACTCCTCTCCAATCACGCCTCACACTCCTCTCCAATCGTGCCTCACACTCCTCTCCAATCGCGCCTCACACTCCTCTCCAATCGCGCCTCACTCGCCTCTCCAATCGGCTTTCCCCGTCTCGTTTCTCTCCTTTTTCTCCCGTCTCGTTCTTTTTCTTGCTCCAAATCGGCCCGTCGGAATCGGAAATCGGCCCGTCTCGCCCGTCGGCCCGTCGGAATCGGAAATCGGCCCGTCTTGCTTGTGTTCATGACACCATTTCTGGTGTTGGGCTAGCGGCTAGGGTGCCGGCTTAGGATCCTGGGTTCGAATCTCGGTCGATCGCCGAATTAATGCCAGGGGGGTTGACTCAGCCTGTCATCCTTCCGAGGTCGGCTAATTGAGTACCAGTTCACTGGTAATTCCCTGTTTGTCGTTGAAGGCGGCAAAAAGGGTTGGCGTCAGGAAGGGCATCCGGCCGTAAAACATTGCTTCAAAAAGGGGACAAAAAAACAACAACTACCACGGTCCCCGAAAAGGCCAACCCCCGCTTTGCGGGGAAAAATGGCCTCTAAACGGTGGTTTTTACACCATTTCTGGATCTGATGACTTGCCAGTAACCATTTTGTAAAAATGAATGTGCAGCATCTAACTCAATATGTCGAAATGTCACACACATCCATGCCCGTGGGATTCCCACGGGTGACCCCGCAAGTTTGCATTGACGTTCGTCGATGGACTCGTTCGCCCGTCTCATTCGTTTTCTTGCTGCATCCTGTTCAAGTCTGCGTTCTTCATCGATCGTCTCATTCATTTTGGAAATAGAAGTTTCCACGCAGCGCATGAATTGTCACGATCCTCAAGAGGAATTTGTCTCGTAATCATCAAATGATAAATGGCAAGTAAATTATATTGTGGAAAATTAAAGATTTCAAATAAACCTATTTAAAGTGTATTCGCACATAACTAATTTTAAAAAACGAAGAAATATCTCTCGGTAATTTCCTGAAACATATTTTACTTCCGGCTAATAATGTTGAATTAAATAAAAACGAAGAAATATATGTCGGCATCATTGTTGACGTTTTTGTGACGACTGTCATCAAACGAAAAAGTAATATATCTTAACGGAAAAGCAAAAGCGAATTTTTAATATATATCGACACGTTGCCGTCGGTGTCATGTTGGGCGGTGTATGATACACCATGACGCGATTTTTAAAAATATATCTCTGCATTTTCCCGCGTGTGTGGAATGTTCTCAATTATTGCTGACACCGAGTCCAAAACCATCGATAAAAATGAAATCATATGGTGAGTTAGATTGGAGATAAAGGCGTGAGAGAGACTCAATGGCCTTGAAGTTGAAGTTACAGGCGTTTGAGAATTCATTTCGTTCTATAAACGGCAACTTTCATTGGATTTCCTTCCCGTTTTTTTTCAACCGAGTCGAAAACTATGTTAGCGACTGTGAAAAATGAAATGATATATCGAATTTTTAATATGTATCGACACGTTGCCGTCGGTGTCATGTTAGGCGGTGTATGATACACCATGACGCGATTTTAAAAAATAGATCTGCATTTTCCCGCGTGTGTGGAATGTTCTCAATTATTGCTGACACCGACTCTAAAACCATCGATAAAAATGAAATCATATGGTGAGTTAGATTGGAGATAAAGGCGTGAGAGAGACTCAATGGCCTTGAAGTTACAGGCATTTGAGAATTCATTTCGTTCTATAAACGGCCACTTTCATCGGATTTTCTTCTCGTTTTTTTTCAACCGAGTCTAAAACTATGTTAGCGACTGTGAAAAATGAAATGATATATCGAATTTAAAATAGATATCGACACATTGCCGTCGGTGTCATGTTGGGCGGTGTATGATACACCATGACGCGATTTTAAAAAATATATCTCTGCATTTTCCCGCGTGTGTGGAATGTTTGTGGAAAATTAAAGATTTCAAATAAACCTATTTAAAGTGTATGCGCACATAACTAATAAAAAAAACGAAGAAATATCTCTCGGTAATTTCCTGAAACATATTTTACTTCCGGCTAATATGTTGAATGAAATAAAAACGAAGAAATATATGTCGGCATCATTGTTGACGTTTTTGTGACGACTATCATCAAACGAAATAGTAATATATCATAACGGAAAAGCAAAAGCGAATTTTTAATATATATCGACACATTGCCGGCGGTGTCATGTTGGGCGGTGTATGATACACCATGACGCGATTTTAAAAAATATATCTCTGCATTTTCCCGCGTGTGTGGATTGTTCTCAATTATTGCTGACACCGAGTCTAAAAGTAAAACCATCGATAAAAATGAAATCATATGGTGAGTTAGATTGGAGATAAAGGCGTGAGAGAGACTCAATGGCCTTGAAGTTACAGGCCTTTGAGAATTCATTTCGTTCTATAAACGGCAACTTTCATCGGATTTTCTTCCCGTTTTTTTTCAACCGAGTCTAAAACTATGTTAGCGACTGTGAAAAATGAAATGATTTATCGAATTTGATTTGAAATAAAACTGGGGGAGAGCAAGACACCACGGGCCTACAAAACAGGACTCAAAGCTATGCGAGTTAATAAAATGGTGCATATTTGTTTATAGCCACTCCCAGAATGGGTGGAGCTATGGGTGGAGCTACTCTGCAAACCGAGTAAGCCACACCCCGGACAGACACCCAACAGATAGACAGACAGACAGACAGAAACATCTACGGCTATTATAATATAGATATATCACCCTCGCGATTTTATCGAATTCACCATCTGATTTAATTTTTATCGATGGTTTTAGACTCGGTGTCAGAAATAATTGAGAACATTCACGCACACACGGGAAATTGGCGAGATATATTTATAAAAATCATGCCACTATGAATCGATGATACACGAAAATACACCGCCTAAAATAACATTCGGGGAAAATGTTGACATATATTAAAAATTCGCTTTTTCTTTTCCGTTAACATTTATTACTTTTACGTTTTATGAGAGTCGGCACAAAAACGACATATATATCTTCGTTCTTTCTTATTTCATTCAACATTATTATCCGGAAGTAAAATATGTTTCAGGAAATTACCGAGAGATATTTCTTCGTTTTTATTTCATTAGTTACTAGCAGAAGTACCCAGCGTTGCCGGGCGGGGGAGGGGGGAAGTGCACATACACTTTAAACATGTATATACATGTGGGATGTGGGATATATACATGTGGGACGTGTGTGTGTGTGTGTGTGTGTGTGTGTGTGTGTGTGTGTGTGTGTATGTATGTATGTATGTGTATGTATGTGTATATTGAAGGAGCTGTGCTCCCACGTAATCGGAAGAATGCATGCGACAAAAAGCTGGAATTCGTCCGAGTTTCTTTATTGTCACAAAACAACTCGGGTACTCTCCAAAAGCCCGTTTATCGGGCAGCAATATATATACACACATTATCCTGGAGCGTTTGCCCGGGAAAGGCGAGAGGGGGCGTGGCCGGGCGTCCCGGCCGAGGCCTGGCAAGTTGAGGGCGGGCATGCCCGGGCGTCCTGGACGAGCCCGGCATGGTGATCGCTCCGCGTCCTTGGTAGGTGCAAGGCGATTGTGTAAACCCAGCGGTAGCCGCTACACACGTCCCCCCAGAATCGACTTGCACCGGCAGGGTCAATTTGAGGGGGGTCCTGATGACCCGGCCGAAGCGACCCCTGGCGGGTCGTGGGGGGGGTCCGGTGTGGTGGTGGGTGGTCGAGTGGGGGGCACCGTGGACGGGGGGCGGCCTCGCCGTGGCGGAAGGGCCAACCGTGGCGGTTGGTCGATGTCCACGTGCGCCGGCTTGAGGCGGTCCACCGCAATCCGGTCCGACCTGCCGCCGATGTCGATGACGAACAACTTGTCGTCCCGTCGCAGGACCCGGAAGGGCCCGTCGTACGGCGGCCGGAGTGGCCCCCGATGTGCGTCATGACGCACAAAAACGTGCTCCGCTGTGCGAAGCGCTGGGGGGACGTAGGACTGGGGGTCACCGTGGTGGGATGTTGGCACGGGGGCAAACCGTCGGGCGGCCTCCTAGAGGTCCGAGCGCTGGTGAGCTGTCGACCAGGGACTGGTAGCTTCGGGCACGAATTCGCCCGGGACGCGTAGCGCCTGGCCGTAGACAAGCTCGGCGGTGGATGCCCGGAGGTCCTCCTCGGGGGCCGTGCGGAGGCCCAAAAGGACCCATGGCAGCCGGTCGGCCCAACCGCCGTATTGAAGGCCGGCCATGAGCGCGGCCTTCATGGAGCTGTGGAATCGCTCGCACAACCCGTTGGCTTGGGGGTGGTAGGCCGTAGTACGGTGGAGCTTGACCCCCAGGTTGCGAGCGACCGCGCCCCACAGCTCGGAGGTGAACTGCGGTCCGCGGTCCGACGAGATGTCCGCCGGTGCGCCGAAGCGGGCGACCCAGGTGGCGATGAAAGCCTGCGCCACGTCGGCGGTGGTGGTGGAGACGAGGGGAACGGCCTCCGGCCACCTGGTGGTCCTGTCCACCGTGGTGAGCAGGTGTGTGAAACCCCGTGA
Source organism: Myxine glutinosa (assembly GCF_964187855.1). Taxonomy (NCBI): domain Eukaryota; kingdom Metazoa; phylum Chordata; class Myxini; order Myxiniformes; family Myxinidae; genus Myxine; species Myxine glutinosa. The sequence goes on from NC_136267.1 coordinate 43,682,228, forward strand.
TGGGGGGAGGGGGCCCACCAGATCCACGTTGACGTGGTCGAAACGTCGTTCGGGCATGGTGAAAGGTGCCAGCGGGGCCTGGGTGTGTCGGTGGACCTTGGCCTGTTGGCAGGCTGTGCAGGTGCTGGTCCAATCGCAGACGTCCCGTCGAAGGCCGTGCCAGACGAATCGCGCCGACACCAGCTTCTGGGAAGCTTTCCGGCCCGGGTGGGAAAGGCCGTGGAGGGAGGCGAAGATGCGGCGTTGCCAGGTAACGGGCACGATGGGGCGAGGCTGGCCTTGGGAGACGTCGCAGAGCAGGACAGTGTCCGCGAAGGGGATGTCGGCCAGGCGGAGGCCCGTGTCCGCCGCCCGGAGGGCTTGCACCGTGGTGTCGGTGGTTTGGTCCGCCGCCATAAGCGCGAAGTCCACGCCGCGTTCGCGCTGGCCCGAGAAAGACAGTCGGCCACGGCGTTGTTTTTGCCGGCAACGTGCCGGATGTCCGTGGTAAACTCCGACAGGGCGGAGAGGTGGCGCTGTTGGCGGGCCAACCACGGCTCCGTGACCTTGGCCATTGCGTAAACCAACGGCTTGTGGTCGACGAACGCCGTGAAGGGTCGGCCCTCCAGGAGGTGGCGGAAATGGCGAACGGCCAGGTGTAGACCGCGGAGCTCACGGTCAAACGTGCTGTATTTGAGCTCGTTCGGCCGGAGCCGCCGGCTGAAAAAAGCGAGTGGCTGCCAAACCCCGTTCACCCATTGCTCATGTACGGCGCCCACCGCGTAGTCGGAGGCATCCGTGGTGAGGGCGATGGGAGCGTTGAGCACCGGGTGAGCGAGCAGTGTTGCATCGGCGAGGGCCCGCTTTGAGCTTTGGAAGGCCGCGTCCATTGCTGCGGACCAGACGATGTCGCGCTTGGCCGGCTTGCCCTGGAGGGCTTCGTAGAGGGGCCGCATGAGTTGAGCAGCGCGGGGCACGAAGCGGTGATAGAAATTCACCATTCCCATGAATTCCTGCAGGGCCTTTATGGAGCGGGGACGCGGAAACGTGGTGATGGCCTCGACCTTGGTTGGCAGCGGCACGGCCCCGTTCTTGGTGATGTGGTGGCCCAAAAAATCAACGGCCGTCGTGCCGAAGTGGCATTTGGCCGGGTTGACGATGAGGCCGTGCTCGCTGAGGCGTCCGAACAGTGTTCGGAGGTGGAGGAGGTGCTCGGCCCGGGACGTGCTGGCGATGAGGATGTTGTCCAGGTAAACGAAGAGGAACGGCAGGTCACGCAGCACGCCGTCCATCAAGCGCCGGTACGCCTGAGCCGCGTTCTTGAGGCCAAACGGCATCCGTAGGAATTCGAATAAGCCGAACGGCGTGATGACGGCCGTTTTAGGGACGTCGGCCGCCCTGACGGGTACCTGGTGATATCCCCGTATGAGATCGATTTTTGAAAAAATGACCCGACCTGCCAGACGGGCGGAGAAGTCTTGGATGTGCGGGATCGGATACCTGTCGGGGGTGGTAGCGTCGTTAAGGCGGCGGTAGTCGCCACATGGGTGCCAGCCACCCCCTGGCTTTGGGACGATGTGTAGTGGCGAAGCCCACGCACTATCGGAGCGCCGCACGATGCCGAGGTGTTCCAAAGCGTCGAACTCGGCTTTGGCCATGGCGAGCTTGGCTGGGTCGAGGCGGCGGGCTCTGGCGTAGACCGGCGGGCCCGTGGTTGGTATGTGGTGCTCGATCCCATGTCGTACTGCGACGGCCGAAAACGTCGGCCGCGTGAGGGCCGGGAACTCCGTGAGCAGGCGAGCAAACTCGTTCGCCGCCGGGAGGGCGCATGCCAGCTCGGTCGGAGCGGAGCTGCTCAATGTGCATACCAGGGAGCTGAAAGTCTCGGCGTTGATGAGGCGACGCCGTTGGACGTCCACCAGCAGTCCGTGTGCGCAGAGGAAGTCGGCGCCTAGCAGAGCCATGGGCACGCTGACGGTTACGAAAGTCCAAGTAAAGCTTTGGCCGCCGAAGCAGAGGGTGACGTTGCGCGGGCCGAAGGTGCGGATGGCCGATCCGTTGGCCGCAACCAAGGAGGGGCCGCAAACCGCGGACTGCCTGTCCTGATCGGAGGCGGGTATGACGCTCAGTTGGGCGCCGGTGTCGCACAGGAAGCGCCGTCCGGACGCTTTGTCCATGATGAAAAGTAGGTTGCCCGTGTGGCCGGCGCTCATGGCTGGTAATGAACGCCGGCCCGGCCGTTTCCCGGCCTGCCGAAGGTGCACGGGGGTCGGCATGTCCGGGCCTTCTGTCCAAACCTGGCATGATAGTAACACCACGCTTGGTCAGGTGGAGGCCCCGGTCGTCGTGCTGGAGGTGGTCGGCTCGGCGTTGCGGCCACCAATTGCGTCGGCAGTTCGGTCGTCGACCGTGCCGGGTGCTCGGGCGCCATGGGCGTTGCGTTGGATGGCGGTGGGCCCCAGGTCGCTGCTGCAATGCGTTGGCCTGCCGCGGAGATCTTGTCGGCTTCCCTGGCGAGGGCGCGGGGATCCGTGATCGTCGTGCTCGCCAGGGCGAGGCGTACCGGGCTAGGCAGCTGACGGAGGAACAGCTCCCGGAACAGGAATGCCAGAGAGTGCTCGCCGAGCAGCGAAAGCATGTAGTCCATTCGCTCGGATGGGCGTGTGTCGCCGAGCTCGGGCAGGTCGAGCAGGCGCCGTGCGCGTTCCGCCGATGGGAGGGCGAAAGCGTCGAGGAGGAGCTTTTTAATCGCGCCGTATTTGTCAGCGGCTGGCGGGCTCTCGAGGAGGCTCAGGGCGCGGGCCGCGGTGGCTGAACCGAGCGCTGCTACCACATGGTGGAAGCGGGTGTCGTCGGCCGTGATGCCTCGCAGGGCGAACAGGGAGTCCGCCTGGGCGAACCAAACCGCCGCGTGAGCCTCCCAGAAGGTAGGCAGTTTAAGGGCAACTGCCGTGTCCATGTCGGTAGGTCACCAATGAAGGAGCTGTGCTCCCACATAATCGGAAGAATGGACGCGACAAAAAGCTGGAATTCGTCCGAGTTCTTTATTGGAATTCTTTATTGTCACAAAACAACTCGGGTACTCTCCAAAAGCCCGTTTATCGGGCAGCAATATACATACACACATTATCCCGGAGCGTTTGCCCGGGAAAGGCGAGAGGGGGCATGCCCTGGCGTCCCGGCCGAGGCCTGGCAAGTTGAGCGCGGGCCTTCCCGGGCGTCCTGGACGAGCCCGGCATGGTGATCGCTCCGCGTCCTTGGTAGGTGCAAGGCGATTGTGTAAACCCAGCGGTAGCCGCTACAATATATATATATGTGTGTGTGTGTGTGTATGTGTGTATATATGTGTGTGGGTGTACGTGTGTGGGTGCACGTGTGTGTATGTGTGTGTATATATGTATATGTGTGTATATATGTGTGTGGGTGTACGTGTGTATGTGTGTGTATATGTGTGTATGTGTGTGTGTATACATATATGTGTGTGTATACATATATGTGTGTGTGTATACATATATGTGTGTGTGTGTGTGTGTGTGTCTGTGAATAAGAGAGAGACCGAATTGTGAGGTACAGAAATGAAAAAACGAGGTGTGTGTGTGTGTGTGTGTGTGTGTGTGTGTGTGTGTGTGTGTGTGTGTGTGTGTATGTGTGTGTATATATGTGTGTGTCTATATGTGTGTGTGTGGGTGTGGGTGTGTGTGTGTGTGTGTGTGTGTGTGTGTGTGTGTGTGTGTGTATGTATATGTGTGTGTGTGTATATGTGTGGGTGTGGGTGTACATGTGTGTGTGGGTGTGGGTGTACATGTGTGTGTGTGTGTGTGTGTGTGTGTGTGTGTGTGTGTGTGTGTGTATGTGTGTGTGTGTGTGTGTGTCTGTGTCTGTGAATAAGAGAGAGACAAAATTGTGAGGAACAGAAATGAAAAAACGAGATGTGTTTGTGTGTGTGTGTGTGTGTGTGTGTGTGTGTTTTTGTGTATGTGTGTGTATATATGTGTTTGGGTGTACGTGTGTGGGTGTACTTGTGTGTATGTATGTGTGTGTATATATGTGTGTGGTTGTATGTGTGTTTGTGTGTGTATATGTGTGTATGTGTGTGTGGGTGTGCACGCACATGCATTCACATGTTATCAGAAGTAAATACATTGTGTAGATTACATCGTTTGTGCATCTGATAAATTGCCAGCAACAATTTTGTGAAACTGAATGTGCAGGTGCAGCATCTAACTCAATATGTCGAAATGTCTCACACGTCCATGCCCGTGGGATTCCCACGGGTGACCCCAGGGCCGATTGGAGCGGAGAGTGAGGGTCGATTGGAGCGGAGAGTGAGGGACGATTGGAGCGGAGAGTGAGGGCCGATTGGAGCGGAGAGGAGTGTGAGGAGGTATTGGAGAGGAGTGTGAGGAGGTATTGGAGAGGAGTTGGAGAGGCGTGTGAGGGGTTGATGAGGAGTGTGAGGGGTTGTAGAGGCGTGTGAGGGTTTGTAGAGGAGTGTGAGGGGTTGTAGAGGAGTGTGAGGAGGTATTGGAGAGGAGTGCGAGGAGGTATTGGAGAGGAGTTGGAGAGGCGTGTGAGGGGTTGATGAGGAGTGTGAGGGGTTGTAGAGGCGTGTGAGGGTTTGTAGAGGAGTGTGAGGGGTTGTAGAGGAGTGTGAGGAGGTATTGGAGAGGAGTGCGAGGAGGTATTGGAGAGGAGTGCGAGGACGTATTGGAGAGGAGTGTGAGGAGGTATTGGTGAGGAGTGTGAGGAGGTATTGGAGAGGAGTGCGAGGATGTATTGGAGAGGAGTGCGAGGAGGTATTGGAGAGGAGTGTGAGGAGGTATTGGATAGGAGTGTGAGGAGGTATTGGAGAGGAGTGTGAGGAGGTATTGGAGAGGAGTGTGAGGAGGTATTGGAGAGGAGTGTGAGGAGGTGTTGGAGGTGAGTGTGAGGAGGTGTTGGAGAGGAGTGTGAGGAGGTGTTGGAGAGGAGCGAGGAGTTGGAGAGTGAGGAGCGATTGGAGAGGAGAGTGAGGAGCGATTGGAGTGGAGAGTGAGGCGCGATTGGAGAGGCACGTGAGGCGCGATTGGAGGGGATTATGAGGAATTGAAGACGAGTGTGAGGGATTTGAGAGGAGTGTGAGGGATTGGAGAGGAGTGTGAGGGATTGGAGAGGAGTGTGAGGGGTTGCAGAGGAGTGTGAGGGATTGGAGAGGAGTGTGAGGATGTATTGGAGAGGAGTTTGGGGAGGTATTGGAGAGGAGTGTGAGGAGGTATTGGAGAGGAGTGTGAGGAGGTATTGGAGAGGAGTGTGAGGAGGTATTGGAGAGGAGTGTGAGGAGGTATTGGAGAGGAGTGTGAGGAGGTATTGGAGAGGAGTGTGAGTTGGTATTGGAAAGGAGTGTGAGGAGGTATTGGAGAGGCGTGTGAGGAGGTATTGGAGAGGAGTGTGAGGAGGTATTGGAGAGGAGTGTGAGGAGGTATTGGAGAGGAGTGTGAGGAGGAGTGGGATTGGAGATGCGTGAGGGTGGAGAGAGGAGAGTGTCAGGTGGAGAGGAGTGAGGGGTCACATATTATGTGAAATAAATAAATTGTGTTCATTCCACCATTTCTGGATCTGATGAATTGCCAGTAACCATTTTGTAAAAATGAATGTGCAGCATCTAACTCAATATGTCGAAATGTCACACACGTCCATGCCCGTGGGATTCCCACGGGTGACCCCACTATATTTCTTCGTTGTTATTTCATTCAACATTATTATCCGGAAGTAAAGGTTCACATGTTCATTTCACGTGTTTCAAAAACAAACTCCATTTCACGTGTGCATGGACATGAAACACAGACGGGAAATTGCTTCGAGATATTTCGGTCGAAGCAATTATACACCGCCCAAATAAAATATTTCACCGATACACCGAGCGAATTTCAGCGAATTTCACCGAGTTTCAGGAAATTACCCAGAGATATTTCTTCGTTTTTATTTCATTAGTTACTAGCAGAAGTACCCAGCGTTGCCGGGCGGGGGAGGGGGGAAGGGCACGTACACTTTAAACATGTATATACATGTGGGATGTGTGATATATACATGTGGGACGTGTGTGTGTGTGTGTGTGTGTGTGTGTGTGTGTGTGTGTGTGTGTGTGTGCGCGCGTGTGCATATATGTGTGTGTGCGTGCATATATGTGTGTGTGTGTATATATATGTCTGTGTGTGTGTGTGTGTGTGTGTGTGTGTGTGTGTGTGTGTGTGTGTGTGTGTGTGTGTGTGTATATATATATATGTGTGTGTGCATATGTGTGTATGTGTGTGCATGTGTGTCGATGTACATTTGTCTGTACGTGTGTGTGTGCGTGTATGTGTGTGTGTGTGTGTGTTTTTGTGCATGTGTATATATGTGTGTGTCTGTATGTGTGTGTGTGTGTGTGTGTGTGTGTGTATATGTGTGTGTCTGTATGTGTATGTGTGTGTGTGTGTGTATATGTGTGTGTGTGTATGTGTGTGTATATGTGTGTGTGTGTGTGTGTGTGTGTGTGTGTGTGTGTGTGTGTGTGTGTGTGTGTGTATGTGTGTGTACGTATCTGTGTGTGTGTGTCTGTGTGTGGGTGTACATGTGTGTATGTGTATATATATATGTGTGTGTATGTGTATATGTGTATGTGTGTGCATGTGTGTCGGTGTACATGTGTGTGTACACGTGTGTATGTGTGTGTATATATGTGTGTATGTGTATATATGTGTGTGTCTGTATGTGTATATATGTGTGTCTGTATGTGTATATATATGTGTGTGCATGTGTGTGGGTGTACATGTGTGTGTACGTGTGTGTGTGTGTGTGTGTGCGTGTGTGTGTGTGTGTGTGTGTGTATGTATGTATGTATATGTGTGTATGTTTATGCATGTGTGTGTCTGTGTGTGTATATGTGTATGTGTGTGCATGTGTGTGTATACATATGTGTTTGTGTATATGTGTGTATGTGTATATGCATGTGTCGGTGTACATGTGTGTGTACGTGTGCGTGTGTGTGTGTGTGTGTGTGTGTGGATGTGTGTTTGCGTGTGTGTGTATATATGTGTGTGTGTATGTGTATATGTGTGTATGTGTGTGTGTCTGTGTGTGTGTGTGTGTGTGTGTGTTTGTGTGGGTGTGTGAATAAGAGAGAGACCGAATTGTGAGATACAGAAATGAAAAAACGAGGTGTGTGTGTGTGTGTGTGTGTTATTGTGAAACTGCATGTGCAGGTGCAGCATCTAACTCAATATGTCGAAATGTCACACACGTCCATGCCCGTGGGATTGCCACGGGTGACCCCACTAGTATATATATATGACAGGGGATAACGTGTATATTATAGACTAGTTATGCCATTAGTACATATTTGGCGTAAGCATACAGTACCTGTGTGAAAACGATAGGTCACATGTCGAAGAGTGCATCAGCAGATGATAATCGTGTCCCCCCCCCCCCCCCCCCCCCACTAACCCCCCTCCGTATGTTTCTAAACCCTTGCTTCCTCCCCCACACCCCTTCTTAATTCTACAAATAATTCCTTTGTTACCTGTCTATGGGTTTGTATTTATGAAGAACTGTCTATAGCCAGCTCCGAGCACTGGGAGGATCCCTTCCAAAGACAAGCATGATGCACCTCGCGACCGTGCGCTGGCATAGGAACTGCCTCAAGTGGTGGCGCGTGGTATGTTGTGAGCAGCCTGTGTGGAGAAGCAATGAGTGCACGCTCACATAGTGGATTTAAGTGGAGGGGCAGGATAGAGCTTGGTACATTCCAGTGTAAGAGTGTTGGTTGGAGGATGGCACCGAGCAAGTAGCTCAGGGTAGTTTGGAGCGGACAGTTGGTTTTGACTCGAGAGAGTGGTGACGGGCAGCTGAGAGTGCAGGACTAAACGTTGAGAGACATCCTGTGGACCCAACACCAGAGCCTATGGACACTGGGCAACGCACTTGTGTACAGAGAGGCCACGGTTGCCCGGACACAACAGCGCCAGACCCTTCGTCGGAGCCAAGAGCGAGTGAACCCAGCACCAATTTATCTTATTTGTCTCATCATTTCCCCCGTCTCTCCCATCTGTGTTTCTAAAGAGAAAGGTAACAGCATTGAGCCAATGGAGATACTATGGGCAGGGGCGTTTTTATAATTATGTAGTTGAACTAGACAGAACGGCTCTCGGTGGAGCGCATACCTCTGCCAAGTTGAACAGTTTACATTTTGTAGCGCACTCAAGCATCCATTCCTGAAACAAAATCTAATCAGCTTGTTCTTGTCACCTAACCAATTCATCCACCAAGTTTTGTCATTATCCATCCACAACTTTTTGAAATATCGTGTTATTTGAAATATCGTGTTATTTGAAATATCGTGTTATTTATCATCTTTGGCCTTACCTCTCAATGGTGAACAATCTTTTTTAAAATTAAAATATCCGGATTCGGATCTTCACCAAAATCTAATCGATTAGTTGTTGTGAAAAACCAATCGGGTCCACAACTTTAGTCCATCTGGTGGTTTAATTCCATTAAGACCATGACATCATTCTGTAAATACAGGAAATGCAATAGGAATAAGGATTGGCATCACATGGGTCCATTCATCTATCTATAATTCCAGTAATCTCTGTCTGTACGTTTGTACGTTTGTACGTTTGTACGTTTGTCTGTTTGTCTGTGACCGCTGTTTCTCGACAACTACCGGTCCGATATACTTGAAACTTGCCAGGTATATTGCTGGGGACCCGAGGATGTGCCTTTTCAAGGTTTGAAATTAATCGGACAAGTACTTACCGAGCTATGGCGATTTAGCCGTTCGCCGTTCGCCGTTCGCTTTGCCGTTGCGAATGGACCAAACCATTCATGTAAATAGAGGGGGGGGGGGGGGGGTTCTGTGGTCGTTCGCTTTGGCTTTGCGAATGGACCAAACCATTCATGTAAATAGAGGGGGGGGGTTCTGTGGTCGTTCGCTTTGGCTTTGCGAATGGACCAAACCATTCATGTAAATAGAGGGGGGGGGGGTTCTGTGGTCGTTGCGAATGGACCAAACCATTCACATCGAATCATCGAATCACATCGAATGGACCAAACCGTTCGCTTTGGACCAAACCATTGCATGTAAATAGAGGGGGGGGGGTTCTGTGGTCGTTGCGAATGGACCAAACCATTCATGTTTTTTTTTTTTCTTTTTTTGGCAAGGAACGGGCACCCACGTACGGGCACGTCCTAGCTTATATATAGTACGGGCATGCCCTAGTCTATCTATAATTCCAGTAATCTCTGTCTGTCTGTACGTTTGTCTGTGACCGCTGTTTCTCGACAACCACGGGTCCGATATACTTTTAACTTGCCAGGTATATTGCTGGGGACCCGAGGATGTGCCTTTTCAAGGTTTCATATTAATCGGACAATTACTTACCGAGCTATGTCCAAAAAACGATTCAACCAATCAGAGAGCAGCGAACGATCGCGTGTGCCGAACGTGGCGGACACACTCTGCCTCGGATGGCACATTTGAGAGCGTATTCATTTATTTCACGTTTGCAAACTATGTTGGCGTTAAACTATGTTTTACAACTAATAAAAACGAATTTGCGATTCATTCGCTTTCCTGCGCGTTTGTGCACGCGATGGCGATTTCTTTACCAAACTCCGGAAGCCGTTCGCTTTGGACCAAACCATTGCATGTAAATAGAGGGGGGGGATTGTCACCACTCGCAAGCCGTTCGCTTTGGACCAAACCATTTCATGTAAATAGAGGGGGGGGATATAATTTTAGATATAGATATAGTACGGGCATGCCCTAGTAACATTCAATGCAAGCAAGCTTAATATTCTATGCAGGCGTACCGTTAGCGAGTCCACTAGATGTAACATGTCACAGGAGAAGTCCCCCTGAGCACCGACCGCAGCGGGTCTTATAGCCGCGCCCCTAGCAGTGTCAGCGAGCAACGATCATCACCTGGGTTCAGCATTAGTACGAATACGATTTCACTACATTCTCCCCACCGTTAGAATTATACTGCAGAGCGGCTAGAATCGAGCGAGCGTCAGCATTAACAGGGTGTGGAACATGGTATCAGTCGACCCAACCGTACCGGTCCGGGCGGCGAATTTCTCTGCCAGCACGCGTCCGAAATTCCCCGGGTACGGCATCACGTATCCCAGAGACCCCGGCGTCAGAGGAGCTACCGGAGTCAGGTGACGAAGGGGGTACCACCAAGCCTTCGGGCACGGGTAGATGCGGCGAAGGGAGGGTCGGCAGACTTTCAGCGACGGGGACGTCGGAAGAGTCCATAGTCTCATAGATTGGTTCGATCGGTTCGTCCGATTCCCTACAAGGGTCGGCGATCCCACATGGGGCAAGATGACGTACGGAGACAGTGGTCTCACGTCCATCAGCCGTCATCACACGAGCATGCTCAGGATTAGCCTGGAGTATCTGCACTTTGTCCACTAAGGGGTCGTACTTGCTCGTGCGAACAGCCCGTTTGAGGTAGGCCGGCCCGGGCTCAGCGAGCCAACTGGGTAAAGACCGTATACACCCCGTGCTCCTGGGGTGGTGGAAAAGTCTCTCGTGGGGAGTCTGGTTGGTGGCCGTACACAGTAGAGTCCTGATCGAGTTCAACGCCGCAGGTAGCGACCAAGCCCATTTATTGAGGCCCCGGCCGAGGGTCCGGAGGTTGAGCATGACGGCCCTCCATATAATCCCGTTGAAGCGTTCGATCTGCCCATTTGCCTGGGGTCCGTACGGCGTGGTGTAACTAGAAGCGATGTTATTTTGGAGCAGATAGCCTCGCACCTCCTGAGACAAGAAGACCGCACCCCGGTCAGTATGCACATAGGCCGGGTACCCGAACATAGAGAACAAATTCTGTAAGCATCGCATTACCGTGGCAGCAGTCATGTCCACGCACGTATAAGCGAAGGGAAATCGCGAGTACTCATCGACGATAGTGAGCAGATAGCGAGAGTTACTCGACACCGGCAATGGGCCCTTGAAATCCATCGCCAAGCATTCCCACGGCCTCGTAGCCCTAACCAGAGTCCCCATGGGTGGGTTATAGAAACGTGGTTTGATTTCCGTGCATATAGCGCAGTCGCGACAGATACGGCGGATATCGTCAATCGAGTATGGTAGATTGCCACGCCGCACAAAATGAGCGAAACGCGTTACGCCCGGATGCCCCGCAGTGGCATGCAGCACGCGTAGGCCCTCCAAAGTGTCGATACCCATGCACGTAGCCAGTCTCGATAAGGCGTTGGCGGCCTGGTTATCCTTCCCCGGGCGGTATTTGATAGTGTAGCAGAAGTCGGCAAGCTCTATACGCCAGCGAGTGATTTTCTCATTCTTAATGCGCTGGGCGTGTAATGTGTCGTACATGAACGCAACACTTTGCTGGTCCGTGGTGATTTGGAAACATCGCCCGAGTAAGTACGGGCGCCATTGCCGAATAGACTCGGCGATCGCATACGCTTCCTTTTCGACAGACGAATGTCTCCGCTCAGCGGAGGTAAGAGTCCGTGAAAAGAAAGCCACCAGACGCCCTCCTTGGGAGAGGGTCGCCGCGATGGCCTGATCCGAGGCATCACTTTCGAGGACGAAAGATCCGCTCTCGTCGATCGTCGCCACAGCGGCACTGGCGATGTCGGCCTTAAGGCCTCCAAAGGCCGCCAATGTGGCCGGACGCAGAGGGAATGTGTCGCAGGCCACAAGGGGGCGAAGTTTCGCGGAGAAATTTTGGACCCATTTTGAGTAATGGGCGAATAGCCCGTGGGCGCGCTTCAGGGATGCCCGATCGCAGGGAGGGGCCATGTCGAGCAAAGGTCGCAGACGCTCCTCATCCGGAGCGACAGAGCCATGGGTCACGGTGTACCCCAGAAGGTCTATCTTGCGTAGAGAGTATTGACACTTATCCTCGTTCATGGTTGAGTGATACCTCTGCGCGACCTCGAGGAAGCGCTCAGATTAGCATCATGGTGCCCTTGGTCATACCCACAAACCGTAAGATTGTCTAGGTAGACGAAAACATCGGTTAAGTTCTCCCTTGCAATGAGGTCATCCATGGCCCTCTGGAAACAGGAGACCCCGTTTGTTACCCCAAAAGGCAATCGAGTAAACTGGTACAACCGTTGCCCCGACTCAAATGCGGTATAGATACGATCTGCCCTAGAGATGGGGATCTGATGGTACGCACTACGGAGATCGAGAGTGCTGTAGACCGAGTACTGGGCCACCTGTTGCACCAGCGCGTCCATCCCCGGAAGGGGGTAGGAATCCAGCTGTGTAAAGCGGTTAATCGTTTGGGAATAGTCGATTACCATGCGTCTGCGGTGTGCATCGCTTCGCACCACCAAGACCTGGGCTCGCCACGGCGACCGGCTAGGTTCTATGAGACCGTCTTTCAAGAGCTGAGCCGTTTCGTCCGCAATGAATTGCATGTCTGCTCGAGAGTAGCGCCGTGATTTTACCGCTACAGGGGTACAATCGGAGGTTAGATTGGGGAACAGCGAAAGCGGCTGGATTTCCATTTTCGCTAGGGCACACACAGCAAGCGCGTCAGCCCCCACAACAAGCGTGTCAGGCCCACCAAACTCCATTTCCAGACGTCCATGTCGCTTAAGAAAATCGTGTCCTAACAGAATATCAGCACATAAAGCAGGTAAGACCATAAGGTGTACATCTAGGAAAACCCGTCCCTTTATCACGAGTTTCAATCGGCATTCCCCCTTCGTGCTGAGTCGAAGTCCCTGGGAAGCCATGAAGATCCGTCTCGTAGACCTCAAGACCTGCCAACCATGCCTGTGCACTAGTCGCTGGTCGATAAAACTATCCGTAGACCCTGTATCCACCAAGGCCCGCACACAATGGCCCTCGACCATGAGGGGAATAAGGGCTTGAGCCAGGCCGGACGAGCCTGCTGGGAGTGGGACCGAACCTCCCGAGTGGGTCGGCCTCGCCTCGCGGGCGGATCCTATGCCAGCGGCAGTTTTCCGGGCGTCAGAGGGTGCCCGTGGAGTCTCGTATAAGTTGTCAGGGTGTGTTCCCATGCAATCTGCAGTTTTGCGGTCGTTGCCGGAGTATTCGTTGTTCATGGGGAATCCGTTAAAGCCATCAGAGAGCTTTCCCATGCATTCCGGTGCTTTGCGATTCGAAATCGCCGTTTGATGTGTATGGGCCTCCGTATTATTCAAAATCGCCGTTTGACGATCCAAAATCGCCGTTTGATGTGTATGGGCCTCCGTAGTATTCGAAATCGCCGTTTGACGGGTATAGGCCTCCGTAGTATTCGAAATCGCCGTTTGACGGGTGAGGGCCACCGTAGTTGGTACCGAACTCGTGTCGCCGCCAGTGGACGCTGTACGCTCTTGAGAGACACGACGAGAACGTACCGCTGGGGCTTGGCGAGGCTCCAAAGCCCCTCGCGTGGCCCGGAGTCTGGTCAAGGACGCATGTGCCGTGCCCGATTGAGAATGAGACTGTTGTGGCTGTTCGGTGACTCTCGCCAAGGTCGATTGAGCGACCAGGGGCCTGCGAGGAGGGGCCCTGTCCTTCAAAGCCGGGTAAGGCGCCGTGTTCAGAGCTCGGCTCGTAGGCTCCGCAATGAGCCCATTCAAGGTCAGCCGCGTGCGGTTTTCCGGCACACTTTTGCGTAATGCCCCTTTTGCGAGCACAAATGGCATATGGCGTCCCGAGCCGGACACACTGTCCGGAGATGTCGTTGTCCCCCACAGAAATAGCAGGTGGCTCCGCGTAAGGCCTTGGGTCTGGTCGTTGCGGCAGCCATCAGGACCGGATCCTCCTCTGGAGCATCCTGGAGTTCCGCGAGCAGTTCCGCTCCCTCGGCGGTAGCACTCTCCGGCCGTGCGTGTAGCGAGGTTCCCGCCAAGAGGCGCGTGCGATCATAGGCGTTCGACTGCAACCGCGCTTCAGTGTGTACCTTTCCTTGCTCGAGTGCCGCCGTGAAGGTCAGGTCGGTCTTCTCCAGGAGTTTGAGCCTTAGGTCCTGAGAGGAGACCCCGGTGACATAGGCGTCTAGGAGAAGGTCATCCTGAGCCTGCTCGTGAGTCCGTGGCTCCCGGGTGCTGTCCAGCAGGAGTTGCCGGAGCTCCTGGGCATAGTGATCCATCGGCTCGTTGGGTTGCTGGCGTCGCGTTAATAGCAAATGCCGAGCATACACCGGGCTCTTTTCCTTTATGTACAATCATTTGAGCTCCGCAATAGCGAGGTCGTACGTCGCACATTGTGCGATACTGTTGTACACCTTGTAGTCGATTTTGGAGTGCAGCGTTGCTAGCTTCGCGACAGCCGTCGGCTCGGTCTCAGGCTCAGCGAAATGGTTCTCCAACGTTTTCAGCCAGTGCTTCAGTTGCAATCCACCATCCGAGGCTTGCGGGTCGGCGCAGAATGGTATGACCACCAGCGTCTTGTTGCCCGCCATGTCGGTAGATCGTTAATGGAATTAAGTGTTGTGAAAAACCAATCGGGTCCACAACTTTAGTCCATCTGCTGGTTTAATTCCATTAAGACCATGACATCATTCTGTAAATACAGGAAATGCAATAGGAATAAGGATTGGCATCACATTGGTCCATTCATAACATTCAATGCAAGCAAGCTTAATATTCTTGCCGCGGTATTGTCGGCGCGAGCGGACCGACTCTCTCACTCAACTTCGTGTCTGGACTCGTTCTTTGGCTCCTTGGCTCTCCCTTCTGCTCTCTTGAAGTAGTCCCACGCGAGCGCTTATATTACGCGCTCGCGTATCAAGCCGCATGCTTTTTAGGTTCGCCTACCGGTGAACACGCCTCGGCCCTGATTTGTCGCGAGGGTTCACCGGCTCCTCCATTCGTGACAGGTTGATGGGGCCATGCCTCGCTCAGACAACTCCTCCCCCTTTTTCTCCAGCTTGACCGCGTGGTTAATAGCGTTTGGAGCCAGCGCTGCGGCTGGCAGTGACGCGCAATCCAATTTGGAGGGAGGCTAAGCCGCAAAATGAACGGGATTGAACAAGGGGCCTAGGTTATTTGATTAATGCAACGCAGAGTCAACCTATTGGAAACAGCCTTGACTAAAACACATACTAATGAAATAACTGAAGAAGGTTCCTCTGGTGTCCTACGTGTTGCAATATGGACTAACTAGGGTGCGACCTTTGAGCTTTACCAAATGGGAATATTTACAGGGAGTTATTTACAAGTGATTATTATTTACAAAGTGAAGGTTCTAAAAACCGTAACACAGCACCCTCCCTTTCTCCAGGCCCGGCCCGGGCCGTTTCACAAGGGATATCTTTTACCATTATATGTGACACTTAGGTGTGGTTACCCTCTACTTTTAACCTCACCCTGAGTGTGACATGTTTAAAACTAGATATGTCCCGCCTGCTGCATTGCATTCTACCTAACTGACTCATGCCCACAGAATAACCGAATTGCGGAATTAATTTTCAAACTAAACATTTACGGTGGGGAGCATTATTTACAAAGACTAGTACTACTATTTGGATTATTTACACTAAAACCCAGGACCTGTCTTTTGGGAGGCAAAAAGCAGATGGTTTAAAAAGAGGAAAGGTCATGCACTGCACTGTACCGATACACCATACCCACATGCTCAGAGATGCACAATTGATATTGCAGTGCACCACAAAGCACAAAAGCACCCCTATGCACAAAAAGCACCATCAAGTGCACAGTCATACATTTCAATAAGAAAATGAACTGGCGTCTTCTCAGGTGGGCCGATGGCTGCTGGGCCGATGTTTCTGGGCGTTTTCCTTGCTTGCTGCCTATTTGGTCAATAAAACAAAAAGGGCACAAAACGCGTCCACTTCCCTCTTTTTTTTATTTTTATAAAGGCCAGCAGGGGCCAACTAAGGTGGTCCACCTGCTTGGAATAGGTGCCACCTTGACCGTGGTCCGCAAGCAAGATTTCCAGCAGAGATGCCATGCCACAGACATGTGGTCCATAGAGTGGTGCTCGGCCACAAAAACGTGTGGTCCAGAAAGTGGGCTTGGCCACAAACGTGTGGTCCATAGGTGGTGTTTGGGTCCAGGCAGGCAGGCAGCGAGGGTGCGGGCGCACAACTACGACGCCTGCACACTTTCCCCTCGGTACCCAAAGACCACGGTCCATGGGTGGGGTAGGAAGACAAAGCAGAGTTAGCGATGGGTAAGGGCGCAAGGGTACACACTAGAACAAGATAATGCAGCTATACATTCCCTAAACTCTCCAGCACTCCACCCATCCTTCAGCGTCCTCAAACGTATTTTTGACTCGAAGGTCTCAAGCAACTCATTTTGCAATAAATGTTCGTTTCCCATTAATCGTACACTTTTCAAAATCCAATCTCACCCCTCCCCTCCAAATCTTCCCCATCACCCCTTCCCTCCAAAACTTCCCCATCACCCCTTCCCTCCAAAACTTCCCCATCACCCCTCCCCTTCAAAACTTCACCATCACCCCTCCCCTCCAAATCTACCCCCTTGCCCCTCCCCTCCAAATCTTCCCCTTCACCCATCTCTTTCAAATATTCCCCCTTGCGCCTCCCCTCCAAATCTTCCCCATCACCCATCCCTTTCAAATCTTCCCCCTTGCCCCTCCCCTCCAAATCTTCCCCATCACCCCTTCCCTCCAAAACTTCCCCATCACCCCCCCTCCAAAACTTCCCCATCACCCCTCCACTCTAAATCTACCCAGTTGCCCCTCCCCTCCAAATCATCCCCATCACCCATCTCTTTCAAATCTTCCCCCTTGCCCCTCCCCTCCAAATCTTCCCCATCACCCATCCCTTTCAAATCTCCCCCCTTGCCCCTTCCCTCCTAAACTCCCCCACACCCCTCCCCTCCGAGACTCTCCCTCGCTCCTCCCCTCCTAGACTCCCCTCTCACCCCTCCTCCTCAAAGCGTCCTCCCTGCTTCTTCCCCCTTCCAACTTTCACTTTCATCTCCCTCAACCTTCTGCCTCACTCTTCCCCCTCGTCAAATAACACCTCACTGCGCCTCACCCAATCACCATCAAACCTTTTGTCCGCCCCATTCTTCCCTTTCTCCAAGCTATTCTGAAATCTCTGACACACCTTCAAGAGCTCTCCCTACGTCTTCCTCCTCTTCCACATCCTACCCTACCGCTCCCCCCCCCCCCCCCCGGTTCTGTATCCGATGCTCCCCCTTCCTCTTCTTTAACAGTATGGACCTCAAACATCCGGGGCCTTCGCTCAAACTTGACTGATCTCTCCATACAGGTTGCTTCTGACAAACCAGACGTGATCTGCTCAACAGAAACTTCCCTCCTTCATGATGTCTCTGATTCCTTGGTATCTCTCCCAGCTTACTCCCTCCTCTGGTATGATAGACCTGGGCCTCGTCCTGGAGGTGGGGTTGCTATCTTTAAAAAAAAAACTCTCTTCCTCACTCGCCCTGCACTGCCCTCTCTCCACCTCACCCCCAGGAATACCTTTGGCTACGGCTTCCCCTTCGCTCCCACCTTTTGTTCATATGTGTGTTGTACCGTCCACCAAACAGTGATGACTCCATCCACATCTCGCTGTCTAATAATATGGACCAACTTCTATCTGCCCATCCCAACTCTCTCTTCCTCATATGTGGTGATTTCAATTGTCACCATGCCAGTTGGCTGGGTGTGGGTACCTCTCTCACCAGCCATGGCTCTTCAGCAAAGGACTTCTGTGAATCACTGGGACTGACACAATCTGTCAATTTCCCGACCCGGATCTCAGTCAATGGAGTATCTTCTCTTCTAGACTTGGTTATGCCAAACTTCCCTACAAATGCCTGCTGCTCTTCTTCTGCTCCAATCGGTTCTTCTGATCATGTGCTTGTTAAAGTGGACATCTCTCTGACCATTCTCAGAGAGCCTCCTCAGCGTCGACGAGTCTGGCATTTCACTCAGGCCAACTGGCACGGTCTTCAAGCAGCCATCAATCATCTGGACTGGTCTCCCATCTCTACCGCCTCTGACATCAACTCATCCTGGGAATTCTTCCAAAGTAAATTGCTCTCTCTCATGCACAGATTTATCCCATCTCGTCTTAAGTTGTCATACCCTTCCTCCCGTCCATGGTACACGGAGTCTTGTGGTGAGGCTATTGCCCAGAAACAACTTGCTTTCGTCTCCTGGAAAGCAAATCCAACGGAGGGAAATCTCATTTCCTTTCACAAAGCCCGAAACAAGTGTGTGTCCACCCTCAGGAGAGCCAGGAAACAATATCTCTCCATTCTCAGGACCGAACTCTCTTATCTGTCTCCCTCTTCCAAATCCTGGTGGCGTCTGGTCAAATCTGTTTCTGGTGTTTGTTCCCCCTCCCTCACCTCAAAAGGCCACACGGCTGACTCCGCACGTGAAAAAGCTGAATGCCTGAACTCTGTGTTTGCTTCTAAATCTTGCGTCCCAAACCCATCCCTCTCTGTACCCACCGTACCCAGTCGTACCCAGCTGCTCCTGGACTCTGTGTCCTTTCCTCCTGACAAGGTGGAAAAGTTTCTGTCAACCCTCGACTCTGATTCTGCAACTGGACCTGACGGCATCAGCCCACGGGTCCTAAAATCCTGTTCTTCCGCTCTTTCACTCCCTCTCTCTGTTCTCTTCACCCTCTCTTTTGCTCAAGGTCATCTGCCATCTGCTTGGAAATCTGCCAACATCTCCGCTTTGCACAAAAAAGGTGCAAAAACAGATCCCAGCAACTACAGACCAATCAGCCTTTTCCCAATTATCAGCAAAGTCATGGAATCCATCATTGCTTCAGATATGAAATCTTTCCTCTTCTCCAATGGCTTGATCTCTGATCATCAATTTCGTTTCAGACCTGGTCACTCGACTCCGGACATGCTGCTTCTGCTTTCTCAACAATGGATGGAGGTCCTCAATGCCAAACAGGAAATTAGAGCTGTCTCCCTTGACATATCACGTGCCTTCGATACGGTCTGGCACCCCGCTCTGCTCACCAAACTCTCCTCTTTTGGTATCCATGGAAATCTCCACGCATGGCTGGCGGACTACCTCTCTAGTCGGAGTCAACGTGTGGCCCTGAATGGGTTTCTCTCATCTCCTCTTCCTGTTCAGGCTGGAGTTCCCCAAGGCAGTGTTCTGGGCCCTGTGCTTTTTCTGGTCTTCATCAATGATCTCTCTGACTCTCTTGAAAATCCTCTCTATCTCTTTGCTGATGACTCTACTCTCTGTCGCTCCATTCTTCATCCCTCAGATCAGCAGTCTGCAGCCTCCTCACTCTCTGCAGACCTGGACAAAATCACAGACTGGGCAAACAAGTGGAACATGTCTTTCAATCCTGACAAATCTCACACTCTTACGATGTCTCTCCGAAAAGACTGACTGGACAACCCTCCCATCCACTTTCTGAATAATCCTCTCCAAGAAGTTCTGTCACTCAAGCTTTTGGGTCTCACTATCTGCCATGATCTTTCCTGGGAAAACCACATTTCAAATCTGGCCTCCAAAGCCAGTCCGCCGACTGGGCATCCTCCGTTGTGCGAAGTCCTTCCTTGGCACACCTGAGCTCCTGACCACATACAAGGCTTTCATCCACAGCTCAATGGAATACTGCTCTCCCCTCTGGGCTGGTGCTCCTGCCTCACACCTAGCTCGTCTTCACGCTGTTGAAACCAAAGCATTCAGAATCATTGGAATCTCCCGCGATGAAGCTAACTCCAAGGGCCTCTCACTCACTCACCTCAGGCAGGTTGGTGGTCTTTACGTCTTCTACCGACTCCTCTCTGGCCTTGCCCCCCCAGCTCTCTCTGGGCTCTGTCCCGCAAATATTCCTACAGGTCGCACAAGATCTGCCTGCAACCCTCTTATGGTTAATCTGCCAAAATCAAGACTCTCTGCTCACCTTCACTCCTTTATTCCTCTTTTCTCCCCCCTCTGGAACAAACTCCCTCACTCTCTTCAATCCCACTCCACCCTCCAGGTCTTTAAAACAGCTGTTCACCACCATCTCTTATCTTCCCCCATCCTAAACCTTGATCTTTTCTACCCCCGCTAATTTTCACCCCAATTCCACTTTTTTGAAATACCAACTCCTGTCCTGGAAGTCCTTGGTGTCCTTGTGTTTTATACTTCTCCCACCCCCCCCCCACCCCCCTTCCCACGCCTCCTCCCCCCAAGCCCTCTCCATCCCACACATCTCCCTGCTCTCAAATGTTGTGTTTGTGTGCTTCCCCTTCTCTCCCCCATCTTGTCTTCCGCTCCCGCTTTTTATATATTTTGTTTGTCTGGTTGATTTGTTTGTGAAGTAAATGTTAGCTCTTTCAGGAGCCTCGATTCAGTATTCAAAAAGAAAAAAAGAAAAAAAAAGGGTGCTGGAGAGCGAGCAGAGAGAGCTCGTCCCTAACGTTCGTCACCCCCCCTCCCCCCCCCCATGTCACCTACACTAGCCCTTGCCCCTCCCCGTATCTACACCATTTACAAATCCGTCGCTACGTCCTGTCTTCCCCATATCTCCCCTAATTCCAAATTCGTCATCAATCCTTCTAAACCAAATTTGCCATCAATCCCAATTCCTCATCAATCCCTCCTCAGGAGAGAGAGATGGAATCACAAACACAATGTCACCCCCACGTCATGATGCGTCTTATATTCCAAATGTCTGCCAAATCGGTGTGGAGTCTGTCACCTCAGGCGAGTGGATGCCGATGGTGCGAAGAGATTCCAATCCTAACTATCTTCTAAATGACATTAACACTTTTACTCCACCCGGGGTCTTTCCCATACCTGAGTGCTACCCCTGGCCGTAAATCGAGGAGATAACTTCCACCCAGGCCGCAGCATTAATGGATACGCCGAGCGAAGCGAGCTGCGACTCGGGCCGTTAGCAATAAGACTAACCCGATTCTGAGCGGTTCTAATCGTGCCACGTATACTCAATGGGGAAAAGACAAAGACGATCGGATGAGAGGAAACCAAAAGGTAAGGAAAAGAACAAATATGGTTTATTACTATACTACTAAAAGAGGAAACGAAAGAAGGGCATATGCAAGAAGAAGAGCAAAAGGACACAGGGCAAGCTTACACAGTCTTAAATATGACGCCCAGGACAATACAGACAGACTTACACCAAAGGGGAATAGCAGGAAGGAGGAGAAGGTCCAGGCAGATGGTTCAGGTGTTGAGGTCCGGCTCCAGGTTCACGCTCCACTCCGGTCCACGCTTTGGTTACGCGGCGAAACCCGGCAGGCAGCGCGGATGTTATTGCCGCGGTATTGTCGGCGCGAGCGGACCGACTCTCTCACTCAACTTCGTGTCTGGACTTGTTCTTTGGCTCCTTGACTCTCCCTTCTGCTCTCTTGAAGTAGTCCCACGCGAGCGCTTATATCACGCGCTCGCGTATCAAGCCGCATGCTTTTTAGGTTCGCCTACCGGTGAACACGCCTCGGCCCTGATTGGTCGCGAGGGTTCACCGGCTCCTCCCTTCGTGACACGTTGATGGGGCCACGCCTCGCTCCGACAACTCCTCCCCCTTTTTCTCCAGCTTGACCGCGTGGTGAATGGCGTTTGGAGCCAGCGCTGCGGCTGGCAGAGACGCGCAATTCAATTTGGAGTGAGGCTAAGCCGCAAAATGAACGGGATTGAACAAGGGGCCTAGGTTACTTGATTAATGCAATGCAGAGTCAAACTATTGGAAACAGAGCCTTGACGAAAACACATACTAATGAAATAACTGAAGAAGGTTCCTATGGTGTCCTACGTGTTGCAATATGGACTAACTAGGGTGCGACCTTTGAGCTTTACCAAATGGGAATATTTACAGGGAGTTATTTACAAGTGATTCTTATTTACAAAGTGAAGGTTCTAAAAACTGTAACTATATATATATATATATATATATATATATATATATATATATATATATATATATATATATATATATATATATATATATATATACATATATATATATATATATATATATATATATATATATATATATATATATATATATATATATGCTATATAATTATACATATATAAATTGTTGCGGATCTCACCATCGGCCATTTTTCCCCTTACCAAGGGGGAATTCATCCCCTTGTCTGCGACTGACCGACGTGAGTCCTGAAGCTGCCCAGCTCCCTCCAGATAGGCAGGTGAGCAACCTCGTTCGAGACCGTGGACAAGATGTTATTTTGCCGAGCGGATGGCAGCCCGCGGCTCGAACCGTTAACAGAAACTAGACCCGATTCTTAAACGTTGGCCGAATCGTGCCACAGGTGCTCAATGATGGAAGGGACAAGGACGATCGGACGAGGAAGAAGAAGAAGAAGAAGAAGACAAAGGTAGGAAATAACAGGATTTATTATTATTTACACAAGACTAAAGGAAGAAAAGCAATCAAAGTAATATACAGCAAATGGAAGAAGACACAGTGCAATTTCTAGCTTATCTATACAGTCTTACTTATACCCCAGACAACATAAAGGACGGACGACAATCAGACTTACACGGGGAATGATGATAGGGATGGCAGGAGGTTCGTTCCTCCAGCGAGGTTGTGTCCCGACCCACGACTCTCTCCCTCTCTCTGTCGGTAGTGCTGGGATTCTCCTCTCCAGCCTCGAACCCAGCCTTCAACACGCACCCAGCTCTCGTACCCGTTCAGCAGCACGTTCTCTTCTCGTATGTCCTTTCCTCGTACCAGTTCAGCAGCATGTTCTCTCTCGTATGTCCTTTCCTCGTACCAGTTCAGCAGCACGTTCTCTCTCGTATGACCTTTGGTATCTCCTCTGGTTTCTCTCAAGCAGGGGTGTCACATGCCCTCGGCCGTTTTGAGTACCCCCCCCCCCCCCCCCGCTCTGATTTGTGGCCTTATATGGCAATGCCATGGTCTTGTATCCTTATTTGGGCATGGAGCCGAACAGCGCACCCCTCGTGGCGAGCCACGGGCTTGTATCCTTATTTGGGCATGGGGCTGAACAGCCCCCCCCCCCCTCGTGGCACGCCCTGGGCTTGTATCCTTATTTGGGCATGGGGCTGAACAGCCCCGCCCCTCGTGGCGCGCCCTGGGCTTGTCTCTTTTCGGCGACCCCGCCCTTCCTGTCCAAACAGAACACGGAGCACATATTCACCATAGCAGCGAACGCCGCTTCCAAACCCAGGCCAGTTGAGAGGGCGCGCACCCCACGCTTGTCAAGCTGCTTTACCCAGAGAGGGAGAGTTTGGCTGGGAAATATAGTTATTGAAGGGGGCTATCCTTATTTGATTTGGTGCAATGGAGTGTCAATTACTGGGCAACAGAGCCTTAAACTGGAACACATAATAAGGGAATAACTATTTAGAGGTTCTAAGATTGGCTAGGTGTATGCGATGAATTAACTAAGGGGGATGACCTTTGACCTTTCCAATTATGGAGGTATTTACACAGATCATGACATTTACAAAGGGTGGTATTTACAAAAATTACAGGATTCTCAAATCCGTTACACTGCACCCTCCTTTCTTCAGGCACGTCCCGGGCCTATAAAAATTTAGCTTAGTGTGGCACGTAGGTGTAATTCCCTCTACAATTAACCTGACCCTGAGTGCGACAATTTTAAAACACAAATAAGTATGTCCCTCTGCTGCATTGCACCCTATCTAACAGATTCGCACCCACAGGATAACCGAATTGCGGAATTATTTTCAAACTAAACATGAACGGTGGGGAGCATTATTTACAAGTGACGTTAATTGGACTATTTACAAAACGCAACCCAGGACCTGTGATTTTTCTTTTAGGGAAACCAAAAGAAATTCCTGTGGGAGGGGAGGAGACAGCATGCACTGCATCGACGCACCGGCACCAATAAAGAGCACCAAAGCACCATAAAGCACCAATCAGTGCACCGTCATCACAGTTCAATTAAAAACAACACTGGTGGTCTTGTTCTTCAGCTCCCTTTGCTGGCCGTTGTTCTTCCTGATGTTGTCTTTCAATTCTTTGTGATCTTCTTGGGCCATCGTGGCCGGTCCCAGCAGAGGGGCCATGCCCCAACCCGTGGGGTCCATAAGTGGTGCTTGGCCACGGACTGTGGTCCATAAGTGGTGCGTGGCTGCAGGCAGCTGTGGTTGCGAGAGTTTCGGTCTCACAGACACGCCCCCCCCCCCCCCCCTGCACGCTCCCCCTCAATGCCCAGAGAGCACGATCCTCAGGTCGGGGAAGGAAGACAGAGAAGACAGGTGAGCGAGGGGTAAGGTCACAAGGGTACACATCAATGAAGGCAATGCAAGGTGAGGTGCGCCTGGAGACTGAGCGGAGAAAAGCTCATCCCTATCGTACGTCACCCCACCCGTCACCTGTTCTACCCTCGCCCCTTACCCCCGTATTTACAAAATCTACACATTGCACTACAATTTACAAATCCGTCGCTACCGTCACGTCTTCCCCATATCTTCCCTATAGTTGCCTCCGAGCTTACCTGCTCCTTACCCTAACCTATCTACCTGGGGAAGGCCCTCCTTGGCGCTTACCCCACTCGGTGCCCTCTCTGGCACTGGGCTACCCGGGTCCGTCCTCCGGATCCTCGGGCCCCATCCACAACTCTAACGGCTCCCAGAGCCCACCTGCGGCCTCACCTGGCCGACATCCTAACAGTGGCGGAGTGCCCATTTAACTACACACACTAACAGGCCACACGCCCAGCCATTTCCACGACACTAATGCACCCATCCAAACACCATTCTTCCACCATGCACCACAGATGCCAATATCCAACCACAATTTACCTACCCCCTCTACCTAACTCTTAAACTACCCTCCCCGGGTATTCGTGATAGGGGTCCACTTTTCCCCCATTCACACCTTCGCACCATCCACTCCACTCCACAGTTTCCACCATACTCACTCCACACCATCCATTCCATACTCCATATATTCCATATATTCCATACTCCATGTATTCCACACAACCATTCTCCATACACCTGTATTTGCACACCTGTGCCATCACACCTGGTGCTTCCTGCACCCTCCTTCCTCCAGGACCATTTGCTCAACACAACACTCAATCACTATTACTCACTCATACACTGCTCCATACACTTCCACGCTCAATACAACTCACAATCACCTCACTCACTTTTCACAATACACTTCTAACTCTCCAAACCATTGCATCAGGCACCCAAATTCTCCCACGCTCACACACACATCCTTCCCGAGCATTGCCTGACAATTCTTCATTTCACCAAGCCCAAGAGGCATCCATCGGCTGCACCACGGACGCACCCACGGGCTGCACCACGGACACACCCACCGGGCTGCACCACGGACACACCCACCGGCGGCACCACGGACACACCCACCGGCTGGTTCCACGGACACACCCACCGGCTGCACCACGGACACACCCACCGGCGTTCCACACACCTATTCTTCACTTGCACCCCATGCAAGCTCATTCACTCAACACAATGTCACTCATCTCACACTTTTCACAATACGCTGCTGAGTACACTTTCAACACACACACACGGCACCATTCACGAGCATTACCTCATTTGCTCAATACTAAGACTCTCACACACACACGGCATCATCTGATCTACCTACTCCCCTCTGAAACTTGCGCTTCCCCGTCGCCCCTTATATTATTGCGCTCCCTCGTCATTATAATCCAAACTAATCTACCTACGTCCCCACTACAGGTGTAATGTCGCTACTTAACGCTACCGTTACCTATGGTCATCTCTAGGTCCCTATACATTTTATCCTAACCCTCCCAGGCTAGTTTTCACTGCCATAACCCCACAGCTAGCGCTCATGTGCCCCCTCATGTGAGGGACGGTGGATTTGCCATCCCACCACATCGGGCATCTTCCACTATAAATTTTGCTCATCAAATTCCAGCCAATCAAAAATTTGCCAATCACTGCCAATCATTCTACCAATCATTTGCCAATCACTTCTGCCAATCACAAATTCCCTATCCTCAATTTCGGGTCCAAAACACTATCATCATCACAGTCCACTATATCTGAGCCTCAGTGCGTCGTTACATCATTAAAACTTGGCTTCGCAAAGCCGAGCAATGAATTCGGGTGGTTTGGTCGCCTGCAGGTTGAATCCATCCGGCATTCGGTTCAGGGGAGGCGGTTTGGTCGGGCCGAGATTCCACGCACCGTCTCGGCGCGGATCCTTGCGGCCTCCGGCCCGATGGCTCAATCTCGCCCGGTCGGAACCCCGTCCCCGCCACAAGGGGACACCGTTCCGCTTCCTCCTACCCACCCTTGAACCAGACCGGTCACCTTGCCCGGCTAGGCCCGGACTCGACCGTGCAGGGCGGGGCCAGGCCCGAATCGGCAACGACGCTTCGAAGAGAAGCGACGCGGCACCGATCTGCGCCGGGCCTCGCATCCAACAAAGTGCACCGCGCCCCGAGTGCTCGCCTCGGCTATCCGTCGCCCTAAACGCTGCTCCGGTCCATGTCGATGCTTTACTCGCATACGCGACCCTTTTCACACTCACAAAACCCGGCGTCTCGGCACCTCCAGTGCATCCCACACACTCCGTCCATTCCACCACCGCACTCCCTGTTACACACCACACCTCTCGCGCACACTCGCCGTTCGCACACTTCCTTAACACACCTCGCACTCCGTCTTGCGCACTCTCCCTCGGTACATACTCCGTACCACTCATGGGGGTGCACTCTTGCATCCACCCACTCACGCGCTTCAATGGGCTCTCCCACACCCGCGCCACAACCAACTCAGGTGTGCTTTCTCGCACACTCTCGCCGTTCATCCCAGGTGTGCATTCTCGCACCCGCTCCTCAACCAACTCACTCTCCGGGTCACTCTCACCCTCGCACGTACACTCCGTATCGCTCTCACTCTCTGTGTCACACTCCGTACACTCCGACGTGCATTCTCGCTCGCACTCGGTTTCACACTCGCGCTTGGTAACACGCTCATTCCCCGATGCACACTTTTTTTCCACAAGCGCGCCATTTCCACTCACACAGCGCCCAACGGACCTTCCACAAACGCCCGGGTGTCATATCGACCCCAATCGCACGACAATTCTCTTCGCGCCAAACACTCTGCCGAAAAAACTCTTAGCACCATATACAGCCCGTCTCACCTTCGGGGTTCTTCTTCCTCCCTGCACCAACACCTGCAAATCTTTATAAGGATTAAGCACGGCATCAAGGTGTGAGCACGTACTTTGCACGTATTCCATTTCTCCCTCCAATTCCCGGGCTACCTCCGTCGTCTTTTCAATTTCAACTATACCCATAATTTCTTTGTTCACCTCGACGACCGTTGGCTTTAATAAAATTCCCTCTACCTCAGCGGTCGCCGGCTGCTCCAAACCCCGGGTCACGATCTCTATACCAGTCATTTTACCCGCGCTTTTCTCCGCCTCGCTCAACCAGCGCTTCTCGACCTGCTTTACCTCGTCGTGCACCCTTGGGACCCCCTCGCCCAACATGCGATCCATGGTCTCCCCACATTTTTGTGCGCTCTCCCCACATTTTTGTATGCGGTCACCCATTCTGTCCCCAACTTTACCGATTCACTCCAATTTGCTTCCTAGCCTCCCGATTCGATTTCCCATATTACTTAACCCGTCTCTCAATTGCTCACTGGTACCCCTTGCTTCATCCCTTATTGCTCCCATTTGGTCTCCCAATTTCTCACTATCAGCCCTCAAATCTGCCCTTAATTTGTCCCCCTCTATTCTCAGCATCGCGGTGAATTGCGCCACAAACTCCCCCACATCAAAGCCCGCTGGTAGTGGTACAGCGGGCGCGACTACCGCGCGCGGTGCCATTTTGTGCGCCTGAAACCTCGTGCGCGAGGGCGCCATCTTGTGCACCTGATACCCCCGCAACCACATCACCATTGCTCTCCTCCTCTCTCTCCCCCATATACATTTCCCTGGGGTCCTGGGTCGCTTCTACCCCCCCGTCTAACTCACCCACCGGCATCCGGTCGCCTTGAACATCCATGGCACGATTTTAAAATTTAGTGGTGTTATTACAATTTCGGCCGCTCCAAATTTTGAGTGCGCGAAGCGCCTTTCAGGTCCGAATCCCACTCCTGACACCAATTGTTGCGGATCTCACCGTCGGCCCTTTTTCCCCTTACCAAGGTGGAATTAATCCCCTTGTCTGCGACTGACCGACGTGAGTCCTCAAAGCTGCCCAGCTCCCTCCAGAGAGGCAGGTGAGCAACCTCGTTCGAGACCGTGGACAAGATGTTATTTTGCCGAGTGGATGGCAGCCCGCGGCTCGAACCGTTAACAGAAACTAGACCCGATTCTTAAACGTTGGCCGAATCGTGCCACAGGTGCTCAATGATGGAAGGGACAAGGACGATCGGACGAGGAAGAAGAAGAAGAAGAAGAAGAAGACAAAGGTAGGAAATAACAGGATTTGTTATTATTTACACAAGACTAAAGGAAGAATAGTGGGGCAGATATGTAACAAAAATTGCACGAGATGTTCACATCCGGCAGAAAGTTTTAAATTTTGCATACAGGGGTATTTTGACATGCTGAGTTCAAAAATTGGCGGATCCAAGAGGTCTGACCAATGGACAGGCCGCCATCTTGAATTCCAATATGGCTGCCAAGACGAAATGTTGATAATCCCTATCTTGGGTTCTAAATGACCTGTGGTGCTCAAATTTTGTACACAAGGGTATGTTGACATGCTGAGTTCAATAAGGCAATAATTTGAAATGTCTGACAAATGGTATGGCCGCCATTTTGAATTCCAATATGGCCGCCAAGACGAAATGTTGAAAATCCCGGGTTCTTTGCAAAATCAATACCAATTCAATGGATCCCTAGTTGACAAATCATATAACAAGTCAAAGAGCTCATTTCAAAGTATATTTTGTACCAGTTGGCAGCCGTAACATGCTGCAAGCTTTTTTCCATCCGTTTTACTTCTCCTACTGCTCATCTCGGAAGCATTGTCCAGAGCAGAAACATAGTTCTGTGCATGGTAGATTAGCAACAGAACATTTGCAATTTCCAGCACACCGTTTTTTACACTTGCACTTGATCAGCTCTCGGCACCCTTTTGACGCCTCTGGCATTACTGTCCAAAATGGATGCCAGACATCATCTGCATTTTTAGCCCATCCCCAATCTGCAGGTGAAGGCAGCTCTGGGTTAGCAATTTGGGACTGTCCCCAGATGTGACCGGCCTGAAAGACTGCCCTCTTCACATGTTGACGCAGTGCCTCTTTTGTCGGTGGAATATTTTCCGATTGCCGATTTCCCTGAGCAAACAGCTGCTTGCGTGCTTCGTTCACTTTCTTCAGAGGGGAAGTTCTACTGTACAGAACAACGAAGAACCTCTCTATGTTGTCCATGTCATCATCTGTTACTTCCGCTGGTGCATGTGAGAGATGATTGAAGACCTCCCCCAAGTTTGGCATGGAATTCCATATGCTCCACACAGTCTTTTTGCCAATCCCACATATGGCAGAAACAGTATCGCATCCGGAAACAGTATGCAGGAATAGAAGCCCCCATGAGCGTTCAGGGCCAATGTGAGTCGCAATAGTGTGAGCAGCAATGTGCCTGAAATAGTTTCCATGTCCAAATGCCAACCACATTGCACAACCGTCCATAATGCTTGCCATTGCGATAGCCAACACAACCACATCCGTGTCTGTTGCATGAATGACGATACTTCTGTACCCCTGCTGATATGCATGCCAAGCATGTAGCATCATTCGTGAATCAGCCTCTTCATGCGTACATGGTTGAATTTGAGAAACATCAGAAGGGGGCTTTGATTTAACCTCTTCTTCTAAGGTTGTAAGAAGTGTTTTTCCCTCTGGAATAGGCATCGTTTGCAGGGAATCAGCAAGGAAACTGAATAATGTCTTTTTGTTGGAATCTACACGAAGGAAGCTGCTCCAGTTTCGTGGCACGGATGTCTGTTCAGTCACATGGAGTGGTATGCCAGTGCCACGACCAAGCCTGGTGCCTTCTTTGAGACTGTCCGTTCTGTAGGTGTCCCACACCACATCAACACGCATCACAGTCCCCTCATTTAACTTTCGGGCAATGTACGGAAGGACCTGTTTCTGTGCATAGTCACCAAATGTCCTGATCACACTGTTGCACTTCTTAGGCTCCAAATGATGGACTAAGGCAGCCCCATCGAAAATACGAACTTCTCCTTTGGGCGCATCACGAGGACGTTGTGCTAAAGCTTCCAAACAGGGCAAAAGATCAGCCTTGCCGGTTGGTGGCCGCATTGTATTGATACCTTCAGCCAATGCAGGTGGCCACCCATGACACTCATATTCATAAAATGTGTTAAGATCACCATCTCTAGTTTGGCAAGAAATGTACATTCGTGAGAAGAGCTCCACATTACTTTTCATACGTGTAATCTTCGCCTCAGACTTTCCAGGTGTTTTCTTGGGCTTCGATTTCAACAGTGGCAGATTGTTCTTTGAAATGCTATCATAGAAATTGTCAGAAGGATCCTTGATTCGCTGCCCCACAAATCCGTCAAATTGTGTTTTGCCAGTGTCCTCCATGGATCGCACTGCGGCTATCACTTCATCAGGCATGATGACCTTTGTGTCAAGCACATACAAGTCATTACTGTCTTCCGCAAACGGGTTTCCAGGTTTTTCAAAGGAACTGATTGCATTATTGAGATCTGATGCAAAGGATTTCTGGACACTAGGCAATTATTCGTGGTGGCGGACATCAGTTTGCCTCTGTCTTTGAAACTGGTCCTCAAACTCATTCAGGATTCTGGCTATTTCTGCACCAGCTACCATCCACCGGCGAAGAGCCCCTTCATTCTCAGTAATTCCAATGACTCCACCATCACCTTTCACATAAGCGTTCTGCTGTTCGTGTATCTGATCGTGTGCCATAGCAGAGAACTTGTGTGATGACTTCTGAGTGACAAAGTTCCCCTTGACAAATTCACGATGGATATCCATGGAATCGTTTGAAAGTTCCTGAAGGTCTGTTACATGCACTGTCAACAATCTGGCGTAATGGTAATGGTCCATGGCAAACATCCACAGAATGATCGCCGTGAGAGTCTCCACATAGAGCATGTAGTTGGCTTCCCGTTGTGATCTTATGAATGCCAAGAGAAGACACTCCAACTGCAGGACTTTATTCCAGTAGCAAAACTGGGGGTACTTTGTAGCCATCTTCTTGCTCCAAAGATCAAATGATTGTAAATCTTCAGTTTCACATGTTTTCCGGTAGTCATCGTATGCCTTTCGCTGCAGAGCGTACAACGCCGCTACTGTGACTTGGTGTGCCCATTGTGACCTCGATATTTGCGAACCTTTGTGAAGACTATCTGCTCTTCCCTCTGTTGTTACACCAGCACTGGTCATTACACTTGCCCAGCCACTCCCCTCCAGGAAGCTGCCGATCGCTTTCAACAAGGCCATCTCTACATGAAGTCCTCCCATCATCACAACAAACTTGTCTTCACCATATATACCTGGCCAAGTCCATTGAATCTTCTTTGCAATTGCATAGAGTGGTTGATCAACGGTCAGAACTGGAACTTGTCCGGGGTTTACTAGTTCTGTCGCCTGCTTGATTAAATTCATTCCATGCTTCACCATTGCCAATGTGTGAGCACTCTCGCGGAACAGAGGTAGCAGTCCTGTAATTGCAGGAGGCCGAGGAACTTCAACCTGCAGATTTGCCATGTATGCTGACCAGGAGATATTATCTTCACTCTCAAGACCTTCCTTCTCCTGCAGACTTTGTACAAACGAAAGCCACTGACTTTCTTTGTCCTGTATTCCGGAGGACACACTTGGAGTGGATGGACCTTTTGGTTTTCTTGGAATGGGATTATTAGTTGGAAATGTTTCAGGAGGCACATCACTGTAAGATGCAGGAAGGGCGGCTATGGTTTTGGAGCGCTGTTTGTTCTCATTCTCAGTGACATTCTCATGATTTCGAATGCTGCCACTTTTGTCATGTGAAACATGTTGTGTCAGTGATAACGCGGTTCCATGAAATGAACTTTGTGCTGATGCTGATGATGGGTTGTGATCTATGTTGTCTAGGTTGCCTGTTGTGAATATTCCACTTCGCAATTTTGTTGGACACACAACGCCGTCATGTTTGTATATTTCTATGACTCTGTTGGCCTCATCTGTGGATACCTCCAGTATGCGATCATAGGAAACACACAAACCATGTTGAAAAAGAACGTCAACGAGATCCCGTTTCCTTGTTTTGCTATGAACTAGGGCATTGCCCGTACTATATCTATATCTAAAATTATATCCCCCCCCCTCTATTTACATGAAATGGTTTGGTCCAAAGCGAACGGCTTGTGAGTACAGTGACAATCCCCCCCCTCTATTTACATGAAATGGTTTGGTCCAAAGCGAACGGCTTCCGGAGTTTGGTAAAGAAATCGCCATCGCGTGCACAAACGCGCAGGAAAGCGAATGAATCGCAAATTCGTTTTTATTAGTTTTAAAACATAGTTTAACGCCAACATAGTTTGCAAACGTGAAATAAATGAATACGCTCTCAAATGTGCCATCCGAGGCAGAGTGTGTCCGCCACGTTCGGCACACGCGATAGTTCGCTGCTCTCTGATTGGTTGAATCGTTTTTTGGACATAGCTCGGTAAGTAATTGTCCGATTAATATGAAACCTTGAAAAGGCACATCCTCGGGTCCCCAGCAATATACCTGGCAAGTTAAAAGTATATCGGACCCGTGGTTGTCGAGAAACAGCGGTCACAGACAAACAGACGTACAGACGTACAAACGTACAAACGTACAGACAGAGATTACTGGAATTATAGATAGATGAGAAGACCCAGGTAAAGTGGCAGTGATGTTTCACGTTTCAAATTGTGACGTACTGCTGTAGTTTCCAACCTTCCTCGTTTCATAGTGTTGAATGTTACAAGTTGAGTTAAGGATTGCACAGAGACGCCTCCCTTGTTGTTTGCGTTTTGTTTTTGTATGTTTGTACCAGCAAGAATCATTTCCATCAACGCTGCCAATGATGGTGGTGCGTTGTTATATGATTCGTTAACTAGGGATCCATTGAATTGGTATTGCTTTTGCAAAATATCTTTGCGCACAATCTGGGCAGCTCTCATGAGAATGACCGCGTCGTTGTCAGAGCTTTGTCTACAAGCATGCAATAAAGCTTCACCAATGTCCTCTTTGAATGACAGTGCCACTTCATGGTTGCTCTTATGTGCCTCAAGTTGCGGAAGGTGTCTGAGAAGCTTGTCCTTAAGGTGAGTTGAATTAATCCTCTTTGAGATATCACCTCCCAGTTGTGCCAGACGTTCTGTATAAAGCTTTGTGAGATCGGCTAACTTGAAAGTGTAACTGTCATCTGTACACTTCATTTCTTCCAAATAGGCTATCAATTCGGCCAAAGCTACTGATTCTGGTGGCATATTTTCACTTGAACTGGCTTCCTCATTCTTTCTTACAAATGATCTGTATCGAGTGTGGAGAACAGTCATGCACTTCTTGTGATAAACAGCATCTGATGCCGTCATATCACCTACAGACAATCTAGCCAGGAGTTTTGTATCCCTCAATTCTGTTGCCATCAATCGAACATTGGAATCTACATTTTTTGTTGCCGCTCTGTGGACTATTTCTTCATTACTGATAATGCTATCACAAAAGAAACATGTGCTAGCAGTACTCTGTTCAACGGATGGAGATTTGAAACTTGTTCTGAGTCTTTTCTTAACAGGCGAGTAAGTTTCTTCACCAAGTTTAAGGTCTGAACTTTGCTTTCTTTCCCTTGATTCAGCCCTGGCCACACGAGAGCTGCTGCACTGCACATAACAGTTTTTGTGCCATTTGGCAGCATGCGCAGCTAGGGTTTCTGCAATACCGCAACCATCATCTAGTCGGGAAATGTTTATCCCGCAAGGCAAGGCACCTAAATCATTCAATGCCTTAAGATTTTGAGCAAGATTCTCGTAGACGTCTAGACACGACTGATTGCTGCCCTTACGTGCATCTCTTAGTGGTTCATTTTCAGAACGTTTCTGGCAAAGAGCGCAAATGTTCCAGTCTGTTGGCATTGGAATTGTTGACGATGTTTTCTTTGATTTCGACATTGGATCTGAAAGAGAAAAAACATAAAAAAAATAAATTATTGGAATGTCATGTGAATGTTCAGTTCCGGCAGAAAGTGTTAAATTTCACATACAGGGGTATTTTGGGGCGCTGAATTTCCCAAATTTCTACTGCCTTCGACAAAATTACAAACCCATCAGTAGATTTGAGATGCAACAATTTTCCAGTTATCATAATAATGCTCAAATGATTTAACATTATGACATTACCGTACACTGTGCTATTAAAGCAATGAAAACATCGATGTTTGTCTTGGCGGCCATATTGGAATTTAAAATGGCGGCCATACCGTTTGTCAGACATTTCAAATTATTGCATTATTGAACTCAGCATGTCAACATACCCTTGTGTACCAAATTTCAGCGCCACAGGTCATTTAGAACCCAAGATAGGGAATTTCAACATTTCGTCTTGGCGGCCATATTGGAATTCAAGATGGCGGCCGGTCCATTGGTTAGATCTCTTGGATCCGCCAATTTTTGAAATCAGCGCCCCAAAATACCCCTGTATGCGAAATTTCACACTTTCTGCCGGAAATGAACATCTTTTTCACATATCTGCCCCACTAGAAATGCAATCAAAGTAATATACAGCAAATGGAAGAAGACACAGTGCAATTTCTAGCTTGTCTATACAGTCTTACTTATACCCCAGACAACATAAAGGACGGACGACAATCAGACTTACACGGGGAATGATGATAGGGATGGCAGGAGGTTCGTTCCTCCAGCGAGGTTGTGTCCCGACCCACGACTCTCTCTCTCTCTCTCTCTCTGTCGGTAGTGCTGGGATTCTCCTCTCCAGCCTCGAACCCAGCTCCTTCAACATGCACCCAGCTCTCGTACCCGTTCAGCAGCACGTTCTCTTCTCGTATGACCTTTCCTCGTACCAGTTCAGCAGCACGTTCTCTCTCGTATGTCCATTCCTCGTACCAGTTCAGCAGCACGTTCTCTCTCGTATGTCCTTTGGTATCTCCTCTGGTTTCTCTCAAGCGGGGGTGTGACACACCCTCGGCCATTTTGGGTACCCCCCCCCCCCCCCCCGTGCTCTGATTTGTGGCCTTATATGGCAATGCCATGGTCTTGTATCCTTATTTGGGCATGGAGCCGAACAGCGCGCCCCTCGTGGCGAGCCACGGGCTTGTATCCTTAGTTGGGCATGGGGCCCTCCTGGCGCGCCCTGGGCTTGTATCCTTATTTGGGCATGGGGCTGAACAGCCCCGCCCCTCATGGCGCACCCTGGGCTTGTATCCTTATTTGAGCATGGGGCTGAACAGCCCCGCCCCTCCTGGCACGCCCTGGGCTTGTCTCTTTTCGGCGACCCCGCGCTTCCTGTCCAAACAGAGCACGGAGCACATATTCACCATAGCAGCGAACGCCACTTCCAAACCCAGGCCAGTTGAGAGGGCGCGCATCCCACGCTTGTCAAGCTGCTTTACCCAGAGAGGGAGAGTTTGGCTGGGAAATGTAATTATTGAAGGGGAGCTATCCTTATTTGATTCGGTGCAATGGAGTGTCAATTACTGGGCAAAAGAGCCTTAAACTGGAACACATAATAAGGGAATAACTATTTAGAGGTTCTAAGATTGGCTAGGTGTATGCGATGAATTAACTAAAGGGGACGACCTTTGACCTTTACAATTATGGAGGTATTTACACAGATCATGACATTTACAAAGGGTGGTATTTACAAAAATTACAGGATTCTCAAATCTGTTACAATATATATATATATATATATATATATATATATATATATATATATATATATATATATATATATATATATATATATATATATTGTTGGGGATATGGGAATTGTGTGGGTAATCTGATGTAAATTTTCCCCTTTTTGTATGCTGTAAATCTTGTAAATATCACCCTCCAATAGTATAAAGATAAAAAGTCGCCCGTAGTTAATCCATCGCATACACGTAGCCAATCTTAAATTCCCCTCGTAGATATAGTACGGGCAATGCCCTAGTGTCCTTAATACATGTTAGTATAAGGCTCTGTGGCCCACTAGTTCATTACGTTGCATCAATTAAATAAGACAGGTCCCTCCGACACCCCATGGCATCTTCTAAGTGCCAGGTTTAGCCACTTTGCTGCATTTCATCTCCCGTCCACTTTGCTGCATTTTGACTCCTTTAGCCACTTTGCTGCATTTCATCTGCCGTCCACTTTGCTGCATTTGACTCCATTATGCACGAGGTAACCTCGGAGAAGAAAGGCGTGTCCCCACCTCGTCATAGAGGGGAGGAGTGAGTCAGCCCCACTCAACCAACCAAGAACAAGGGGTTGGACTTGGAGAGGGTGTGGAGAGAAACATCGAGTAGGTTCACGAAGGTTCAAGGGCGTGACATATATAACCCGCACGACGAACGCCCCAAAGAGAGATGCGCAAGGAGAGAGAAATACGTGCGATGGTCGCGCAGGCAGGAGATCGGAGAGAAAGACGCGTCAGACGATTTGGAAAGAAGGGGAGGACCAAAAGAGCCAGAGGCGTGCAACGAGATACGTGTGCCGACGTCGCCCTGCTCGCTCCCAGCCTGACAAGGACCGGCTTGCTGTGCGCCCTGCTAAGCCTTCCAGCTTGTGTTTCGACCTTCTCCCTCCAGCAAAAACCAACCTGCAATTTCCCCATTCGTGTACGTGAGTTTGTTCTGTGTGTCTTGTCCCTGGGTTAATTAAGACTGTTAATCGGTAAGCTAACGATTTCACTGTGTCACCTGCTTTTTCCATTTCCCTGTATATCACCTTGACTGCTCCTTTTGCTTTAGTGTGTGTAAATAATAAATCCTGTTATTCCTCTGTACGTCTCCTTCTTCCTCTTCACATTCGGTCGCTTTAGAGGTTTCCATATTGAATATCTGTGGCGCGATTTTGGCCAACGTTCAGGAATTGGGTTAGTTGGGGTAACTGTTCGGGTGCGGCGGCCATCCGCTCGGCCAATTAACATCCTAGCCGCGTCCGTAACAATATATACTAGCTGAAAGCACTTGGCGTTGCCCGGGTTATTTTTGAATGAATTTACTACTATAACTCAGCTTTTAATTGTGAAATGGGCCCAGCTCAGCCGACGCAGCCTCGATTGGCCTCGCCACCTAGCCTATATCCTTCCCGGGGCCCGTCCCGACATTTTTGGTTCTTTTTGAATGAATTTACTACAATAATTCAGCTTTTACTCGTGGCCGTAGACGATTAACTACTATAATTCAGCTCAGCTTTTAATTGCGAAATGGGCCCAGCCCGGCCGAGGTGGGCCTGAACCGGCCTCGCCACCTAGCCTATAACCTTCCTGGGGCCCGTCCCGACGTTTTTGGTTCTTTTTGAATGCATTTACTACTATAATTCAGCTTTTACTCGCGGCAGTAGAAGATTGACTACTATAATTCAGGACAGCTTTTAATTGTGAAATGGGCCCGGCCGAAGCGGCCTCAACAGGCCTCGCCACCTAGCCTAAAACCTTCCTGGGGCCTGTCCCGACATTTTTTGTATTAGAGGTTTCCTCCTATCTTTCACCGTTCAGGAGATTAGCTTGCGCAGACAAACAAACAAAAACTTTCTTTTATATATACTAGTGTGACTCGGCGCGCGCCTCACCACACGTCGTTTCAGAGGGGTGGGCACCTTTGACCATTTCGGTGTCTTTTGGGTTTCATGGTGTTTTGGGTCTTCAGGGCCATTTGGGTCTTCAGGGTCTTTTGGATCCTCTGGGCCTTGAAGGGTATTTTGGGTCTTTGAGGTGTTTTGGGTCTTCAGTGTCTTTTGGGTCTTTGGTGTCTTCAGAGGCTTTTGGGTCTTAAAGGTCTTCGGTGTCTTTTGGGTCTTCGGGGTCTTCAAGGGTTTTGGGTCTTTTTGGTCTTCGGTGTCTTTTTGGTCTTTGGTGTATTTTGGGTCTTCAGGGTATTTTTGGTCTTTGGGGTCTTTTGGGTCATCGGGGTGTTTTGGGTCTTCGGGGTGTTTTGGGTCTTCCGGGTATTTTTGGTCTTCCCGGTATTTTTGGTCTTCGGGGTATTTTGGGTCTTTTTGGTCTTCGGGGTCTTTTTGGTCTTCGGGGTATTTTGGGTCTTCGGGGTCTTTTGGGTCTTCGTGGTGTTTTGGGTCTTTGGGGTGTTTTTTGTCTTCGGGGTGTTTGGGGTCTTTGGTGTGTTTTGGGTCTTCGGGGTCTTTTTGGTACTTGGGGTCTTTTTGGTCTTTGTGGTATTTTGGGTCTTTGGGGTCTTTTAGGTCTTCGGGGTCTTTTTGGTCTTCGGGGTCTTTTTGGTCTTCGGGGTATTTTGGGTCTTCGGGGTCTTTTGGGTCTTCGTGGTGTTTTGGGTCTTTGGGGTGTTTTTTGTCTTCGGGGTGTTTGGGGTCTTTGGTGTGTTTTGGGTCTTCGGGGTGTTTTGGGTCTTCTGGGTGTTTTGTGTCTTCTGGGTGTTTTGGGTCTTCGGGGTGTTTTGGGTCTTCGGGGTGTTTTGGGTCTTCGGGGTGTTTTGGGTCTTCGGGGTGTTTTGGGTCATCGGGGTGTTTTGGGTCATCGGGGTGTTTTGGGTCTTCGGGGTGTTTGGGGTCTTCGGGGTGTTTGGGTCTTCGGGGTGGTTTGGGTCTTCGGGGTGTTTTAGGTCTTTGTGGTGTTTTGGGTCTTCGGGGTGTTTTGGGTCTTCGGGGTGTTTTGGATCTTCGGGGTGTTTTGGGTCTTCGGGGTGTTTTGGGTCTTTGGGTATTCAGGGTCTTTTTGAGCCTCAGGGCCTTGAAGGGTATTTTGGGTCTTTGGGGGTCTTCAGGGTATTTTGGGTCTTCAGGGGGTCTTGGTGGTCTGAAGGGTCTTGGGGGAATTAAAGGGTCATCAAAGGTCTGAGGGGTCTCAGCAGTCTTAACACAATTAAGACGGTTAATTAAGAGGATGGTAATTACATTTGAAGAAGAAGAAGACGTTTTCGTCACATATAAACATACATACATACATACAAACATATATAGCGAACCATTTACGTTTGCTCTGTTATAATAAGGATGTATATATATTCAACATATTTAATCTTTCATGTTGGTTTACTTTCTTTTGAATCCATTATCTGATGACATCCCATCCAATTAATAATGAATTGGTTTTAGTGATAATGCACCTGCTAGGTCACATCACCTTTCTCATGACCTGACCAACCCGAGCAGTTGTGCTCATACAGTCGTCGGTTTATCTTGCTGGATTTGCAAACGGTAATTGCATCTTGCCGTCAATAGGGGGAAGAGTCGATCTACTCTTTACTTTTATCCACTTGTAACACGACATTGAAAGTAATAATTGAAAACTGAAATTCTGTATTGGAGTTCATTTTGTGGTCCCATCCGAGCACATAGCTCATGATGCTGGGGAAGCCAAGTTAAAATCTCTTATATTGTGTGCATTCGTCATTTGGCTCCTAATGTCCTTGAAACTCATGTAAAAGTACATTGGTGTGCCCTCATTCCAGTGTGCTGTGAGCAATTCATATGCAGGCTTCAACCATTAGCCTAAGATCAGTTAAAAACAAGACCGATAGTCTGACAAAGGCCTGGGTGGAGATAGATACAAGTTAGCAGTTCGCAAATAATGTAAGTATTACATTTTTTCCAAAAATTGCACATTCCTGTGCCACATTCAGTCGAACGTCAGGCATTGACACCAGGTTCGTGAAGGAATTGGACAAAAAAACGTACCCAGTCTGAATGTTTCTACATCCCGTCAATGTCAAAACTGCAAATGGGGAATCCGCGAATGTCACGGATGGAAACCCTTACGTCATTTCCTCATTCTGCTTTAAACTCAATATCTCTACATTTTCATTCCAAACAGTATCATTCCAAACAGTATCATTCATCATTGAATGAATGAATGGTCGTTTTAAGGCCATTTCCCCCACTAGTTTTAAGGCCATTAGCCCCATGACCTTATGGTTCTCTTTTTCAGACAATGTTTTTTATGGCCGGATACCCTTCCTGCCACCAATCCTGTTGGTCGCCTCTTGCTACACACAGGGAATTACCAGCAAGCTGGTACTCAATTTGTTGACCTTGGAAGGATGACAGGCTGAGTCAACCCCCCTGGCGTTAATTCAGCGATTGATCGGGATTCGAACCGAGGATCCTAGGATCCCAAGCCAGCACCCTAACCGCTAAGCCAACACCAGGCTCATCATTCATCATTCCAATGACAAATTAATACTATCTTACTATAATTCACCAAATGTCTGTCTGTCTGTTCCCAGGTGCCGCAAAAACGGCTGAACCGATCGCAACGAAATTTTGGGTGGGTAATCCTGGGACCCCCTGGAGTAAAATAGGCGACATTGTTTTTCAAAATTTTTTTCCAGTTTTTCCAAACACGATGGAATAATATTTACCGATATGAACAGTGATGTGGCTTTTATTGAAATTCTACAAATACTGTTTAGATTTTGATGATTTGCGTGTGATATGATTTAACGGATGTTCATATAAATCGTTTAACATTAAAAAAAAAGCCTTCAATTTCTGATATTTTGCCTTTTCATTTGGGCCTCCCATTTGAAGCCCCGCCCTTAGGGCGGGTACCGTTGCTAGTTTCATTAATATATCAAAATATAAAGTTAAATCACGATTGTATTTAGATATCAAATCAGCGAACCATCGTCATCTGTTCCCTTCCAGATTCGGAGAAAAGGTCCATGTCGATCTATTTCAAAATAATAATTGTATTGAGGAATTTTCGAAACCGCCTATCCACTTTACGACGCCTGCTGGGACCCCAAAACTTTCAACAAAAGGTTATTATCCTTCATTTTAATAAAATATGCAACTGCAATGGTTACTGAATGCTGTTCCCCTGTCATGTGACCAGATCCTCAGCTCTGATTGGTGGACGTTTGCGAGGGACATACACTGGACGGACAGACACACTCTGTTCCAGACGACATTGCCCTATTGACTACGCAGTAAAAAAAACAACCCAATCTCCACCGGTTTCATCCGTATGGCGGTTTCATGACATCTGTGTGTGTTCAGCGTAGAAAGCTACCGAAGGGCGAGGAATGTCATCTTGAAACTTTTACCATAAATCTTACAGAATCCGTACCACACACATTGGTTTGAAAAATTTGTTTTGGATTATTGCCATTAATGACAATCAAATGCCTTTAAAACAAGTTTTATTGGGATGAGGAATGTATGACAAAGTGAAATGTGTCAGCTTATCTAGGTCAGCTCTCTGCACCTGTTTGATGAGGCCCTGTGCTTTCCCTCGGCTTGTGCGTGTGCAGAGATTGAGGATGCGGTTATCGCTCTGCGAGAGTCCGAGTTAACCGAACCACCGCGTTCTGTCATCATTAGTGGTTTCCCCAGGCCTAAATACTCGTCGAAAAAGGCAGAGATCTTAAATGGACGGAACCATGACAACGCTCGCCTGATCCCTTCGAACCGACCGGCTCAAGGCAGCCAACATTCACACCGAAGAGAGAGGGTGAGTGACCGACAGCATCTCTGGGGCCTGTGAACTCGTGTACTGGAATTGGTGAAATGAACACACATTAAGCATGTTTTGTGCAAGAAACTTTTGGACAAAACGTCTTTGTGAAAGCCGTTTTTTTTTGTGTTTTTTTAAATTAAGAATTTTTTTTGTTTGTTATTTTCTGGTAAGGCCAAAAACCATGTTTAATAATTATTTGCTCTTCAAAACACAAACAAAACGTATGACGTAAGAGCTTTGGATATCTGCATGACGTCAGAACACAATACACCAGTCTTTCCCTGAT
>NC_136267.1:43724255-43744255 GCF_964187855.1 Myxine glutinosa
TCCGCAGCATAACTACCCGATGATATCATCCGATATTGATGAAACTTGGGTGGGAGGTTGATATCATGATCTAGTTGTGTCCTGCCTAGAGTGGGCGTATTGCGCCCATTGTGGGCGGAGCAACCCCCGAAAAAGATGTCTTTTTAGGGGTAATCGATTTCAAGCTACATCTTCTCCGAGGGAGTTGGTGGAATCTGACAGGGGTTTCGGTATTTGGTTCGGCCAATGTCATGTGTCTAGCCCCACGGAGCTCGATTTTTCATTTTCGCCCCAAGGTCAAGGTCACAAGGTCATGAAATTTAGAAAAGTCGATTTTTGATGGTTTAATTACATTGTTCGCTTCCTGATAGGGTGAAATGTCGTACATGATCTTATATTATGACATACATCATGAAATACAAGTTTTCCAACAAATTTAAGAATCTTTGACCTTTGACCTTTGAAGGTCACAAAGGTCAAATTTTCAAAGTTGTCGGAATCGAACCGAATTTTCGGTATTGTGTAGCTAACTAACCTCATAACTGATTATACATTATTTTCTATCTCATTTCAAGGTCGGTAACCGTTCGTTGTGACATTTCTGGGCTTGGCGGGCCTGTTTTGGTTATAGTCCGTCCTTTGTCATTGAATACTGCTCGCTCGTGAACATCGTCGTGTCCTGACGTCGTGTCCTGACGTACGCACATACACACACCAGTAAGTAAACTTATAAATGCAGTTCTGACAACTCCTCGACTGTATACCCTACACGTTCTCAACCCCCCCTTCCCCACCAACCAACGTTCTCAAACCCCTCCACCCCCCCCCCCCCCCCCGCTTCCAAAGCACAAACGTGCCCCTTCCAAATCTGCCCCATCTTTACTCTCCCCCTCCCCAGTCCCACCAACCCTTCACTATCCTCCCATTCGTAAAAATAGTGTTTAGTGTCCATGTGTTTTATACTCGCCCCCCCCGACCCGCCTTCCCATGCCTCCTTCCCCAAGCCCTCTCCTCCCACAGATCTCCCGATGTCCCTGTTCTCTGCCGTTGTAATTGTGTGCTTCCCTCTCTTTCCCCATCTTGTCTCCCGCTCCCTTTATTGTATGTTTTGTGTGTCCTTTTGTTTTTTATTTTGTGATTGATGTTAGCTCTTACACGAGCCTCGATCTTGTAGACGAAAAACAAACAAACAAACAAACAAACAAACAAAAAAAACAGACGGGCATTCCCACATCTAAAGAGCGGAATATTTCGTGCTTTTCACTCCTGTATCATGCTATCAACGACTTCACAGAAACCCGTCAAGGTCGCCTGTCCAACTCACAATTTCAGAGAAAATAGTCGGAAATAATAGCGCAACCTCCGCAGTAAAACCTCTGATTGAGAGAATGCCACATACGTTATTTGGGCGGTGTATAAACATAATGCTGCCTCGAATGCTGAGGTATATCTTCACAAGGCATTTGACGCCTATCAGCTGAAAATCCTTTTAACTGTCGCTTTGTACATTTTACATTGAAGGGAAAACTTGTAAGGAAGGCATGGCGACGGAATTGTGAATTTGACAGCTTCGAAGATGTTTGACCACATCGCAGTAAGCATCAAAATGATGGCTGTGGTATAGAAATTGTGGGTAGAGTGAGGCGAAATGTCCAACCCATGGGTAAAACCTGGATGGATGCACGGATACACGCACGGCTCCTTTTGTAGCATAGAAAAAGTCCTGTCTCCTTCAGCTGCTCCATATAA
This sequence comes from Myxine glutinosa, assembly GCF_964187855.1. Classification (NCBI taxonomy): domain Eukaryota; kingdom Metazoa; phylum Chordata; class Myxini; order Myxiniformes; family Myxinidae; genus Myxine; species Myxine glutinosa. The sequence goes on from NC_136267.1 coordinate 43,725,984, forward strand.
TGAACCAGAAAACCAAATACTGCATTGGAGTCATCAGAAGGAACCAGAAGAAGTAAAGAGCAAAGATGGAGGCATCAGGAAGAACCTGGATGGGGATTCGGAATCTAGGCCCAGAATCACTTAGCTAGGCCCGGAATCAATCCAGTAGCCCTATGCTGTAACCTCTCTATCATGGCTTTTTTGTCTCAGATATAGTGACCAAAACTGTACACAATATTCTAGTTGGGGTGTTAACACTTCTTTTTATGAATTAGAATATATCCCTTCTGCAAACACAATCTAAAACCTTTTTAGCTATTCCCATAGCTGCTTGGCATTGTGCTGTTTACCTCCTATTACACCCCCAAATCCTGCCCAAATTGCACCTTACATTATGTAGTCATTATTTTCATTTTCCGTACACATTCCCAGAACTTTACATTTCCATATGTTAAACTGCATCGACCAATGGTTTGCCCAATCTAAGGAAGTATCCTGGCTTTCCTGATTCTTATCTCTCCCCTCCTTTTCCCTTCATTACCGACCTTACTTGCATCCAAGCTTCATGTCATCTGCAAATTTGGAATGCTTATTATTATCCTCACTGTGCAAATCATTAATATATATATATATATATAAATATATAATATATATATATATATATATATATATATATATATATATATATATATATATAATGGTATGCCAGAGATAACGTCACCGCGTGGCAGGCGGTGCGTATCGCTCCCAGCAAGGTGCAGCAGCAGCTGTATGGGACACCTTGCTGGCGGTTCTCCACTGATGATATGAAGGGTCGCATAGTGACTGATATATATATAAATAAATAAAGACATTCCCAGTACTGATCCCTGAGCCTCCCATTCCCCAACCACTCTTTCCTTCATATCACTAGGTCAGTTTCCAACCCTGTTAGCTGCTCTACAAACTACTCCACAAGCATTCATCTTAGCTGACAGCCTTCTTTGTTGTACATTATGAAATGCATTCTGCAAGTTTATTGCCTATGCCACTTAAGGTGGATGGAGGTTATGTTTTCACCCCTGTCTATCTGTCTGTTTGTCTTTCTGTGAACAAGATATCTCAGAAGGTTGTGGATGGATTCGGACGAAATTTGGCAGAGAGGTCGTGTTTGTGACGAGGACGAAATGATTAGATTTTGGTGAAGATCCGGATCCGGCTACTATAATTTTTTAAGTGATTCTTCACCATTGGGAGATAGGTCCAAAAACAACATATAGCAGGATATTTCAAAAAGTTGTGGAAGGATTTGGACGAAACTTGGTGGAGAGGTTGGTGGTGTGACGAGAACGAATCGATTCGATTTTGCGTGAAGATCTGAATATGGATTCAGATACAAGAATTATTTAATTTTTAAGTGATTTTCACCATTGAGAGATCGAGTGAAAAGCGATATATAACATGCTATTTAAAAAAGTTGTGGACGAGTTATGTCTGAACTTGGTGGACGAGTTGGTTAGGTGACGAGAACCAGCCGATTCGATTTTGGTTCAGGTCTGAATCCAGGTCCGCACGGAATTCTTCAGCCGGAATGACGTGGTGAGTATGATGCGCAGTGCTTTGGTAACCCCGTACTGCTTAGTCAAGTGACACATTTGCTCAATTACTGTGCTTTATCATTTTAGCCTCAAAAAAAAAAAAAAAAAATCAAAAAATCAAAAAAAAAAAAAAAAAAAATGTATGTATATGTATACTGTATATATATATGTATACTGTGTGTATATATATATTTATACTTTTTTTTTTTTTTTTTTTTTTTTCTTTTCTGAATCCAGGTCCGGCTTATCATTGGGATACAAAACGTGAACTGTTCAGCCTGGCGGACGTATGTGCTCTACCGAGTGCCGATTCTAGTTATAAAAGTTATTCTTCTTGAAAAGTATATTGATATTGTACAACTGGATACTGAGAATGTATTACATACTGAACAGAGGATTATAAAGTGAATTTTTCACCACCATAGATCGTTCCGTGTAGTGCGTGCATTAAGGTGTTCCATCAACTCGTAACATTACTTTTTCTTTTAAACCCTAAAGAAACAGCCATCCTCTGCTGGAGCATGAACATTCCAGAGGACTTGCGTTAAGTGATGTTAATTATTGTGAAATGCCTTTCACCATTCATGGTACATACTTACTCAATCAGCACAGTCATTTTCACTGTTATCTTTTGTACCGTTGCTGAAATAAGTCACCTAGATTTCACTTTACTCCAGTTTGCCAGTGAATTGTTTTAGGCATTATGTTTTCCTCAAATAAAATACAATAACTTTTTAGAGTACTGCAATACATGCAATTTAGAAACAACCTCCACAAATGGAGTTGGGTTTCTTTGCCGATAATTTGATTCCTTAGAAGCCGTTTTTTAAAACCTTAATTTGAAGTGATGTTTTGATCATGGGTTTTGCCATTGTCCATGGATGGCTGAGGGGGAAATGGGAGGTAGGGGGTGTGGGGGATGCAGGGGATCTCTATTGGTCATGAAGATGAGGCACTTACTGACCGGCTGCCTCCTTGGGCTGCAGGCTTTCCGGGGAAAAGATTGCAAACGACATTTTGGTCCACGCTGCCAAGCCGGTGACAGAGTTGGCTGTGGCATCAAATCTGAGGTGTTTGAGAGGGCTGGACAAAAACTGGCCGACGTCTTCTTCAGCGGAATGACGTGGAGGTGAGTACGATGCGCAGTGCTTTGGTAACCCCGTACTGCTTAGTCAAGTGACACATTTGCTCAATTACTGTGCATTATCATTTTAGCCTCAAAAAAAAAAAATCAAAAAAAAAAAAAAAAATATATATATATATATATGTATGTATATGTATACTGTATATATATATATATGTATACTGTGTGTATATATATATGTATATATATAAAATAATAACCACCTTTAGAGGTTGGCCTTTTTCGGGAACCGTGGTTGTTTTTTTGGTCCCCCTTTTTGAAGCAATGTTTTACGGCCGGATGCCCTTCCTGACGCCAACCCTTTTGCCGCCTTTAACGACAAACAGGGAATTACCAAGTGCAACTGGTACTCAATTAGCCGACCTCGGAAGGATGACAGGCTGAGTCAACCCCCCTGGCATTAATTCAGCGATCGACCGGGATTCGAACCTAGGATCCTAAGCCGGCACCCGAGCCGCTAGCCCAACACCAGGGACATATATATATATATATATATATATATATATTATATATATATATATATATATATATATATATTATATATACATACATATACACACTAGACGACCCATGACCCGTTGGGTCAATGTTATTATATATAATTAAGGGGTTACCATGGTTACAGTGGGGGTCAAAGGTCAACCTATGGCGAAGATATATAATTTTTCTCACACTTTCTAATAGAGAGGCAAAATGCCATATAAACTAAATTTAACTGGTTCTTATTGCTTTTATTTATCAATCCTCACATAGAAGAGCAGTTTTTAGTAATGAGCAGTGAGGAGAAGACCCCTCAGCCAATGATGTGACCCTCAGCCAATGATGCTACCCCTCAGCCAATGGTGTGACCCCTCAGCCAATGATGCTACACCTCAGCCAATGATGCCACCCCTCAGCCAATGATGCTACCCCTCAGCCATGATGCCACCCCTCAGCCAATGATGCCACCCCTCAGCCAATGATGCCACCCCTCAGCCAATGATGTGACCCCTCAGCCAATGATGTGACCCCTCAGCAATGATGTGACCCCCTCAGCCAATGATGTGACCCCTCAGCCAATGATGTGACCCCTCAGCCAATGATGCTACCCCTCAGCCAATGATGTTACCCCTCAGCCAATGATGCTACCCCTCAGCCAATGATGCCACCCCTCAGCCAATGATGTGACCCCTCAGCCGAATGATGCTACACCTCAGCCAATGATGCTACCCCTCAGCCAATGATGCTACCACTCAGCCAATGATGCTACCCTCAGCCAATGATGCTACCCCCTCAGCCAATGATGTCGCCCCTCAGCCAATGATGCTACCCCTCAGCCAATGATGCTACACCCAGCCAATGATGCTACCCCTCAGCCAATGATGCTACCCCTCAGCCAATGATGCTACACCTCAGCCAATGATGCTACCCTCAGCCAATGATGCTACCCCTCAGCCAATGATGCTACCCCTCAGCCAATGATGCTACACCTCAGCCAATGATGTCACCCCTCAGCCAATGATGTCGCCCCTCTGCCAATGATGCCACCCCTCAGCAATGATGTCGCCCCTCAGCCATGATGCCACCCCTCAGCTAATGATGTCGCCCCTCAGCCAATGATGTCACCCCTCAGCCAATGATGCTACACCTCAGCCAATGATGCTACCCCTCAGCCAATGATGCTACCCCTCAGCCAATGATGCTACCCTTCAGCCAATGATGCTACCCCTCAGCAATGATGCCACCCCTCAGCCAATGATGCTACCCCTCAGCCAATGATGTGACCCCTCAGCCAATGATGCTACACCTCAGCCAATGATGCTACCCCTCAGCCAATGATGCTACCCCTCAGCCAATGATGCTACCCCTCAGCCAATGATGCTACCCCTCAGCCAATGATGCTACACCTCAGCCAATGATGCTACCCCTCAGCCAATGATGCTACCCCTCAGCCAATGATGCTACCCCTCAGCCAATGATGCTACCCCTCAGCCAATGATGCTACCCCTCAGCCAATGATGCTACGCCTCAGCCAATGATGCTACCCCTCAGCCAATGATGATGATGATGCTACCCCTAGACGACCCATGACCCGTTGGGTCAATGTCAGTTTGAATAGATATGAGAATAGAAATAAAGCGAACGCTGGACATCATCATGGAGATTATTTGGGCCAGCAAGCCATAAGGCTCACCTCTCCAGCGTTCTAAATCACTTACCTGTGACACGTGATTTCGGCCCTTATCTCCGATCACGTTGACGGAAATCACCACAGCATATCGTCAAGATCCCTCCAAAAGGCTCGTCTTTGTCACATACATCACGCAACGTGCGATCCACAGCCTCGAAACTCTCTCTCCTGATCATAGGACACTCATCCCACACGATGAGTTTTGTACTTCGAAAGAGGTCTGCGATAGTGGAATTTTTATCGATGTTGCATACGCCATCTTCCCTCGGTGTCAGAGGGATTTGGAACCTTGAGTGCGCTGTTCTTCCACCAGGCATGAGGGTAGCAGCTATGCCAGATGAGGCCACCGCAGGGGGCAACTTCTCCACTCGCTCTCACTTTAGAGAGAATCAGATTAATAAGAAACGTCTTCCCTGTGCCTCCAGGCGCGTCAATGAAAATCATTGATGACTGATTCGTGCGGATGTTGCTATTCGCGTCCATAGACGTGAGGTGTGATTCGTTGTCCGCGTCCGTAGCGCCGTCGGAGGGTTGATACGACATTCTTCCTGCAAATAGTATTGTGTTTGTGCTATCGTTTTGCCGATCATCAAATGACAAATAAATTACATTGTGAAAATTAAAGATTTCAAATAAACCTATTTAAAGTGTATGCACATATAAATAATAAAAAAAATCGAAGAAATATCTCTCGGTAATTTCCTGAAACATATTTTACTTCCGGGTAATAATGTTGAATGAAATGATGAAGATATATACTGTATGCCTGTTATTTTAGGCGGTGTATTTTCGTATATCAACGTGGCGCGATTTTTAAAATATATCTCTGCAATTTCCCGTGTGTGCGTGAATGTTCTCAATTATTTCTTTTACCGAGTCTAAAACCATCGATAAAAATGAAATCAGATGGTGACTTAGATTGAAGATAAAGGCGTGAAACAGACTCAATGGCCTTGAAGATACAAGCCTTTCAGAATTCATTTCGTTCTATAAACGGAAACTTTCATCGGATTTTCTTCCCGTTTTTTTTCAACCGAGGCTAAAACTATGTTAGCGACTGTGAAAAATGAAATGATATATCGAATTTGATTTGAAATAAAACTGAGAGAGAGAGCAAGACACCACGGGCCTACAAAACAGGCCTCAAAGCTATGCGAGTTAATAAAATGGTGGATATTACTACTCTCTCAAAGGGGTAAGCCACGCCCCCGGACCGATCGAATGTTACATACAAACACGCAAGATTTCAATTTTATAATTATATAGATATAGATATATATATATATATATATATATAATATATATATATATATATATATATATATATATATATATATAATTATATATATATATATATATATATATATATATATATATATATATATATATATATATATATATATATATATATATATTTGGCTTTTCTGACATCTGAAAACGTTCGCCTCCAATGTATTGCACAAAAATGGTTGCAAGTGCTAAATGTGTATTCAACTTGTTAGCACAAGTTCAATCACTCGGCAAAATTTCTCCAAAGTGTATAATAACTTATTGATGCCCTCATAAAGCGTGCTGTGTGCTTCTCCACACTGTGCAGACAGAAAAATGTTTCTTCTCGGCTGGTAAGAGCTCTTTCAGGGTCTGATAAGCATCTTCCAGTCCGCTGTTTTTTGCAGCATTTGAAAAATTTGCTAATAAATTCAGCTGCACAGACACGCATTGTCGCCAGCCTTGGCTCAACTGGTTCGTTGGCTCCACCAACTCTGGCGAGCTGCGTCCTGCGTGCCTGGCCCTGGGCGAGGAGGGTTGGGTGGCAAGGCCATGTATTGCCATTCCTCAACGGGCCACTGTGGCCATGCCTGGGCACCGACCTGGCAACTCGATATGGCTCTCCACGGTGGCCATGTGTCTACTTCTTTGGAGTACACCTTTGCATCGGGAATTTGGATGGAAATGGAGTTTTTTTTGGGGAGGTTTTTTTGCAGTCCTTCTGGCAACTTTGATGTTTTTTTTCTTTCTTTACCACAGCAGTGAAATGCATACCAGCTTTTCATTTACTTTGAATGAACTATACTTGACCCTTCAAAAAACTGTTGCCTGGTTTTAAAAAATCTGTTAGAAGGCATATTTGTAACTAAAAGTGCAGAATAAATTGGTCATCAGACCAAGCCTTGAATTTATCTTAATGGCCTCAATGCTTAAACCACAAAAAGCTCGTCCCATTTGCTGGCTGTTCCATCATAGCTGGGATGTTGCTTTTGCAATACAGTACTTCTTATATGAGGTTTTAAGAAAAGTGAGTGAAACACTGTTCGATGTAAAAAAAAAAAAACAACTTTGTATGTCGAACATCGATGTGTCGACATTTGTCCTTTTTGGGTGGAAACACATTGAAGCAATACTTGAATGTTCAGAGGAGAGATTTGGTTTTATGAGATGGTAAATACGTATTTACAAGTGATTTATTTTGTATTCAGACAGCTTTCATCTTTTATTTTATTTTTATTTTTAGTCTTTCTTTGGCTCTCTAATGCTTGCATTCAAAGCAATGGTTTATACTGATATGCACTCGGTTCAGGATCTTGTTGCTAAAGTATTACTTGGACTGCTTTACTGCTGCAAAGCTGGTGACTTCATTTTTAGTCTCACTGGAGGGGACTGTAGGTTTGTTCTCCATCTGTCTGTCTGTCTATCTGTCCCGTCCGTCTATCCATCCGTCTGACCTGTGGTTTCCCAAACTTTCCGCCTTTCCCCTTTAACTTATTCAACTGAAACTTGGTACATGGCTTGATTTGTTTACAGAACAAGTTTGAGTTTTGGGGCGTTTCACCAATTTTCCACGGAGTTGTGCCCTTTTTGGACTTCTTTTTTATTGTTTTAGTTGAGTGACTGGAGACCCTTTTCTCAACTTATTGACAACGGTTTACCTACAGGTACCCCCATTTTGGACAAATTGAGGAATTTGGAATTTCAATGCTTTGCACATCAGCAATAGTGTAGCAGCATAGCAAACCTGTTGTGCATTTTGTGATACAAGCACCAAATTTGGCACAAATGTACATTAATATGTTGCGAACATTTTCAGATATTGGGCCACTTGAAATTCCGTAATTTTTTTTTTCAAATTTTTTCAAATTTCGTAATTTCAAATTTTTCGGGTGACACCGTCACAATTTCGGTCTTCGAGGCCGGCCGATATAGTGGGGCGGCTTAGCCCAAATATTCAAAAGAATTGTGCATTTTGTGATACAAGCACCAAATTTGGCACAAATGTACATTAATATGTTGCGAACATTGTGTGGTCAGCAATGAAGACGAGAGTCTGAATTACATGTATGCAAAAGACCTTGTGAACCAGTGAAGCAAATACACGGGTAAGCATGAATTAAATCTAGGGCATGATATAATTTCCATGATGTTTACCTCTACACTCAATGGTGGAAGGAGGTAATGTTTTGATCCCAGCTTGTCTGTATGTCTGTTTGTCTGTTAGTCCACAAAATTCCAGACAAAGCTTGTAGTAGTGGTAGTTGTAGTGGTAGTGGTGATAACAGAAATTGTTATATAGAACTGAACTTATATTATTATTATATGCAGAAAATAACTTCATTTCTATATGCCCTGCAGTGGACAGGTTAATTGGTTTATGCACTGAAGGGGTCACCCTGGTGTGCACTGCTGTGTTCTGCCTCACTGAGTTGTTCAGGTATGATGTACTCAGCACAAGCTTCCGGTCGGCCCGGAGGTGGGGGTGCGGGGCCTGTCACGGAACTTCAAAACAAACGGCCGAAATTGTGACGGTGTCACCCGAAAAATTTGAAATTACGAAATTTGAAAAAATTTGAAAAAAAAAATTACGGAATTTCAAGTGGCCCAATATCTGAAAATGTTCGCAACATATTAATGTACATTTGTGCCAAATTTGGTGCTTGTATCACAAAATGCACAATTCTTTTGAATATTTGGGCTAAGCCGCCCCACCACAAGCAATGTTTGTTCAGCAAGGAACTTTACAGATAGTTACCTGATGTCTGTCACCTGCACTCAAATACGGTACTGTACACACTACATTTTACATAGATCAGGGTATTAAAAGACCAATAATTTGGCACTAATTAATGCTCTTTTTATTTGCAACTAATAACGCCCATATTATTGTACTGGGAGGATATAACTGGTTTTCAGTAGGCCAACCCTATTTTATTATTGATGATTCTTGGGGTGAGAATTATGGTATTGCTTCAGCAATCTGAAAAAACCCAAAAGATTGAGAAGAATAACATTTGGAACTAGAACCGCAACCTCTGCCAGGCTAAACAGATTACGTTTTCTATCCCACTGATAGGCCGGATATGCATCCGGACCTAAACCAAAATCGAATCGGCTTCTTCTTGCCATCTAACCAACTCATGCACTAAGTTTTATCACAACTTGTCCACAACTTTTGGAAATATCATGCTATAGTTTTTAGCCCTATCTTCCAATGATGAAGAATTTACTGAAAATTTTAAAATAACTATTGTATCCGGATCCGTATATTCACCAACGTCGAATAGATTTGTCCTTCTCACACACCCAACCTGCCCACCAAGTTTCGTCCGAATCCGTCCGTAACCTTTTGAAATACCTTGCTATATATCGGTTTTAGCCCTATTTAGCAATGGTGAAGAATCACTTGAAAAATTATAGCATCCAGATATTCACCAAAATCTAATCATTTCGTCCTTGTCACATACACTACCTCTCCACCAAATTTCGTCTGAATCTGTCCACAACTTTTTGAGATACCCTGTTCACAGACAAACAGACAAACGGACAGGCAGACAGGGGTGAAAACATAATCTCCGCCTACCTTCTTGGCAGAGGTAACCATGAATATTCTCATGGTTCTTTTATATCATTGTACAAGTAAGTTATCGTGGGCTGAATGTCCAAAAATAGTTCTAACGACAGAAAATGTCTGCATAATAGACTTGAGTGAAGTCGATGGGGCGCCATCGCAAATCCTCACGCTTCCCACCTCAGCAAAGTTGAAAGATTGTTAAATATTCCACCAGGAATGACCAAATATCAAATTTTGAAGTAATTGTTTTCCCTTTTTGAACCCTGTATCCACCCTCTGGGGCATTAACCGGGGGTGAAATACAAAAAATCTTTACACATTTCATGTGTCCCCAAATGTTGATTGCATACACGAAGTTTCATGGAAAAAAGGTTTTAAATGTACCCGCTTTTGCATTTTTCAGCATTTGACCTTTTTACCGTGCCAGAGGGGTGTGACCAAAAATGATGCTGCTCTTGCAGCTTTTTGCCATGTGGTGACCATAACTACCAAGTTTGAATTTCTGCACAACCGTTTAGGAGGATATAGTGTGATGGACAGATAGACATACAGATGGACAGATTTAAAATGTACCGCTTTTTTTCAAAAAGCATGGGGGATAATTACAAATGTATTATGAGAAATTATTATGCAGATTAAGAAGCAGTATGTTGGTTAATTCTGTCTCAGACTTTTATCGTTATCCCATATGGACAGAGCCAGTTTTCTGCCTAAAACCCGACTTGCAATGAGTGCTCATAGACCAAAGGTCTTTGGTGCCTCCTGTGGTCTGAGAAAATGCATGCAATGGTGTAGACACTGGCAAGTTTCATGCGACTATTTACTTGGCACAAGTGAACCTATGTGACGGAAATCATGGCAGAGGGAATTTTGCTCCACCTAAAAGTCTTACACGATTTTTCAGCAGCAAGCATTACGACACTTGAGTTATGCAAAAATCGTTTGTTTCCATATTGATGTAACCTGTGATATTATTAATCATTTTTCTTTTTGTTATCATGTATATTTTCTTCGTTGTAGTTTCAGCCTTTTTTCAGCCTTTCAGCCTGCCTACACAACTGTGTCCCATCTTTGCTCTCCCCCAACCTCAAGCCCTCACCCGCCCCCACCTCCCCCCCTAACCCCAAGACATTGATCCCCTCCCCACACCCAAGCCTTAAAACCCCTACCCTCTATTTCCCCCATCCCACTGAATGTTCTCAACCCACCCACCCCCCTCCACCTTCCAAGGTTGTCTCGTCTTTACTCTCATCCTTTTCTTGCTCGTAAAAGCAAACAGGCATTCCCACATAGAAACAGTAGAATATGTCATGCTTTATGCTCCCCCATCATGCTATCACCGACTTCAAAGAAATCTGCTGACACAATCACCTGTTCAACTCACAATTTGAGAAAATAGTCAAATTTAATAGCAGACCTGCATTACCTTTGCAGTAAAAGTGCTGCTTAAGGTGCAAGGTGGGGTAAAATAGCACGTTTCACGTGCCATCAATAAATTGAAATTTCTTTGGAAATAAGTACCAATCAAAACAGTTTGATTCTGAAAATATATACTTCAAAGAACACTTTGACATGAAAAACAACGTTTTTTTTATTTTATTTTTTACCCCACTGTGCACCTTAAGAGAAAAGGTAAATCTAAAGGGTAATTATGAAGAGTTCTAAATGGTAATTATAAAGGGTTCTATAGGGTTCCTAAATTGGCGGCAATAGTATAAAAATTGTGGGTGGAGTCGGGTGAACTTTCCAACCAATTGTGGAACTCGCACACGAACACAAGCATCGCTCCTTTTACAGTATAGATAAACGATTGTCAGGTTCACTATGTATATTTGTTCAGATTTTATGGAGATTAGCAAACCAGTAACTTTTTGAGAAGCTTATCGCATCAGGAATGTGAAAATCAATGTTTACATTTGCGCAGATGCCTGCATAGTCGCCATTTTGGATTTTCAAAATGGCCGCCATAAAATAAGAATTTCCGAATATCTCAGCTTGTAATTGACATGGAAACTTCATTCTAAATGCTAATCCTATGTTTCCAGGCCCAAGGAACCAAAGCTTATGTCACATTGGTGATTATGAACATCAAAAACCAAGAAAAGAAGAAGTTTGTGAAATTATGTTTGTTCTTTCATGAAAAAATGCACCCAAGTTGTTGGTAGTGACAATAGTATACATATAGACGTATTTCCTATGTCAGTTTGACACATCATTACACATGCATATGTATGGCAAGAGTATGTTCCACAAATCTTGAACATTGATGACATCGGACCGAAGCTTTATGAAGATTATGTCACTGAACGTATCAATGGAGATGTTTGTCTCTGGGCACCAGTCAAAAAGCAGAACAACAACAAGAAGTACATGTCTGGCAGCAAGAAACAAACTTTCAAGTTCCGTGACTAGACAGTTGACCTAAAAGAGACCAAAGATCTCTATGGTTGGCTGATGGTTCTCACCAGGTCGAACAGGGACATTGATCAGAAGACTGCAGTTGGCAACTATGAGTTCACATTGACTACGAGAGCACTATTGGCACCAGACGGCTCAATGCTGCCATGCACTGACAAGTCCAAGATGATACACAGCCTTGAGAAACTGGCTAAAACAGATGAAACCCAGGAACAGACAGAAGCTCTAGCGGCCAAAGAGCAGGATGATGACAGAGGTCCTGTATCATCATCTCCATCGTCGTCATCAAATCAAAAGATCGCCATTGTTGATGGAATTGTGCTTGTCCAGAAAATGACAAAGAAATCAAGGAAAATCAGCACAGTCAAAGATCTAGCCCAGTATTTCAATGGCAGGCTCGTGAGCTTGACAGCGGGGTTCAGTGAGGTCATCCTGGTCTTCGATACATACAAACCTGACTCGCTGAAGGAGGAAACTAGAGAGAGACGACGACAAGGAAAAGCTCATGCATTATTAGTTTGCAGATGATCCGAACATCAAACACATCCCACTGGCACGGTTTCTATCGCACGAAAAAAACGAAAGCAGATTTGACAGACTATCTCGCCAAAGCAACCCTTGTTTACAACAAAAACTCACCTCAGTTAGTCATCACATCAGCATCAGGTCACACCAGAATCAACAGAAACATGCACTTTGAAGACAACAATCACGAGGAGGCTGACTCATTGATTAATCTGCCTGGCAGCAGAGGCATCACAGCGGTGTCCTGATGCACAGCTAGTGTTCTTCACTCCTGATACTGACGTCTTGGTTCTGGCTGTGCCACACCATGACAAGCTCTGCAAAAAGACATCTATTTTGATGGTATCAGGTGCAGTCGAAATAAAGCCAATCTGGAGAGCTTTGGGCAAAGAAAAGGCGCAAGCAATACCTGTATTCCACGCATTCACGAGAGCAGACAATGTTGGAAAATTCTCAGGAATAGCCAAAACAAAATGGTTTCAGCATGATATGAAAGCTGAAATGCACTTGGTCAGAGCACTGATTGATGAAAGTACTGGAGGAAGGTGACCTAACACAGGAGGTGAAAGATGTATTGGACCAATTTGTGTGCTCAACCTTCTGTCCCAAGGGTATTCACATTGCAAGTATCCCTGATCTAAGATGGTATCTGTTTTGTAAACACCTAGTTGAAAGCAACGACTTACTTCCTACACTTGGTGCATTTGAGGAACACATTCAGCGTGTGCGGTTACAAAGCCGAGTATGGTGCCAAGCCAATGTTATGCAGCAACAGCCTTTTGACCCCATGAAATTTGGTTACTATCAGGACAAAAGTGGCCAAATACTGCCAGTCACCACACAGGTTCCTCCTGCCCCACAAAACATCATCGAGTTGGTCAGATGCCACTGCAAAACCAACTGTTCTACACAGAGATGTTCATGCAGAATTAATAACTTGCCTTGCACAGAACTATGCTTGTGCGGCACAGAATGCGAAAACGATGCAGACTGTCATGTTGAAATATGACACTGAGAGTGATGATGATGTGTAATGATGTGTCAAACTGAGATAGGAAATACGTCTCTACGTATGCTGTTGTCACGACCAACAATTTGAGTGTGCATTTTTTCATGAAAATACAAATATAATTTCACAAACTTCTTCTTACTTTTCTTGGTTGTTGGAGTTCATAATCACCAATTTGACATAAGCTTTGGATTCCTTGGGCCTGGAAACATAGGATTAGCATTTAGAATGAAGTTTCCATGTCGATTACAAGCTGAGATATTCGGAAATTCTTATTTTATGGTGGCCATTTTGAAAATCCAAAATGGCGACTATGCAGCATCTGCGCAAATGTAAACATTGATTTTCAGATTCCTGATGCCATAAGCTTAAATATACTAGTTTGCTAATCTCTATACATTTTGAACGAAGGTGTTTTTATTGACATAGTGAACCAGATTAATTGATTGAGTGATTGTTTTCTTTTTAATTTATTTCGATGAAGCATTGGAAGTTGATTATTGTAGCTTGTGTTATTGCTTATTGATATAATTGTACTTTTGTTTGTATGACTATGACTTTGTGTATTTTTTTGTATAAAATGAATAATCGGAGGGAGGACGTAGGTAGGGAAGGTGGTTCAAAACAACAACAATTTGTAGTGTTGTAGTTTTTATTGCATTACAAAAAGTATTCCATCAAATAGTCCGATTAACGTGTAATACTGATTTCATAAAAAAAGTCTTTGTATTACTCCATGTCCTTATTTTGGATATTGGCGTGTCCACAACAACTAGCGATGAACGTTTCCATTGCTGAAAATGTACCTGGAGAGTCAATACTGTACTCGTTGCAGGCTTCCTCCAAAACGGTCATCACTCGGTCACGTATTTGGAATTTTATAGGAGTGCTGACATAATTGCCTAATGTTTTTGAAAAGCATTGCGAGTTATTCAATGGTTTCAACTGAACGCTAGATCGAGGGTTGGTCAACTCTTTTAATATCTCTTCTGAAGGATTACATTCTCATGAATGCAACTTCCTGCCCGTGATGCACCAACATTTCAGTTTATACTCGGGCTAGTAATTTATCCCCGACACAACAACAACAACCACGATGCCCGAAAAAGGCCAACCCCCGCTTTGCGGGGAAAAAGGAAAGTGTACATTTTTTGCACTTTGAAGTGTGCAAAGTGCACTTTGAAAGTGCACTTGAAGCACTTTGAAAAAGGAAAGTGTGCATTTTGACAAAATGTCAAAAAAAGGTGTTTTTTATTTTATTTTATTTTTTAGTAATTTATCCCAGACTAGACTGCTCAAAGGTGAGTGCGCTTCCTCTAAAGTCTAAGCTGTTCCCAGTTGTCTCAGGCAATTATTTTACCCCGCACAATTAAAGCGAAAAGCGCGGTTCAGCAATTGGTTCAGTTTGTCTGTCTGCAGGCGTCAGTTTATTATCGATGAACTACTTCATTTCAATTGAATGTTGTATTTTGAACATTAATCAGAACACAAACCTGCAGTTTAGCAGTAGTATTTTTGCTATATATAAAAAAAAAAACACCTTTAGAGGCCATTTTTCCCCGCAAAGCGGGGGTAGGCCTTTTTCGGGCACCGTGGTTGTTGTTGTTTTTGTTAGTCCCCTTTTTGAAGCAATGTTTTACGGCCGGATGCCCTTCCTGCCGCCAACCCTTTTTGTCGCCTTTTACGACAAACAGGGAATTACCAGTGAACTGGTACTCAATTAGCCGACCTCGGAAGGATGACAGGCTGAGTCAACCCCCCTGGCGTTAATTCAGCGATCGACCAGGATTCGAACCCAGGATCCTCGGATCCCAAGCTGGCACCCTAGCCGCTAGCCCAACACCTAGCACTTTTGCTATGAATTTGACAAATTGGGCAGAATCTTGTCTCGATTCTGCATGCGCAGAGAGGAGTGAGGGATTTATTTTACTCTGTCTGCATGTCCGGCAGTCAAACCAAATTTAAAATAATTTCAAACAGGAAACATACTGTTTAAAGGGCGTCATAAAGGACACAAACAACAGGCACGAAGAACTGTAACGTGTTAAATAAGATGGTGTAAAAGACGCTGCATCAATGGCGGTAAACTTCCGAATTTCTGTTTTTTACAACCTTTAAAATCTTTATTTTATTTTAATTGAATTATATACACTAGGGCATGCCCGTACTATATATATATCTAAAATTATATCCCCCCCCTCTATTTACATGAAATGGTTTGGTCCAAAGCGAACGGCTTGCGAGTACGGTGACAATCCCCCCCCTCTATTTACATGAAATGGTTTGGTCCAAAGCGAACGGCTTGCGAGTACGGTGACAATCCCCCCCTCTATTTACATGAAATGGTTTGGTCCAAAGCGAACGGCTTGCGGAGTTTGGTAAAGAAATCGCCATAGCGTGCACAAACGCGCAGGAAAGCGAAAGAATCGCAAATTAGTTTTAATTAGTTTTAAAACATAGTTTAACGCCAACATAGTTTGCCAACGTGAAATAAATGAATACGCTCTCAAATGTGCCGTCCGAGGCAGAGTCTGTTCGGCACGTTCGGCACACGTGATAGCTCGCTGCTCTCTGATTGGTTGAATCGTTTTTTGGACATAGCTCGGTAACTACTTGTCCGATTAATATGAAACCTTGAAAAGGCACATCCTCGGGTCCCCAGCAATATACCTGGCAAGTTTAAAGTATATCGGACCCGTGGTTGTCGAGAAACAGCGGTCACGGACAAACAAACACACAGAGATTACTGGAATTATAGATAGACTAGGGCATGCCCGTACTATATCTATATCTAAAATTATATCCCCCCCCTCTATTTACATGAAATGGTTTGGTCCAAAGCGAACGGCTTGCGAGTACGGTGACAATCCCCCCCCTCTATTTACATGAAATGGTTTGGTCCAAAGCGAACGGCTTGCGGAGTTTGGTAAAGAAATCGCCATAGCGTGCACAAACGCGCAGGAAAGCGAAAGAATCGCAAATTAGTTTTTATTAGTTTTAAAACATAGTTTAACGCCAACATAGTTTGCCAACGTGAAATAAATGAATACGCTCTCAAATGTGCCGTCCGAGGCAGAGTCTGTTCGCCACGTTCGGCACACGTGATAGCTCGCTGCTCTCTGATTGGTTGAATCGTTTTTTGGACATAGCTCGGTAACTACTTGTCCGATTAATTTCAAACCTTGAAAAGGCACATCCTCGGGTCCCCAGCAATATACCTGGCAAGTTTCAAGTATATCGGACCCGTGGTTGTCGAGAAACAGCGGTCACAGACAAACAAACAAACACACACACAGACACACAGACACACACACACACACACACAGAGATTGCTGGAATTATAGATAGACTAGGGCATGCCCGTACTATATCTATATCTAAAATTATATCCCCCCCCCTCTATTTACATGAAATGGTTTGGTCCAAAGCGAACGGCTTGCGAGTACGGTGACAATCCCCCCCCCCTCTATTTACATGAAATGGTTTGGTCCAAAGCGAACGGCTTGCGGAGTTTGGTAAAGAAATCGCCATAGCATGCACAAACGCGCAGGAAAGCGAAAGAATCGCAAATTAGTTTTAATTAGTTTTAAAACATCGTTTAACGCCAACATAGCGGCAACATAGTTTGCCAACGTGAAATAAATGAATATGCTCTCAAATGTGCCGTCCGAGGCAGAGTCTGTTCGCCACGTTCGGCACACGTGATAGCTCGCTGCTCTCTGATTGGTTGAATCGTTTTTTGGACATAGCTCGGTAACTACTTCTCCGATTAATATGAAACCTTGAAAAGGCACATCCTCGGGTCCCCAGCAATATACCTGGCAAGTTTAAAGTATATCGGACCCGTGGTTGTCGAGAAACAGCGGTCACAGACAAACAAACAAACACACACACAGACACACACACACACACACACACACACAGAGATTACTGGAATTATAGATAGATGAACACTGCAGAACAGAAATCTATTTTTGGCACTTTCAAAATCCTTCCGTTTAGCAGTACTTGGACAAAATATTACGTTATCTTGACCAACCAAATTTCCACTCGTAGACTGCCCATGGAGTTTTTTTTCAAGACTTTATGAGGCATGGCGTTCTATGAATTCTCTAGTTACCTCCGCCACTGAAGGTGGATGGAGGATATGTATCCATCCCTGTCTGTCTGTTTGGTTGTTTGTTCGTTACTTGGCCAATTTTTTTTTTTTTTTTGCAAGTATGTTGATCACTCCGATTTGTGTGTTTGTGTGTTTGTCTGTCCGTTCGCTTGTACTTGCCTACAGGTCACAATTTTAAACCGATCTTCACGAAACTTCACCAAATGGTATAGTTTGTGGTCTGACAAAATCCTATATATTTTTGAGGTCAAAAGGTGGCCATAGGCCAAAGGTCGACCACTTTTTTCAAATTTTTAAAATCCTCAATTTTCATCCGATTCACTTGAAATGTGAATGGCATTTTCATTTTGGCGAACTGAATTCAACCACCAACTATTTTTGAGATCAGCATAGGCCAAAAGATCAACATAGACCAAAGGTCAACAACAATTTCAAATTTCTAAAATCCTCAATTTTCATTCGATTGACTTGAAAATTGTATGGGATT